>NC_067400.1:622034693-622634693 GCF_016432865.1 Antechinus flavipes | reverse complement strand
TATTCACAAGTTATTTGCTTATCCATAAGTTTGATAAGTATTCTGTTCCATGTTCTTGAAATTTTCTTGCAATAGCTCTCTTTATGTGGAGGTCATATATTGACTTTATCTTGGTAAGTAGTGGAAGATAATGGTTTATGCTCAATATCTGCCAGACTGCTTTCCTGTTTTCCTAAATTTTTAACAAATGATGACTTATCATCCCAAAAAGTCTTTACATTTATTAAATATAGGCCTGTTTTTTCTGCAGCTATTGATACATGCCTATGATTTTTAAAACTTTTATTGTTGATATAACCAATTATGTTAAAAGTTCTCTTTATATTACACCATCTCCCTCACTCTCTCTATCTTTGTCTGTCTGTCTGTCTCTGTCTCTCTGTGTCTCTCTTTCCCTCTCTCAAGTTTTTGTTGTTGTTGTTGTTGTTGCTATTGTTGAAGCAATTGGGGTTAAGTGACTTGTCCAGGATTACACAGCTAGTAAGAGTTAAGTGTCTGAGGCTGGGTTTAAACTCAGGTCTTTTTGATTCTATAGCCAGCGCTTTATTCAGTATTCTATCAAGCTTTTCCCCTTGGTATAAACCATAAAGTATCATTGTAACATACTATTGTAATCTTTCAACTAAAAGTTTGTTTAGAATTTTTGCATCTATGTTCATTAATGAAATTTGTCTGTAATTTTCATTCTCTGTCTTTACTTTTTGGTTTAGACATGAGTATCATATTTATTTCATAAAATGGGTTTGCCAGGATAACCTCTTTGCTACTTATTCTAAATAATTTATTTAATATTGGAATTAATTGTTCTCTAAGTGATTTGTGAAAAAAAAACATAGAGAAAATCACCACAAAATGAATGCAGAGCCCCCAAAATAAAGATGTAAAGCAGTTGTTATCCTGAAACATCTTGAAAGGAGCTCAGAAAAGACTTCAGGAGAAAATATTTGGTCTGAATGAAAAGTAAACACCCTCAGACTGACATCATTATATCAACAAACAATATGCCATAAGGGAAGCAGACTAGGGCTTAAGAAATTTCCCAACTTTGATGTCATTTAGAGGTTCAAGAAATTTCATCTCATATACTTTTACCTCAGCCTAAAGAATTTTCATTCCATGAACTTTTTACCTCATAAACTTTCATTTAAAAGGACAGCTGCTTGAACTGTGGTTTGCAACACCATATAGCACCATATGGCACTTAATTGAAAGTGAGGGTCCAAATTATGACTTGCTATGAATAAATGTTTGATGTGTATTCTAATTTTGTATAACTATATATACCTAGGGTCACATAAAAATTTCAGGGATGAAAGGGGATCAAAAATGGAGAAAGTTTAAGAAGCCCTGATCTAAAGAACACCAAATGATGGTGAGGGAAGATTGATAGGCGCTGTATTGTTTCCAGAAGTCAAACCTAGCAAAGCTGATCAGCTGTGATGCACTGCTGTGGCTATGGACAATGAAGATGAAACACAAGTCTGGTGAGAGGGACATATGGGAAGAAGAGACAATTCCTTAGAATGAGCCCCAGAAAAAAAATTCAGAAAACCATAGCAGAAGAGACATGAGGTCTAGGGAAATATTATCTAAATCTTGGATTAAAATTTGATAATGATAATAAATTGCTAAAAATTAAATTAGATTAAGAATAAAAATGAGAGATCAAAGAAAGAAGCACCTGACCATTGATAGCTACATCATGGATGTAAAAAAAAAAAAAAGATTTGGATCCACATTCAGAGAGTTTTTTAAAATAAAGCCACTCTTACCAAAAGAGTAACATCAAATGGTCATGACTCCCAAAAGAAATCTTAGAAAAACTTAAAAAGGTATTTAAAAATCGAATAAAAGAGAATGAAGAAAAATTGGAGAAAAGAACAATTCAAGAAAGTAATGAAACAAAAGTTAACTAATTGGAAAAGGTTTTTCAGGTAGAAAAGACAATGAAATTCAAAAGATGAAATAAGACAAAATGAGGGGAAATTAGGAGAAAAATAAAAGCAATAAAGAAAATTATGAAAAGTAAGTTAATGAATTAGAACAAAGAAACAAAATATTAAGGAAGAAAATAACTCCAGAATGGGGCAAGTATGTTATAAGACATTAAGATATAATAAAAGTAGAAAATATAGAATGGAATGTGAAGCATCTCATTAGAAAAAAAAAAACAATCTAAAGAACGGATTAAGGAGAGACAATCTAAGAATTGTCAGACTACCTGAAAGTAATCTTTGAAAAAAAAAAGATCTGTGTACTTTATTACAATAAATGATTGAGGGAACTTGCCCAAAGTTCTAGAACAAGAATGTAAAGTAGAAATGGAATCCATGATCACCACCTGAAAAAGATACTAAGAAGGAAACTTAAAGGAATATGATAGCCAAGTTTCAAAATGTCTACATGAAAATATTGCAAGCAACAAAAACAACAAAACCATTTACATAGTGCAGAAAAATAATTAGTATTTTACAAGGCCTAATGAAATGAAAATATAATTAATACTAGTTGTTATTAGTTATAGTATTTTATATTATATTTGTTGTTATATATATATAATTATATTTTATTATTATATATTATTATATATAATTAATTAATAATAGTCATTATTAGTTATAGTATTCTCAAATTGTTGTCATTAAGAAGGTAATTTGAAAGAAACGGTGGGGTTGAGTTGTGTATGATAAGGTAATTTAGAAAAACAATATTGAGAAGAGGCGGAACCAAGATGATAGATTCAATGCAGGAACTTGGCAGAGTTCTCTACTAACCCACTTCAAATATCTTTAGTTAATCACTCTAAATAAATTCAAGCAGAATACACAAAAAAATGGATTAAAACAATTTTTCAGTCTAACACAACTTACAAGGTCAGCAGAAAAGGTCTTAAGGTGAGAATAGAGTACAAGCCAAGACAATCTGGGCCTTAGCAAAATAGGAACAGATTTCAGGATGATAGAAAAAGTGGCAGGAGTGGTAGTTACTGGACATCTCAGTCCATGAACACCAAAAATAACTCAGAATGTCTATAGGAAAATCTAGGTGAAAATGGAGTCCTAAGCAGTCTGTGGCAGCAGAGCCCTAGCCCTAGAAAATCAGGAGCAGGAGAGTCAGTGAATCTTTAGTGGTGGTTGCTATTTCCAAAGCACTCAGCTCACAGATGGTGAGGGAGTCAAACAATTGGTCAGTAGGAAATTAGAAATGCTCTTTTTGCTAAACTGAGCAGGACTCTGTTTCTTTGCCCATTCCTATTTGGGCCACAGAAATTGGCAATCCCAGTTTTAAAAGGAGCACTAGAATACCAGAACTTGTGGCTACAGTAGAACATGGAATCTCTTCACAATTCTGGGACAGAACAAGAGGACTCTCATAGATGAGAGCACAGGACAGGAGAGGCATAAACTCCCCCCTGTATATCATAGCATCATAGACTCAAAACTTCCAGGTCCCTAGAATTACCTCTAAAAACAGCTACACAAACCTCTTGAAGGTTAGAAGAGTGCCTTCTCCATCCTGGAAGCAAAGACCTACTTTAACAAAGAAGAAAAATATGAATTGGTCTCAGGCCATGAAAGACAAAGAAAAAAATACGTGAACAGCTTGGTAAAGGAGATACAAAAAATATGGATAAAAGTAACACCTTAATAAACAAATAGACTAAATGGTAAAGAATGTACAAAGAGCCACTTAGCAGAATAATGTTCTAAAAGAGTAGAAATGGCCAAATGGAAAGACAGATACAAAAAAACTCCTTAAATAGCAAATGGTAGCTAATGATTTTATGAGAAATCAAGAAATAATAAACAAAATTAAAAGAATGAAAAATAGAAAACAATGTGAAATTTCTCACAGGAAAGATAACTGAGTTGCAAAATAGATTTAGGAGAGATAATCTTAAAATTATTGAACTGTTTGAAAGCCACGATCAAGAAAAGAACCTAGGTATTTTCATTCAAGAAATTTTTAAGGAAAATTTCCACAAAGTTTTAGAACCAAAGGATAAAACAGAAATAGGAAAAAAAAAACAACCTGCTACCTTCTCAAAGAGATCCTAAAAGAAAAACTTCCAGGGATATTATAACCAAATTTCAGAACTCATAGTTCAAGGAGAATATATTGTAAGTAGGCAGAAAGTAAGAATTCAAAAAAGAATAACCCAAGACTTAGCAGCTTCTACATTAAAGGACTGATTAGCTTGGAATATAATAAGAGAGGGCAAAGAAACTAGTATGACAGCCCAGAATCACTTTTCCAGAAAAACTGGGTATAATCCTTTAGGGGAAAATGGATCTTTAATGAAATAGAGGACATTCAAGCTTTCTTAATTGTTTTGGGCCAGAACCACCGTACTTAAAACAAGGATTCTAACAAAGTCCTAACTCGGTAGAATTGATAAGACAGAGGTTATCTAGTTTAGCATGGTGCTTAATAGTTCTCTAGCTCAGTACATGTACTTAGTACTTAATATAGTTCCACAAGATTCACACCTATGATAATGTAATTATAATAGAGTATATAACAACCAGCAGAGATTGAGAGACAGATTCATTCTATCTTCCACCTTTGTGGTCGCTGGAGGCTGAAGCACAAGCCCTCAGACTCAGAGACAGATTCATTTCATATACACAATGATGAGAAATGTGTGTAAGGAGAAGCAGGAAGGTCAGTTTGACTGGACAATAGAGTCAGTGAGTGGAAGTAACCTATCAAGGTTTGGATTGGAGTCTTGTTGAGAAAAGCCTTAAATATAATTTAAAGATCAGATTACAATGGGAAAATATGCTGGAGTTAGAGTTAAAGGATAAATATTCAAGCCCTGGTACTGCCACTTAATCCTTGGGTAACCTTGATCATTGGTTCCCCTCCCTGTGCCCCAGTTTCCTTATAAGTAAAATGAGGGGATTAAAAAAGATGACTTCTAAGATACTTTTAAATTCTAATTCCATGTTCCTATAGATATTACCAATATACTGAATACATACATACATATATGCAACTAAATATGGAGTGAGTCTGGGAGTAAGAGTTAAACTATCATGGTGGCTCAGTTGGACAAAAGACAAAAATTGAATGAAGGGGAAAGCCAGAATCTTGGATAACTCTTTCATTTAATAGGTGATGAGGAAAAAAAAACAGAGGAGCAAACAATGGAGGCAGAAAAACTTTTCCAATGTTTTGAATGAATAAGAAATCATAATCTATTCTTTGAAAATAATAGTGATACTATAATATAAGTTATTATTTCATGGTATTTGCATGAATAACAACAAAGTTACAGTGTAATAAGAATGAAAGATACTTTTATGAGAGTTAAATGATCCAAATCTATTTAGTATTTAGTATCCCATGGGATACAAACTAAAATTTAAACTAATGAAGACTGGTGAAAAGAAATAGAAGGACATAAGAAAGTAAGGGTATTCTGAATTCCATAGTGTGTGTGTGTGTGTGTGTGTGTGTGTGTGTGTGTGTGTGTGTGTGTGTTTGTGATACTTAGCACTCCATGAACTGAATAATTGTATTCTGATCATCTCACATTTCTGGAGACAAAAGCTGGGATGCCTATTTTGCTGGACTTCAAGTTCAGGTATTCTAAAAGCCAAATAACTCATGGATGATGCCAAAGCAACAATCAGTTTCCCCCAACTTTTCTTCTGTGTTTCACCCCTTTAAATTGATTGATTACAAGGAAATCCCTGTTTCTCTGCAGGTCTTTATTTTCTGGATTGATCTGAAAGGAAGGAAATGCATTATCACCTCAATAATCTCAACCCTATACAGGCCACGGTACTTGACCAAATTCAGAATTATCTTGCCTCTAGCTACTTTCTATATTGTTCTCCAATTTTTCTTTTTTTGTTTTGTGACAGATCATGCAGATTATTTATATACTTATATATATTTATGATATACTAGATTATTATATCCATGCCCAGTAGTTTATTAACCATCCCTTAACCATCAAGGATGTAACTTGTTTCCCTTTTTTTTTCTGCCTTTGATTTCCTTGGGTAACACAATAATGGGATCATGAGATCTTTGTCATCTTTTGACATATGTAGTTAGCTATGGGATGACTTGATTTTTCTTGTTGCTTTTTATTTTTTTTTAGACCCACATCTTAGAGAGCAGATTATTGGCTTAAGGTAGCAGAGGCAGGTAAAAGTACTTCTGAAAGGTTTTTAAATATTCTCTCTCCAATTAGACCCCAATTAATTATATCTCACTCTATCAATCAGCTGATTATCCCTTCCTTTTAATTGCTAGTGATTGAAAAGTATTAGGAATTTGAAGGAGAGATGTGGACATATCCTGAGGCAATAACATTCAGACTCAGGTCACCCAGAGCCTGGAATAAATAGAAGAGAGCTAAGTGTAATCAGTCCCTGAGGATCTAGGAGAATTGACAAACATGCTCTTTATCCTCATGTTCTATTTAGGAAATATGGGGCCAAAAATTGATGTCTTTTAGTATCATTATACTTTGATTATTATGTTCTGGGACTCATTGTCTGCTTCAGTCTTAATTTAGAATGAGGAAAAACTTTAGACAATACCTCACCAGCACCCACATATTAGTGATGAGATACCTGTGGTCCAAGAAGACTATTTGATTTCAGAAAATAGGATGTTAGGAGGTTAGAGTTGTAACTGGTTTGAAAGGTCATCCAGCCCAGCTGTGTGAAACACAAATAGAAATGGAGACACTAACCTAACATCAAGATAGCTGCAGGTTGCCTATTATAAATAATATTATTTTACTTATATTTCATTTGTTTTGCTAAAATATTTTTACTTATAACTAAATCTGGTTCTGTCTTAAATGGGACTGTTGCTGGGCTGAGTATTTGATATCACTTGCCAAATCCAATTCCCTCATGTTTTGGAGAACAAAGAGACCCAAGGATGATACATAATTTATCCAGAGTCACATACATGTAGAACCTGCACTTGATCTCAGGTCTTTAAAGTCCACATCTGCTGTTCTTTTCACTGCATACTTTGTTATTCCTGACAGTTCAAGAACTAAAAGATCTTTTCTATCAGAGGAAGTTAGACAGATAACAAAGAAACACAGTAGAAAGAGTTAGTAAACCTGAAAGTATATTTATTAATCTAAGATGGACAATTTGACTAGTTGTGGCAGAAAGATAGACCATTTCTTGATAGTTCTCCATGCTTCTTTGTCAAGACTGCTGTGGAAGTATATATGTCAGGATGTTCCAGAGAAGTATTAAAGGGGAAAGGATGAGCACTTTATATTTCAGTTGAGATAATGCTATTCTTAGCTCAGTGCTTGACACTCAAGATGTACTTAATAAATGAATACTAAATAATTGATTGATCTGATTTCATAAAAGCAGTTATCACTCTAACATGGGCTCTTTTACTGAGGACTTCAGTGGATCATGTAGATAAAAATTTCAAGGCTGGTAGAAACTGACATTGTGTCCCATAAATACTTTTCTTTTTCATATTTCAAGTTGTAATTTTAATACCAAACTTCCTCCTCTCACCATAACAACTCTAGGTTCAACATTTCTTTTAGTGGTACATTGTGGTTTGACACATCACCAATTTCTCAACAGAAAATTGACACCCATAAAAATACAAGATACTAATTAATTTAGTGATGGCTAGTGACTGCAAATGCAATTTTCCATCTTTATAAAAAATTGTTGTATGTCTGAAAGGAAGGAAATGCATTATCACCCCAATAATCTCAACCCTACACAGGCCACTGTACTTGACCAAATTTAGAATTATCTTGCCTCTAGCTACTTTCTATATTGTTCTCCAATTTTTCTTTTTTGCTTTGTGACAGATCATGCAGATTATTTATATACTTATATATATATTTATGATATCCTAGATTCCTTTATTATATCCATGCGCAGTAGTTTATTAACCATCCTTTAACCATCAAGGATGTAACTTGTTTCCCCTTTTTTTTTCTGCCTTTGATTTCCTTGGGTTACACAATAATGGGATCATGAGATCTTTGTCATCTTTTGACACATGCAGTTAGCCATGGGATGACTTGATTTTTCTTGCTGCTTTTAATTTTTTTTTTTAGATCCACATCAGCTATGTTGTAAGAAAATATAATAGAAATAAAGAAAGTAAAAAAAATCTTCCTTAATCCATATCTAGAGTCCAACAGTTCTTTCTCTGGAAGTGGATAGAATTTTTCATCATTTCATCATAGGTTCTTTGAAATTATGGATCATTAATTTTTTCAGAGTAGGTAAATCCTTCATAATCAAGTATCATTACTGTACTGCTGTTACTTCTATTAGATTTCCCTGGTTCTGCTCATTTGACTTTGCAGCAAGTCACAAAAGTGTTCCTAGGTTTTTCTAAAACTATCTCCATAATTTCTAACAGCACAATTGTATTCAATCATATATATGCCACAGCTTGTACAGCTATTTTCACATTGTTGAATGTCTTCATTGTTTTCTATTCTTTTTTTGCCATCACAAAAAGTGGCTGTGTGTGTGTGTGTGTATGTGTGTGTGTGTGTTTGTTTACATAGGTCCTTTTCCTTTAACTCGATTGATTCTTCTCCAATCCTTACATAAATGCTGTGCATTCAAGTATGTCTTTTTTAAATAACATATTGTTGGATTCTAGTTTCTAATCTGTTATGTTATCTGTTTCTGTTTGATGAGTGAATTTAATCCATTCCTATTTCTAATATTATTGTTATGCATTTTCCTCAAATCTATTTTCTTCTTCATATCCTTTTCTTTTCTTACCCTGCTCCATTCTCAAAAGTGTATTTTGCTCCTGAATTGTTTTCACTAATCTTGGTTATTCCCTTGCTTTGTTCTCAGCCTTTCTTTTTTACTTCTCTGTTCTCGTTCTCTCTCTCTCTCTCTCTCTCTCTCTCTCTCTCTCTCTCTCTCTCTTTCTCTCTTTCTCTCTTTCTCTTTCTGCTTTAGTCATTCATTTCTCAGTTGTGTCTTACTCTTTGTGACATCTTTGTGAGTTGTCTTTTTTTTTTTTTCTGGAAAGAAACTGGAGTGAATTGTCATTTTGATCTTCAGCTCATTTTTTAGAAAAGGAAACAAGGCAAACAGGTTTAAGTGATTATCACATAGCTAATAAGTGCCTGATATCAGATTTAAACTCAGGAAGGTGAGGCTTCCTGATTCCAGGCCTAGTACTCTATTTACTGTGCCACTTAACTACTAGACATATACATACACATGTGTGTATGTGTGTGTACATATTTGTGCATGTGTTCTCCCTCATTTTCCCCTTAATTGCAAAAACTCTTCCTTGGGCACTTCTGTTCCATGACATAATTTCCCTCCTTCCATCAAAACATCCCTCTTTCTCACTCTTTTAGATTTCTTTTGCAATTAACCCAGTATAACAAACTCATACCTATGCCATCTGTCTAAGTGAGTTCTTCATATTGCCTTAATGATGGTAATGTTCTTAAGGACTGGTTACATGTATCATAGTCTTATTTTGAACATTAATTGTTTAATATTAAGTTCCTTTGATTTCTCACTCACTTTAGCATGTTATGCTTCTCTTGAGTTTTATGTTTGAATGTCAAATATTCAAAATACCTCTGATCTTTTTATTGGGAATGCTTGAAAGTTTTATATTTAATGAAATGTGTATTTTCCTTCCTGAAAATTCAACCTCAGTTTTGTTAGATGAGTTATTCTCGGTGGCAGTCCTAGACCTTTGCTTTCCAGATTATCACATTTCAAAAATGCCATTCTTTTATTGTGGTAGCTGGTGAATCTTTTGGGATTCTGGTTTTGGTTGCATGGTACATATGTTAATTTCTGGCTGCTTATCATTTTTTTCCTTGACTTGAGAGTACTCAAATTTGATTATAATATTCCTGGAAATGTTGATTTTGGGATGTCTTTCAGGAAGTGCTTTGCATTTTATTTCAATTTCTATTTTGTGCTCTGGTATAAGATAACCAGATAGTTTTTTTTTTTTGAAAATTTCTGGAAATATGATATCTTAGGTTTTTTTTTTTTGATTGTGGATTTCAAGTAGTCCAATAATTCTTAAAATAACTTTGATTAATTTTCCAAGTCAGTTGTTTTTCATTTGAAATATTTCATTTTTTCTTCTATTTTTCATTCTTTGGATTTTGTTTTAATATTTCTTGATATTTCATGGAGTCATTCTACTTGACTAGTTATAATGATTAAGAACAGTATTCTTCAGCATTTGTTGTACTTTTTTTTATGAACCTGTTAATTTTCTTTTCATATTGTTCTTGCATTAAGCTCATTTTTTCCCCTCCATTTTCCCTCTACTACTCTTATTTCATTTTTAACATCTTCTGGTTTGCTCTTTTAAAAAGAGCAAAGATGACCTTGTGTTCAATTTGAAATTTTCCTATAAATTTTTCCTTGTACATATTTTCAAGTATTTGTCTTTTGAATTTGTGTATTGGGCATCCCCATCACCATAGTGATTTTTGTAATCACTTTTTTTCCTGTTTATTTTTCTTTATTTTTTCCAACTTATTTCTAAATCTTAGGCTTTATATTAGACTTAATTTTCTTGCCTTAGTGAAGAAGGGGTATCATTGTCGGGATTTTTTGTCTTGATGTTTTCACAACTAGTTCTAGATGCCTGTAATATTTTGGTTCTTTCCAGTAATCTAGAAAAATTATATCTAAGAGTTCTGATGAAGATCTCATTTCTAAACTATATAAAGGAATTGACTCAAAGTCAAAAAAAGAATACAAGCCATTCTTGAATTGATAAATGGTCAAAGGATATGAATTTACAATTTTCAGATGAATAAAGTAAAGTCATTTCTAGTCATACAAAAAAGTTATAAATCACTATTGATAAGAGAAATGCAAATTAAGACAACCCTGAGATTGACTAAGATGATAGAAAAAGATAAGGATGAATGCTGGTGGAGATGTGGAAAAACTGGGACACTAATACATTGTTGATGAAGCTGTGAACTTATCCAACCATTCTGGAGAGCAATATGGAACTATGACCAAAGAACTATCAAACTGTGAATACTCTTTGATCCAGAAATATTGCTACTGAGCTTGTATCCCAAAGAGATCATAAAAAAGGAAAAGGCCCAAATGTGCAAAAATGTTTGTAGCAGCCCTGTTTGTAGTGGCAAAGAACTGGAAACTGACTGGATGCCCATCAGTTGGAAAATGAATAAGTTATGATATAGAATTATTGTTCTATGATATAATATTATTGTTCTAGAAGAAACAATCAGAAGGATGATTTCAAAAAGGCCTGGTGAGACTTACATGAACTGATGCTAAGTGAAGCAAACAGAACCAAGAGAACATTGTACACAGCAATAACAAGATTATACAATGATCAATTCTGATGGATGTGTCTCTTTTTTACAGCAAGATGATTCAGGTCAATTTGAATAGCCTTGTGATGGAAAGAATCATCTGTACCCAGAGAAAGGATTGTGGGGACTGAGTATGGATCATAACATAGTATTTTCACTTTTTTGTTGTTGTTTTTATTGTTGTTGCTTGCATTTTGTTTTCTTTCTAATTTTCCCCCATAATTGATCAAATTTTTCTTATGCAGCATGATCATTGTAGAAATCTATATAGAAAAGTTGCATATGTTTAACATATATTGGATTGCTTGCCATCTAGGGGAAGAGGTGGGGAAAAAGGTGAGAAAATTTCAGAACACAAGGTTTTGCAAGGGTGAATGTTGAAAACCACGTATGTGTATGTTTTTGAAAAATTGAATATGTATTAGGGCATAAAACCTCAAAACCAAAAGCAGAAAGGCAGAAATAATAAATACATCCTTTTCAGATCATGATGCAATAAAAGTTTCATGTAATAAATAGTAAGGGGAAAATAGAACAAAAATTAATTGGAAACTAAATAATCTAATCCTAAAGAATGAGTGAGTAAAATAACAAATCATAGAAACAATTGATAGTTTCATTCAAGAGAATGACAACAATGAGACAACATACAAAATTTATGGGATGCAGCCAAATTAGTTCATAGGGGAAATTTTATATCTCAGAAGGCTTATTTGAATAGAGAGAGAAGATCAATAATTTGGATACGTAATTTAAAAAGCTAGAAAAAGAACAAATTAAATACCACTTTTGAAATTCTGCAAGTAAAAGGAGAGAATAATAAAATTGAAAATAAGAAAACTATTGAAGTAAAAAACAAAAGTAGAGTTGGTATTATGAAAAAAACAAAATATATAAATATTTGGTGAGTTTGATTAGAAAAAGGAAAGAAGAAAATCAAGTTGTCAGTATCAAAAATGAAAATGGTGAATATACAATCAATGAAGAGGAAATTAAAGCAATAATTATGTTATTTACCCAGCTCTCTGCAAATAAATCTGATAATATAGGTAAAATGGATGAATACTTACAAAACTATAGAATGACTAGATTAACAGAGGAAAAAAATAATTACTTAAATAGTCCCATTTTAGAAAAAAGAAATTGAACAAGCTATTAATGAACACTAAGAAAAAATCCCCAGGGTCAGATACATTTACAAATGAATTCAATTAAACATATAAAGAACATTTAATTCTGGTATTATGTGAACTATCTGGAAAAATATGAATAGAAGGAGTTCTATTAAATTCCTTTTATGATGCAGATTTGGTACTGGTACCTAAACCAGGGAAGGCCAAAACAGAGAAAGAAAATTATAGATTAATTTCCTCAATAAATGTTGATGCAAAAATCTTAAATAAAACATTAGCAAATAGATTACAGCAACTTATGATCAAGATAACACATTGTGATCAAGTAGAATTTATACAAGGAATTCAGTGCTAGTGGACTTCTTCTTAAAATGAGCAGTGGCATCTATTTAAAACCAAGCATCAGATGTAATGGGAATGAACTATAATCATTCCCAATAACATCGAGGGTGAAACAAGACTGCCAATTATCAACATTACTATTCAATATTGTATTAGAAATGTTAGCTTTGGCAATAAGTGAAGAAAAAAATTAAAGGAATTAGAGTAGGTAACGAAGAAACAAAATTATCAATCTTAACAGATGACATGATGGTATGCTTAGAGAATCATAAAGAATCAACTAAAAAACTACAAACTAAAAAACAATTAACTTTAACAAAGTTTCAGAATAAAGAATAAATCCACATAAATCATCAGCATTTATTTATGTTGTCAATGTTGTTCAGGAGCAAGATACAAAGAGAAATTCCATTTTAAACTATTGTAGATGATATAAAATATTTTGGATTCTACCTGCCAAGAAAGGCAGAAAGTATATGAACACAATTATAAAACAATTTACACACAAAGTCAGATCTAATGAATTGGAAGAATATCAAGTCCTCATGAGTAGGCAGAGCTAATAAAATAAAATTCACAATCTTACCTAAATTAATCTATTTATTCAGCTTCATGTCAATCAAACTTCCAAGAAATTACCTTATACAGCTAGGAAAAAAATAACAAAATTCATCTGGATGAACAAAAGTTCAAGAATTTTAAAGGAATTAATGAAAAAAACAAACAAAGAAAGGTGGTCTAGCTGTACCTGACCTAAAATTATATTTTTTCAAGCAAGCAATCATCAAAATCATTTGGTTCTGGCTAAGAAATAGAGTAGTGGATTAGTGGAATAGGTTAGGTTCACAAGACACATCTGTCAATTAGTAATTTGTATTCATGTATAGTTATATATAATTATTAATATATAAAAATATGTATTAATTATATAATTATTTATATTATATATAATTAGTATATATAGATGTAGCTACAGATATAGTAATCTGTAGTAATATAGTGCTTAATAAAAATTCCAGCTTATGAGATAACAATTCTCTAATCAACAGAAATTACTAGAAAATTTGGGAAATAATACAGCAGGAACTAGGTATGATCAATATGTGATACCTTAGAACAATAATGTCAAATTGGATTCATTTGCATTTTGCATCCAAGGAAAGAGATGGAGTCACTGTTGGCCAGAGTATTGCTGAGGAAGTTGGGAACAGTCATAGAAATGGAGCAGAGGTCTCAAAAGGACAAATGCATCCAAAAAATACATGTGGGTGTGGAGCTGCTCATCAAAGATTGTCAGGGCAATGATGACTAGATTTCCTGGCAAGACTCCCAGATAAATCAATGGGAATACCACAGCATGTAATATCTGCAGCTCCTGATGAATTCATTCGCCAAAGTAACATTGGTCATTCTTTCCCTAGGAGGAAAAGGGACAAACAAGGTGTTAAGTGTAGATAGAGACAGTGAAGTCTCAGAAAAGAAAATTCTTGTGACAAATATCATTGGTGCTATCAATAATTAAACATCAAAATTTAAAAAAAAAACAGGCATTATCATCTGCTTTGATTCTTCACTCTAAGTATCATGAAGCCATTCCTTTTGACTTCCTTCCCTATGTGTTAGATCTCCCCAATAGAACATCAACTCCTGGAGAGCAGGGACTGATTGATTTTTGCATCCCCTGATTTTAACATATAGTAATCATTTAGTGATTGCTATTTCACCCTTTCTTTCTTTCTCTTTCTTTGCTTCTTTGTTTCATTCTTTCTTTATTTCTTTCTTTCATATCAGAAAAATTCAAGCTAAAATAGATATCTAAAAATTAATGAATTCAAATCCTCCATTTTATGGAATACTGAAAATAGTAGTCCATGTGCATGGATGGATTTGATCAAGCTTAGGTAAATATTAGTACATGAAAAAATCAGAATCAAAGAAGAATAGTGGGACACAAATGAATTTAAAATTCACTGTTTGAGGTATCTATTATAAATGACACATGCAAAATATCTATGAGATGAAGTAGAGATACAGACTGGAATTGTGTATTTATTGGTAAAGGGAATTTCTAGATGAAAAAATGTCCTTTACAAATGCAATTTGCCCCCTTAGCTCTTGGAGATTTTTTATTACATTGAGAGGGAAAGCAACTTTCCTTGAAATCACAGACAGATTGCATTAAAAGCTGGATTTCAAGCCATGTCTTCCTGATTCTGAATCCATTATTCTAACCATCTCATTCAAACCATAATATGAAATAACATATGACAAATGCATAGAATGTTATGAGTTCTAAAAGGATTGAACCCAAAGGGCTTCTAACTGTAGGAAGCAAAGAAGATATCCTGGAGGAAATAGCATTTGAATTGAGTTTGAAAAGATCGGTAAGAATTCATTCAATTAATGGGTTGAGAACACATCAGGCCTGTACTAGTTCAAGAGAAAGCCACTGAGTTGAGAAGGCCATTGGGCTAGCTAAGGATTCATGTCAAGTAACAATCTTGGCAGGTACAGAAAGTACATGGAAGGGAACAGGAGGGTAGTGAAGAATAATTACAAAGGGCTTTGGATGCCTATCAGAGATTTTGAAGGATCTGGGAGGATCTACCTGAGATTATATAACAAATATATCTGCTACTGGGAAAGCTTGTATCAACTTTTTCCTGACAAAGAATATATTTGAATGGAAGGATGGAATTTTGATGGGTGAATTTTTCAGGGGATTCTCATTTTTAAAAAGGATAAAATATGAATAAAGATTCACATATAAGAAAATACAAAGTGAAGTTTGGGTACAATAAGCAAGGTAATTTTGGTGAATTCTATGGTATTTTATTATATTACAAGATTAGAGTGACAGATAATATGGCGAAAATAAATTAGACCATAATGTATATTCCTTCAATGCCAAGATGAGAGTTTAGATTTTATTCTGTAGATCCCAGTTTCTGAGACTGTGAATTGTGACCCCAAATGAGATCTTGTAATTGAATGGAGGGGTCACAAAATTATGATATATTACCAATAAATGTTTGATCCATATCTCTATTTTATATCCCTATATGACCAGGCACATGTAAAAATTTCTTGATTGAAAATGGGGTCATGAATAGAAAAAGTTTAAGAAGCCCTGCATAGACAATGTAGAGGGACTGAAAGGGCTTTACCCCCTGGTTTTGTTGTTTTTAGCAGTTCCATGTAGAAAAGGTATAAATCTGACAATGATTTTAGTTTTGGTTGGAGTAGAAGTAGATCCAATGAGACATTGAAATGTAAAAGTAATTAGAAGAATAGAATATTGATGATGAAAAGGGAGGAAAGGATAGCACTAAAGAAGAATAATGAGATATAGCTATTCCCTTTCCTTGGATTGAAAGGGGGATTTCATTATAGAAAGTAACAGATTATTAGTTGGGGTTGTTACTCTGATGAATGGTTTTTCTTTGTTACAAGGGAAGATTTTTGTGTAGAGTGGGGGGCCCATTAGCTGATTGACAAATGAAAACAAATTAATAAAATCTTTACAAAGAAATGGGAGAGATGCTGCAAGGGTGGTATCAACACAATTTAGCAATCATTTAGGTGAAGAGATTTACAGAAAGGAAGAAATCGCAAGTAACATATTGCTTTCAACCAAAGGGAATAGGAGACAGATTGTGTCACTAATAATAATATAATATTAATAATTGCAACTATAACAATGAATAGAAACTGAGAAGTGATAAATTTGGGAACATAATTATTGCCTTAGTTTGAGGGGATCTGCAAGAGACAAGCAATCAATGAAGAAACAGTGATCAAAAAACCTTTAGTGGACACTAGTTTTAGTTTACTAAATTTGCTAATTTTAAAATGACTAAATTTAGTTTAAAAAGTTTAAAAAGAATTTTAGACACAAAAACAAATATGAAAGCTCATGTTCTTGAGAACGTTACATTCTGTAGATAAAAATAGCATAGCACAATCAGTATATTCAACATAAATGATCAGTAAAACAATGTGGAGACTAGTAGCTAAGGAGATTAGGAAAATATGGGTTTGAATTTGAACTAAGCTTAGAAAAAAGGAAAAATTCTGAGAGATGGCAATAAAGCAGAAGAGCCAATTGAGCAAAGGCACAGTGATGAGAAATGTGTATGAGGAGCAAAAGGAAGATCAGTTTGACTGGACAATAGAGTAAGTGAATGGAAATAACCTATCAAGTATTTGGATTGGAGTCATGTTGAGAAAAGCCTTAAGAATAATTTAAAGTGGAAAATGAAAGGATGTCCATCAATTGGAGAATGGTTGAGTAAATTGTGGTATATGAATGTTATGGAATATTATTGTTCTGTAAGGAATGACCAGCAGGATGAATACAGAGAGGACTGGCGAGACTTATATGAACTGATGCTGAGTGAAATGAGCAGAACCAGGAGATCATTATATACCTCAACAACGATACTGTTTGAGGATGTATTCTGATGGAAGTGAATCTCTTCGATAAAGAGAGCCTTAATTGATCAAAGATGGACAGAAGCAGCTACACCCAGAGAAAGAACACTGGGAAATGAATATAAACTGCTTGCATTTTTGTTTTTCTTCCTGGGTTATTTATACCTTCTGAATTCAATTCTCCCTGTGCAACAAGAAAACTGTCCGGTTCTGCACAAATATATTGTATCCAGGATATACTGTAACCTATTCAACATGTAAAGGACTGCTTGCCATCTGGGGGAAGGGGTGGAGGGAGGGAGGGGAAAAATCGGAACAGAAATGAATGCAAGGGATAATGCTGTAAAAAATTACCCTGGCATGTGTTCTATCAATAAAAAGATATTAAAAAAAAGAATAATTTAAAGATCAGATTACAATGGGGAAAATGTGCTGGAGTTAGAGTCAAAGGGTCAATATTCAAACCTTGTCTCTGCCACTTAATCCTTGGGTGACCTTGATCATCATATCCCCTCCCTGTTCCTTAGTTTCCTTATAAAAAAGACAAAAGATAAAAAACAAATGAAGGGGAAAGTCAGATTCTTGGATAATTCTTTCATTTAGTAATAGGTGATGAGGAAAAAACAGAGGAGCAAGCAATGGTGTCAGAGAAAACTTTCTAATGTTTTGAATGAATAAGGAATCATAATCTATTCTTTGAAAATAATGATGATAGTGTAGTGCGAGTTACTATTTCATAGTATTTGCATGAATAACACAATAAAGTTACAG
This sequence comes from Antechinus flavipes, assembly GCF_016432865.1. Classification (NCBI taxonomy): domain Eukaryota; kingdom Metazoa; phylum Chordata; class Mammalia; order Dasyuromorphia; family Dasyuridae; genus Antechinus; species Antechinus flavipes. The sequence continues at coordinate 622,616,678 of NC_067400.1, read as the reverse complement.
TGTAATAAGAAAGATGATTTCATAAGAGTTAAATGATCCAAATGTATTTAGTATTATTAACTAAAATACTATTTAGTATTTAGTTCTTATAGAATACAAAGAAAAATTGAAACTAATGAAGACTAGGTGAAAAGAGAAGGATATAAGGAAGTAAGGGAATTCTGAATTCTATGGTGTGTGTGTGTGTGTGTGTGTGTGTGTGTGTGTGTTTGTATGTGTGTCCATGACACCCAGCACTCACCATGAGCTGAATAAACATTCTTTTCTGATCATCTCACATTTCTGGAGACACCAGCTAGGAATGCCTGGCTTGCTGGACTTCAAGTTCAGATATTCTAAAAGCCAAATAACTCATGGATAATCTTAAATCAACAATAACCTTCTTTCAGCTTTTCTCCTGGGTGATTACCCCTTTAAATTGGGTGATTGCAAGCAACTCCCTGCTTCTCTGCAGGTCTTTATTTTCTGGATTGGGAAAGGATAGTGCATTTTAGAGAACAGATATATTGGTTTAGGGTAGCAGAGGCCAGGAAAAAGTACTTCTGACAGGTTTGCAATCATTCTCTCTCCAATTAGACCCCAATTAATTCCATCTCATTCTATCGATCAACTGATTATTCCATTCTTCAATTGTCGGTGTTGAAAAGTATTAGGAATTTGAAGGAGAGATGGATATTGAAGAAGGATATTTCCTGAAGTGGTAGCACTCAGACCCAGATCATCCAGAGCCTGAAATACAGTCCTGTGGGACACAAAATAGAAGAGAGCTAAGTATAATGAGCCCCTGTGGATTTGGAAGAATTGACAAATATACTCTTTATCCTCATGGTCTATTTAGGAAATATGGGATCAAAAATTGATGCCTTTCAGCATAGCAATTATACTTTGGGACTCTGTCTACTTCAGTCTTAGTTTAACATGAGGAGAAACTTTAGACAATACCTAACCAGAACCCCCATTTTAGTGATGAGATACCTGAGCTCCTAGACTAATTAATTTCAGAAAATAGGATTTTAGGAAGTAAGAGTTGTAACAAGTTTGAAAGGTAATCCAGCCCAGCTGTATGAAACAAATAGAAACAGAGACAATAACCTAGCATCAGGATACCTGAAAAGTGTTTATTAAAAATAATATTATTTTACTTATATTTTATTTGTTTTCCTAAATATTTTCCATTTATAATTTCTGTCTGAAATGACAGTATTGCTGAGCTGAGTATTTGACATCACTTGTCAAGTCCAATTCCCTCATGTTTTGGAGAACTCCAACCAAGGATAGCATATAAATTGCCCAGAGTCACATACATGTGGAACCTGCACTTGGTCTCAGTCTTTAGAGTCCACATCTGCTTTTCTTTTCACTACATACTTGGCTATTCCTGATCTTTTCTATCAGAGTAATTTTGACAGAAAACAAAGAAACACAGGGAAAGAGTTAGTAAATCTGATTGTGTATTTATTAATCTAAGACTAGTTGTAGCAGAAAGACCATTTCTTGATAGTTCTCCATGCTTCTTTATCAAGACTGCTGTGGAAGTATATATGTCAGAATGTACTAGAGAAGCATTAGTGGGGAAAGAATGAGCACTTTATATTTCAACTGAGATAATGTTGTTCTTAGCTCAGTGTTTGACACTCAAGATGTACTTAATAAATGAATGCTAAATAACTGATTGATCTGATTTTATAAAAGCAGTTGTTGCTCTGATATGGGCTCTATTTCTCTGAGGTGCTCAGTGGACCATGTATATAAAAACTTCAAGACTAGGAGAAAATGACATTGTGTCTCATTAATACTTTTCTTTTTCATATTTCAAATTGTAATTTTAATACCAGACTTCCTCCTCTCACCATAACAACTCTAGGTTCAACATTTATTTTAGTGATATATTGTGGTTTGACACTTCACCAATTTCTCAACAGAAAAGTGACACCCATAAAAATACAAAACCCTGACTAATTTAGTGATAGCTACTGACTGCAAATGTACTTTTCCATCTTTAGAGAAAATTGTTCTATATCTGAAAAGAAGAAAATGCTTAAATAATGGTTTGGTCATGTATACTTATAGTGTATCTAATTTATACTTTAATATATTTAATATCTATTGGTCGTCCTGCCATTTAGGGGAGGGGGTGGGGGGAAAGAGGGGGAAAATTGGAACAAAAGGTTTGGCAATTGTCAATGCTGTAAAATTACTCATACATATAACTTGTAAATAAAAAGCTATTTTAAAAAAAGAAGGAAATGCTTTATCACCTCAATAATCTCAACCCAATACAGGCCACTGTACTTGACCAAATTCTGTTGTTTTTCAGAATTATCTTGCCTCTAGCTACTTTCTATATTGTTTTCCAGTTTCTCTTTTTTGTGTCAATATAATAGATTACTTTATTATATCCATACCCAGTAGTTTGCTAAACTATTCTTTAACTATCAGGAATATAACTTATTTCCTTTTTCTTTTGTCTTTGATTTCTTTGGAGTACAATAATGGGATCATGGAATCTTTGCCATCTTTTGATGTATACAGTTATTAATGACATGACTTGATTTTTCTTGTTGCTTTTTAAATTTGTTTTTGTTCTTAGTTCCATATCAGCCATATTGTGAAAAGAAACAATAAAAATAAAAGAAGTGAACATATGTGCTTAAATCTATATTCAGAGTCCATCAGTTCTTTCTGAAGGTGGATAGCATTTTTTTGTCATGGGTTCTTTGAAATTATGGATGATTGGTTTGATCAGAGTAGCTAAGTCCTTCACAATCAAGTATCATTACTATACTGCTGTTACTGTTTATTATGCTTTCCTGTTCTGCTCACTTTACTTTGTAGTAAGTGATAAAAGTTTTCCTAAGTTTTTCTAAAACCATTTCTATAATTTCTTATAGAATAATTTTATTAAATAATAATCATATACCACAATGTGTACAACTATTTCCTAATTGATAAATAACTTCATTGGTTTCAATTCTTTCTTTGCCCTCACAAAAAGAGAGGCTACATATATTTTTGTTTACATAGGTCCCTCTCCTTTATCTTTGATAGATTCTCTTCAACACTTATGAAAATGCTGTGTCTTTCTATTCAAATATGTCTTTTTAAATAACATTGTTTGATTCTTGTTTCTAATCTATTTTGCTATCTGTTTCTGTTTGATTCCTATTCAATTATTATCACTGTGTATTTCTCCCTAATCTATTCTCCTCTATATATTCTTTTCTTTCTTTTTTTTTATCCTGTTCCATTCTCAAAAGTTTTATTCTGCTCCTGAATAGTTTTCACTAAGCAATCTTTTTTGTTATTCCCCTGCTTTGTTCTTAGCCTTTCTTTTTTACTTCTCTATTCTCTCTCTTCCTATCTCTCACTCCCCTTCTCCCTCTCACTTTCCCTTCCTCTCTCTGTCTTCCCTCTCCTTTTCCCTCTCTTCCTCCCTCTCTTCCCCTATTTCCCCCTATCCCTCCCTCCCTCTCTCTTCTTCCTCTGCGCCTCTCCCTCCCTCTCTTCCCCCCGCCTCTGTTTTAGTCATTTTTCAGTTGTGTCTTACACTTTGTGACACCTTTTGGGTTTCATTTTTTTCTGGAAAGTCATGTTATAGTCATATCTCTTTTGTTTCTTACTCTTTGTGACATATTTTGGGTTTTGTTTTTTATTTTTTTCTGAAAAGAAACTGGAGTGATTTGTCATTTCCATCTTCAGCTCATTTTAAAGAAAATGTAGCTTAGGCAAACAAGTTTAAAGGATTATCACACAGCTAATAAATGCCTGATATCAGATTTGAACTCAGGAAAATGAGTCTTCCTGATTTCAGGCCTAGTGCTCTATTTACTGTGGCACTAGATATATACATACACATGTGTGTATGAGTGTGTACATATCTGTGTATGTGTTCTCCCTCATTTTCCCCTTAATTGCAAAAACTCTTCCTTGTGTACTTCTTTTGCTTGACATAATTTCCCTCCTTCTACCAAAACATTCCCCTTTCTCACTCTTTTAAGTTTCTTTTGCAATTAACCCAGTATAACAAGCTCACACCTATGCCATCTGTCTAAATGGAGTTCTTCATATTGCCTTAATGATGGCAATATTCTTAAGGAGTAGTTACATGTCTCTTAGTCTTATTTTGAATGGTAAGTGTTTTGATATTAAGTTCCTTTGATTTCTCCCTCACTTTAGCATTTTATGCTTTTCTTGAGTTTTATGTTTGAATGTCAAATATTCAAAATACCTCTGATGTTTTCATCAGAAATGCCAGAAAGTCTTATGTGTATTTTCTTCCCTGAAAATTCAACCTCAATTTTGCTGGATGGGTTATTCTTGGTGGCAGTCCTATTCCTGTGCCTTCCAGAATGTCATATTCCATCCTTGCCTCTTTTTTATTGTGGTAGCTGATAAATCTTTTGGGATTCTGATTGTGACTCCATGGTACATATGTTAATTTCTGGCTTCTTATATTTTTTTTTCCCTTGACTTGAGAGTTCTGGAATTTGATTGTGTTATTCCTGGGCATTTTGATTTTGGGATATCTTTCAAGATGTGTTTGGCACATTGTTTCATTTTCTATTTTGTTCTCTGGTATAAAGTATCCAGATAGTTTCTTTTGAAAATTTCTGGAAATATAATGCTTCAGTTCTTTTGATGTGGATTTCAAATAGTCCAATAATTCTTAAAATTACTTTGATCAGTTTTCCAAGTCAATTGTTTTTCCTTTGAAATGTTTTATGTTTTCTTCTATTCTTCATTCTTTGGACTTTGTTTTATTATTTCTTGACATTTCATGGAGTTATTCCACTTTACTAATTCTTAATTTTAAGGACATAATATTTTTCAGTATTTGTTGCATTTCTTTTATCAACCTGTTAATTTTCTTTTCATTTTTTTTTTGCATTGCTCTCATTTCTTTTCTCCATTTTCCTCTACTATTCTTATTTGATTTTTAAAATCTTTAGGTTTGCTCTTTTAAAAAGAATTTTCACTTCAAAATATATATTTTCCTTGTATATATTTCCCTTGTATATATTTTCAAGTGCCTTTTGAATTTGTATATTGAGCATTGCTATCATCATAATGATTTTTTTAGTCAGGCCTTTTCTTGTTTATTGTTCTCAAATTTTCCAGTCTATTTCTAGTCCTTGGACTTTATATTAGAATTTAATCTGCTTACATAAAGGGAGAAGGAGTGTCATTGTTTTAAACTTCAGGCTTTTATGTCTAGTTATTTTCACAACTACCTTTGGGGGACTGTAAGATTTGGGTGCTTTCCAGCAAATGGGGGGGGAAATTACATACATGTGTTCTGATAAAGACTTCATTTCTAAACTATGTAGAAAATTGACTCAAATTTATAATACAAGCCATTCTCCAATTGATAAATGATCAAAGGATATAGACAGATAATTTTCAGATGAAGAAATTAAAATCATTTCTAGTCATATAAAAATGCTATAAATTGCTATTGAAAAGAGAAATGCAAATTAAAACAACTCTGAGCTTCTGATCCATACTTCTCAGATTAGCTAAGATTATCTGAAAAGATAATGACAAATGTTCTAGAGGATGTTGGAAAACTGGGGCACTATTACATTGTTGGTGTAGTTGTGAACTGAATCAATCATTCTAGAGAGCAATATGGAACTATGTCCAAAGAATATCAAACTACATACCCTTTGATCCAGAAGTATTGTTACTGGGCCTGTATCCCAAAGAGATCATAAAAAAAAGAAAAGATCCACATGTGCAAAAATGTTTGTATCTCTATTTGTAGTGGCAAGAAACAGGAAACTAAGTAGATGCCCATCAGTTAGAGAATGAATAAATTATGGTATATGAAACAATGGTATATGCAATAAAAAAACAATAAGAAAGATGATTTCAGAAAGGCCTGGACAGACTTACATGAACTGAAGCTAAGTGAAGCAAGTAGAACCAAGAGAACATTGTACATAGCAACAAGAAGATTATGCAATGATTAATTCTGATGGATGTGCCTTTTTTCAACAGCAAGATGATTCAGGCCCGTTTCAATAGTCTTGTGATGGAAAGCATCATCTGTAGCCAGAAAGAGGACTGTGGGGACTGAGTGTGGATCACAACATGGTATTTTCACATTTTGTTGTTGTTTGCTTTCATTTTGTTTTCTTTCTCATTTTCCCCCTTTTTGAGCTGATTTTTCTTGTGCAGCACAATTATGGAGATGTGTATAGAAGAATTGCACATGTTTATAATATATTAGATTGTGTATATACACTTTATATATATTGCATATGTTTATATATGCTTATAATATATTGTATCATATTAATATGTTGTATCATTTGATCCCCGAATTAATCTTATGAATTAAATTAAATGATACTATTATTTAAATTTTATAGATGAAGAAACTGAGGCAAAGAGAAGTCAACAACTTGCCCAGTTTTATACAACTAAATATCTATGGTAATGTGAGAGATGATTTATTTGGAACCCTTCTCTATTCTATTCAGTATTAATAAATTTGATAGAATGCTATCAATATTCTATACATAAAACCCCAGAACTGAAAGCTGCAGATTCTTAGTTCACTTGCTTAACTATAGGCCCGCTTAACTAGAGACCCTCTACCCTAGTTTTTCCTTGTTATGGTGATCAAGACCAAAATGTCAAATATCAAAACTACATGGAAAGTCCCCTAAAATATTTTTGTACCTCCAGACCTATCCTTTGTCCAATAACAGCAGGTGACCATTTTATAACTCCTGACAATCTTGTGACCACTTGGATCACTGACTGTGATCGCTTGTATCATTTCTTCTTGTGCAAATTAAGGAGAACCCTGCCCATCCTTATTTCATCCAATAAATTAATTATTATTAATGCTTAATTTAGTTAATAAGTCACCTGTCAATGGAATCATTCCCTATTTAGTTCTAGAATGACTGGTCATCTAGCCATATAAAAATAGGGCCCTGGAAGGAGGAGGCATCTCAGATCATGAGGAAGATCTGAGCTACAGTTCATTAGAGGAAACCATGAATCTTTTAATAAAGTGTCATTGGCTCAGAGTTCTGCCTCAGTCTCCTTTATTGTAGGTGGGATAATTTTAATCCTCAAAGTATGACTCAAACTCAATTCTTCCTTAATCCAAGTCTAATATTCTGTGCACTGTACCTCTGACATTCTACTCCAGTTTTTAATAGTTCAAATTAATATATTCATTATATATTCATATTATATTATTTTATAATATATAATATAATATTTACATTATTAAAATTATATTGATATAATTGTCCTTATAATTCAGCAAATTTTGTTTATCCTTTTCTTCTAGTTCTATTCTCTGAGACACACAAAAAGCTTTTAGAACTCTTTGATTCCAGTTTTTTTTAAATAAACTTTTGAAAAATAGTCATCATACTTCCTGAAGTATTCAAACTTGTTTTCCTATTATCAAGTAATGATTTGGTGGTTTCATATGGTTGTAGATAACTGTATCTCATTTTAAAACTCTTTATAGCTTTTGACCATTTATGTAATTGCCTATTTTTAAAATAATCTGTTTTATCCTTGTTTGGTATTGAATTTCACCTTAGTTGCCATTGTGTTTTCTCCATTATTTTGTGAAATGGCCTTTTAAATTTAGTTTATATTTTAATTTAGGATTTATCACAGCATGTAGTGTAAGATATTAATCTAAACATAGATTTTTGTCAAACAGCTTCCCAGCTTTTCAAGAATCTGTAGACAAATAAAGATTTCCTCTCCAATAATTTGCATATGTTGATTTATTTAGTAATGATGCTGCTGTCTTCAATTAATTTTAGATTACATGTATCTAGACTATTTTACAGATATCTTACAGATCAGTAATTTTGAAAAGTCCTTCTTGACAATATTTTGACACGTGATAATGCTAGAGCCTCTAAATTCCAATTTTTTTCATTATTTCCCTTGAATTTTATCTACTTTTTCCCCCAAAACAAGTGAATTGATTTTATTTTGTGTTCTTTTCCACTCTTATACTGTTACTATAGAATTAGATGAAGTCTTTGGTAGTTTAATTCCTTTATCATTGAATCTGTAGATCAATTTAAATAGTATTATCATTTATATCACATTTATATAGGATTACCGGTAATATTTATTGATTTCAATTATTGTTGTTGTTGATGGTGGTGGTGTTGAATTGTTGAGGTTCAGAAGGGATCCTAAAAGGTTGGGTTGCAGACCAATGTCTCAAGTTTCTCAAAAGAATTTGCAGGCTTGAACCTATATCCAAGTGAAGGGACAAAGTTTATTTTAATAGTAATGCCAATTGAAGCTGGCTAAATTCCAAAAGAACTTAGCAAAGAACCAGGAGTGAGGAGACAAATGTAACTGGTTCTTTGTGTCATTGATATGTTAATTTTATGGTCTAGAGATAGAACTGAGGAGTGTTCTCAGGAATTTGGTTATTACTGACCAATAGATTATCTATCTGACAGAAGGCCATGTTTGTAAGACTATCTTAAGATCAGAACACTTTAGAATCATTGATAGACAGAATATTAGAACAATAGCACTCTAAGGTGTGGGGAGGGAGCCTCAGAATCACCGAATCTAAAGCTAGAAGACTCAGAAGAATCTATAGATTGTTAGAATAGAAGCACTCAAAAGTCGGGGGCCTTAAAATTATTGCTATACTTCCCTTAGAAGCTGTACCCTATCAGAATCATTAAAACACATCTGATTTTTTGTGACCCCATTTGGGATTTTCTGGTCAAACATACTGCAGTGGTTTACCATTTCCTTTTCCAGCTCATTTTATAAATGAGGAAACAGAGGCACATAGGATTAAGTGACTTGCACATCAGTTGGTAAGTGTCTGAGGGATGATTTCAACTCATGAAGATGCATGTTCCTTAATTCAAGGAATTCAATGCCGGAACTGCCTCACCTAGCTGGCCCACAATTATTTGAGTGGTAATACCAAAGAAATTGAATAGTTGACTACTGTTTTCAAATTATTCAAATAGATTATGGGCATGTTTTTTTAAATTTATTTTTGCAGTAATTTCATTCCATCAAATTTGGCCAGTTGTTACAATAATGTTATTAGGAGCAAATATTCATAATTCCTTTACAAAATCTTTGTAAAGATTTTTATACTTGTGTCTTTGGAGAACAATGGAGGTGAATATTAACAAACCATGTGAATATTAACAAAGGATTAACTCTCAGAGCCCTGTTACTTTTGCTACCAATATCTCCCAAATCTTTCTGTCTTGGAAATAGCAATTATATTTATTTCCTTGGAATTGTGGTTTCAGATAAAATCCCTTGAACATTTAGCACTAGAAGGAAAAGGGACCAACTTTATCATTCCAACTTGGAATAAGAACCAATTGTATAATCTCAAGCAAAATCCCCTCAGCCTGGAAGTATTTACAAAGCATATATTCCCAGAATGCACTTCCTGATTACCTCCAAATTTTAAACTCTTCAGCTTTGTTTGAGTTTCAATTAAGATACCACTTTTTAAAATAAATTGTTTCTCAGACTTTCATTTTAATTCCACAATATTCCTTTATGTTTTGAACATTATATACTACAAATTTGGGGGTTGTGTTTTCTAATGTATCATATTATTTTCCATTTTATTTGTGCGTTTCATTCATTTGCACCCACTGTTAAAATTGTCAAGTTTGCTTTCCTCCCTCAAATTCTACTCTATAGTTTTCCTCACTTAAACCAGCACCATGTTCCTGCAATTTGTTTTGCTTAATTGAACTGATACAAATTTCTCCTCTCAAAGGCCTCCCACTCTCAGCATTTTCAACTTCCGCTCAAATTTCTTCATATATTTTATTTTTACTCTCTCTTCATAGTCTCTTTCCTTTCATCCTGAATTCCTTTTCCCTCTTTCTCTCCCCTAATGCAGATTTGAAAGTAGTTATTTAAAGCCACTTTCATGCAAAGCTCTCTGGGCACACTTCTTTCTATTTCCCTAACAAAAATGCAACATTCAAAAGACTTAGAGTGGAGAGAATTGAAAATTATCGTTTACATTAATGTCATAGCCTTCTCTTTGATCTCCTAACCTCAAATTTCTCTCCACTCTAAACCACCTTTTCTTCAGCTGTCAAAGTGGCTTTTCTGCTCTGCAGGTCTGACCATCTTACCTCCCTTCACCACTACCCTAAGTCAGTAAATTTCCAGTGGTTTCCAATTGCCTGAAAAATCAAATATAAAACCATTTGCTGTTTTTAGCAGTTGACTCCTTCCTATGCTGCCAGTTTTGAAAAACTCCAGTACTCTGCAGTCTAGTGAAACTGCCCACTTGCTATTCCTCCTACATCTTTTCTGACTTTAATCCCTTTTGTTATTCCTTGTCCCTGAAATGCTTTCCTTTCTTACCTAGAACTACAATCTCCCAATATTATTGCTAGTGTTTTTTCTCTATGAATCTGGAGTCAGAAAATTCAAATCTAACTTCAGACACAAATTGGCTATGTGAACTTAGACAATTGCTTATTTTAACTTCCTTAGTTTCCTCCTTTGTAAAATAAAATAATAATTGCCCTACCTAAGGTTGTGAAGATAATAGTAATAAGCTATTATTATTATTATTGCTTGTTCTTTAAAATGGCCATAACAACATTTCAAATCATTAATTTCCTTAGTTAGTAATGTTTTCTGTTACTATGTTGCAAAAAGAAAAGAAAAAAAGGAAGAAAGGAAAGTAGGAAGACGGGAAAGATAGAAAGAAAGGAGTGAGAAAGGAAAGGAAAGAGGAAAGGGGGAAAATGGAAAGGAAAGGAAAATCTATTATCTTTAGCTTTCACTTATCTGTCTCTTATGTCCTCTGGAATCTGGATTCCCATCTCTTCATTCAAATGAAAGCATTATCTCCAAAGATACCAATAACATGTGTGTGTATTTATTTTTAACAAATATTTGTCAATGTATTTTTGCGTCACCAAAGTACCCTGAGTATTTCCTCCACTTTACCCTCTCAGAAAACTATTTAATGAAATGGATAACATTTTAAAGAATAGAAAACATTATTTTTTTCTTTTCTTTTTTTTTAAATATTATTTAAACGTATACATACATTGTATTTAACATATACTTTAACATATTTAACATGTATTGGTCTATCTGTCATCAGAGGGAGGGGATGGGGGGAAGGAGGGGAAAATTGGAACAAAAGGTTTTGCAATTGTCAGTGCTGAAAAATTACCCATGCATATATCTTGTAAATAAAAAACTATAATAAAAAGAAAAAATTAAAAATATTGTCCAGAAAGAAAAAAAAACAGCCCAGATCATTTTGATAGCAGCATGCAGGATGGATTATGGGGACAGAGATCTGCGAATCTAACTAGCAGGCTCTTGCAATAGTCCTGGTGTATTACTGACATGTGGATGATTGAATTCCCAAGCTCTCTTCCTTTCAAATTTGCTTATTTCTTTGGAGGTCACCACAATGTTTCACCCAGGCTCACAACCTACATGTCAATCTCACCCCTTACATACTCCCTTCACTTATACAACCTTTTATCAAATATTCTTCTTAATTTTACAACTTATTTTCTATATATGTTCTCATCACTTATTCACCACCCTGCTGTTTCCCACCTTTCCACTTCTTGTATTTCCTATATGGTTCTGCATTTCCCATTCAGATACCAAAATGATTTTCATGAATTTGGATCATTTCAATCTCCTCTTAAGTAAGTAGAAATTGTTTCCTTTTATATTCATGATCAATGATAAAGTACTTTCAATGAAATTTGCATATCTTCACAACCTTGCCCCATCTTATTTTTCTAGTCTTCATACATTTTGTTTCCTTCTACCTATTGTACTATACATCTCTAACACTTTCTCATGTGCAATACCTTTCTCTCCCTTCTCTATTTTTTCACCAATGTTTCATCCTCTGTCACAGAATACATTGTGCCTTACCCATTACCCTCCTGCCTTTACAACATGCTTCTTTAAGAGACATCTAATCCATCTGACATCATCTCAGAGATTATCTTCCAGCTATTCTGTTTCTTTTTTCCACTTACAAAGATGTTTGTATATCATCTCCTCCATTATAATAGAGGACAGAAACAGATATTATTTTTCTTTTCCTCCCCAGCACCCAGATTATTTTTGAAACATGAAAACTCTTAGTAATGCCTGTTAATTACCATTTCACTATAGACTGTATTTTTAGCATGATACAATGTCCTGAGAGCCGTGGTGACCACTCTCAAAATTCAGATATTTGACAAAATTTTAAATCAGTTTCTTTTTAAGTTAATATTTTGTTTTCTTCAATTATATTTTAAAAACAATTTTAACACTCACCTAAAAAGTTTGAATTTGTTTTTTTCTTTGTGTATGTTAACATCTTTAGATTGACTTGCTAATGTAGTTCTCAAACTTTTGTTCTTAGTACCTTCATACTATTAAAAAAAGTTTGAGGATCTGTCCAAAAAGTGTGTTTTGGAGGCTATATTTGTAAATATTTACCATGTTTAAAAAAATAAAGGTTATTTTGAATTTGTAGACCCTCTGAAAGAGTTTCAGAGACTTCCAGGAATCTCTGGACCACACTTTCAGAACTGCTTTCCTATAAAAGATCCATTCCTCTTTCAAGGTTGATAAAATCATCACAATGACATCTACAAAGAAGAGCATTTGGGTTCTGGCAAGAGGACAATGTTAGCTGAATGTTCAGAGATTAAGGTCTTGAAAAAAGGATAAATCTGCATTTCCCCAAATCATTGATTATTCATAATCATCAGATTATCCTGGGACTATTCCTTGATCAGGCTGTAGAGCAGTGGTTCAAATTCAAAATTAGTTTTTATTTCTAATATGATTAATGTCTATAAATATAACCCAAATAAACAAAAACTCTCTGGACAAATCCTCAATAATTTTAATAGTATAAAGACATTGAAAACAACAGTTTGAGAAACACTGCTGGAAAAAGTCAGGTATAAAGCTGAGACACACTAATTATCTTTCCCCAATCTCATATTATGACCAAGGTGATGTGATCCCAAGATACAATCTGCTGAGGTTAATCAGAGCCCTGGGTCCCATAAGACTCTTTCTTCTACTTCAAGAAATCTATCCCTGAGCAATTTGTTATGATAAAAATTGAAAAGATTCCAACTCTAAAGAAGACAATTTTCAATCCTTTAAATAGTAAAGATGATAAAGTTGTAGTAGCAATTAGCTCCCTCTCTAACCTTTATAGTGTTTCTCTTAGGGACAAGAAAGAAGGCTCATTTATCTTTCTCAGAAATTCCCAGTGACTGTTCTGCTTGAATGTCTCATAGATTCTTTATGTCACATTATTTTCTGTGCATGCAAAGTGAAGAGAAATCATAACTCTGTTCATTCAAGGCACCACTGTAAGATTAGCCTGGAAATTAAGTGAGGCATCTGAGTTAACTCATAACCCAGTTATTGGGTTATGACTTATTGCGTTATTTTTTTACATATTTTTAACTACCAAGTAGAATAGGGAAAATATTAAATAATATTTTTTCAACTGTCATTTCTTCCAAATTTTGAAGGACATATGATTAGTAAGCACAAAGATTTTAATGAATCACCAACTAGAGCAACATAATGTAAGGGGACATGCCCTGGATTAAAATTCCTATCATATTGACTGAAGGATCCTGAACAGGTCAATTAATCTTTCAATGCTTCAGGTAATTCTTGAAAACACAAAGGTTCAGAAAAGCTGCACATTTCCATTAGTGGACATATTCATTTTGCTTTCCCCAAATTGATGAAGTCATATCTAATATGAAGCCCTAGAGGGCAATGAAGATTTTCATGGGGGAGGAATTTAAAGGATTTAAAACTGTAAATGGCATTATGATACAAATTATGATACATTTGATATTTCTAATTGAAAATGTCTAGCATGTCACTTCAGAAAGGAGTGAAACTCTGACCTCATAATATTAACATTCTAGATGTGACTTTCATTAAAACCAAATCACTTCAAAATCAGATTATATAGAGATGAAATAGAAGGAACCTTTCTAGATTTTACAAATAAAGATTCTGGGGAATTCTGGATAGGAGACAAGACTCATCATAGTATAAGGGTAGTAGCTGATTTAGTGAATGTATCATTTACCCCAACCACACCAACTAAGTTTCCTAAAAGGGTTGGAAGATTAATTGACTGATTGGCTTAATCAACTCTCTCACCCTTAAGATAGAATCAAAGATTTAGTCTTGGAAGGGATCTTGGAATCCATTTTCTTCACATTGCTGGCTAGGAAATTGAGACCCAGAGAGACAATGTGAACAGACACAGGTAATAAATGTGAAAGGTGAGATGTGATCCAAGTCTTTTGACTTTAAACCCAGGACTCTTCTCATTTCATAATGTTTCCCATGACAGTGAAGAAAGTGTTTATAAAATGTTTATAATCAACAGAGACTCTGTGTTATTAAGTTGTACAAATAACAAACTTTTTTTTACATCATTGATATTTTTTATTTTTAACATCACTCTGTTCTTCAAAAAAGTAGCCTTCCTTTTTCCTCTCCCTAGAGAATCTTTTCTTGAAACAAAAAAGGAAAATGAAAGGAAGAAGTGAAAAGGGAAAAGGTTGGAAGGAGACAGTTCAGCAAAATAAGGCAAATAATCAGTGGATTCTAGCAATGTAGCCAGTGTTTCACATCCATAAATCTAGATTTACTTCTTTTTTCTCTAGTCTCAAGTTTGATTCTTCTAGTTCCACAGTAGTATCCTTTTTTGATTTTACAGTTCTTTCAATTTATGTTGTTATAATGAATCATTGGGCATGCTGTTTTCCAGAGGTGTGGTGGGTGGGGTCATTTCAAACTGGCTCTTGGAAGGCAATTGTGAAATTTTCAGTGTGAGCATTTCTACCTCAGAAATGAGCAACTACTATATATGAGAGGTTGGTTTATGTTTTGTAATAAATATTGATTGACTGACTTGTAATTTTCAAAGATTAAAGCAAGTTATAATAATGCATATTA
The DNA here is from genome assembly GCF_016432865.1 of Antechinus flavipes. Taxonomy (NCBI): domain Eukaryota; kingdom Metazoa; phylum Chordata; class Mammalia; order Dasyuromorphia; family Dasyuridae; genus Antechinus; species Antechinus flavipes. The sequence goes on along the minus strand of NC_067400.1, from coordinate 622,601,675 downwards.
AACTTTTTAATAAAGCTTTTTGTTTTCAAAATATATGCATAGTTTTCAACATTTACCCTTGCAAAATATAGTGTTTCAATTTTTTCTCTCTCTGCCCCACCTCCTCCCTTAGACAACAAGCCAATATATGTTAAACATGAGCAATTCTTCTTTACATAATTCCACAATCATCATGCTGCCCAAGAAAAATCAGATTAAAAAAAGGAGAAAAATGAGAAAAAACCAAAATGCAAGCAAACAATAACAAAAAAGTTAATATCATGTTATGATCCACACTCAGTCCCTACAGTCCTCTTTCTGGGTGCAGATGGCTCTCTTCATTACAAGACTATTGGGAGTGGCCTGAATCACCTTGGTATAGAAAAGAGCCAGGTCCATCAGAATTTATCATAATATAATTGATATAACCGTGTTATTGCTGTGAACAATGTTCTGTTGGTTCTGTTTGCTTCACTTAGCATCAGTTCATGTAAGTTTCTTGAGGTCTCTCTCAAATCATTACTGATTGTTTCTTATAGAACAATAATATTCCATAACATTCATATACCATAACTTATTCAGCCATTCTCCAACTGATGGGCATCCACTCAGTTCCCAGTCCTTTCCCACTACAAAAAGGGCTGCTACAAACATCTTTGCACATGTGGATCTTTTTCCCCTTTTTATGATCTCTTTGGGATACAGGCCCAGTAATGATATTTCTGATTTAAAAAATCTGATATTTTGATACTTTCTGATAAAAAAGAAGTATCTTCTGATACTTCTTGATAAAAAAAATCAAATTTAAGGATCAACTCTGTGCCAAGCACTGTGATAAGTGTTGGAATTGTGAAGGCAAAAATGAAACAGTTCTTAATTTCTTGAAGCTTCCTTTCTACTGAGCACACACAGGCACTTCTGCATCATTTCCTCATTCTCTGAGTAATCCTCAAAATATATTGTTAAAAAAGACATTAAAGTCACTGAAGATTAGAACTATCATATTTCCTTTTCATATATACACACATACTTTTAAAGATTTTTTTATCTAGATTTGAAAACATTCTCATCTTTGACAACTAGATTAGATTAAAAAACATTCCCTCCTTTTTTAAATAACTAATGTGCTATTATGTACTTATGATTCTTCTGTCAAGTTAGATTAACAACATAAACTGAGCCACTTTTATTATAATATTAATGTTACTGTGTACAATTTTCTCATGCTTCTACTTATTTCACTTTGTGTCAAGTCATGTAAGTCTTTCCTATTATTTTCTGAAATCTCATCATTACTTATAGCACAGTAGTATTTCATCACAATCAAATACCAAAACTCATTCAGCCATTCTCCAGCTAATGGGTAGCCCCTCAGTATCCAACTCTTTGCCACCAAAAAGAATTGCCATGAATGATTTTTTACATATAAGACATTTTCCATTTTTTAAAATAAATCTCTTTTCAGCGATAGCCTTATTAGGGGCATTGTTAGGTGAAAGAGTATCCATGGTTTTAGAAGCCTTTTGAATCAGTTCACAGTTTGATCAACAGTTTCTTAGCTTTTCAGTTTTCCTATATCCCCTGCAACAATTGTGGTTTTCCTTTTCTTTCTTATTAGTCAATCTAATAGGTGTGAAGTAGTACCTTTTACTTTTAATGTGAATGTCACTAATCAATGATGATTCAGAACATTTTTTAATATGGAGGTAGAAAAAATAACAAAATTCATCTCTAGAAGAATAAAGTGTCAAGAATTTCAAGGGACTTAATGAAAAAGAAGGTGACCTAGCTTCACCAGATCTAAATTTATATCATGACACTTTGGTCTTTAAAAGCATAAGGAAATAGCTAAGAAGTAGAATAGTACATCAGTGGAATTGGGCTGCGTTCACAATACACAATAGTCAATGACTATAGTGATGTATAGACTCCAGCTTTTGGGATAAGAACTCACTATTTGACAAAAATTTCTGGGAAAACTGGAAAATGGTATGGCAGAAACTAGTCATTGACCAACATTTAATACCCTATAACAAGATAGGGTTGGAATGGGTCCATGATTTAGACATAAAGGGCTGCTACAAACATCTTTGCACATGTGGATCTTTTTCCCTTTTTTATGATATCTTTGGGATACAGGCCCAGTAATGATATTTCTGATTTAAAAAATCTGATATTTTGATACTTTCTGATAAAAAAGAAGTATCTTCTGATACTTCTTGATAAAAAAAAATCAAATTTAAGGATCAACTCTGTGCCAAGCACTGTGATAAGTGTTGGAATTGTGAAGGCAAAAATGAAACAGTTCTTAATTTCTTGAAGCTTCCTTTCTACTGAGCACACACAGGCACTTCTGCATCATTTCCTCATTCTCTGAGTAATCCTCAAAATATATTGTTAGAAAAGACATTAAAGTCACTGAAGATTAGAACTATCATATTTCCTTTTCATATATACACACATACTTTTAAAGATTTTTTTATCTAGATTTGAAAACATTCTCATCTTTGACAACTAGATTAGATTAAAAAACATTCCCTCCTTTTTTAAATAACTAATGTGCTATTATGTACTTACGATTCTTCTGTCAAGTTAGATTAACAACATAAACTGAGCCACTTTTATTATAATATTAATGTTACTGTGTACAATTTTCTCATGCTTCTACTTATTTCACTTTGTGTCAAGTCATGTAAGTCTTTCCTATTATTTTCTGAAATCTCATCATTACTTATAGCACAGTAGTATTTCATCACAATCAAATACCAAAACTCATTCAGCCATTCTCCAGCTAATGGGTAGCCCCTCAGTATCCAACTCTTTGCCACCAAAAAGAATTGCCATGAATGATTTTTTACATATAAGACATTTTCCATTTTTTAAAATAAATCTCTTTTCAGCGATAGCCTTATTAGGGGCATTGTTAGGTGAAAGAGCATGGTTTTAGAAGCCTTTTGAATCAGTTCACAGTTTGATCAACAGTTTCTTAATTTTTTCAGTTTTCCTATATCCCCTGCAACATTTGTGGTTTTCCTTTTCTTTCTTATTAGTCAATCTAATAGGTGTGAAGTAGTACCTTTTACTTTTAATGTGAATGTCACTAATCAATGATGATTCAGAACATTTTTTAATATGGAGGTAGAAAAAATAACAAAATTCATCTCTAGAAGAATAAAGTGTCAAGAATTTCAAGGGACTTAATGAAAAAGAAGGTGACCTAGCTTCACCAGATCTAAATTTATATCATGACACTTTGGTCTTTAAAAGCATAAGGAAATAGCTAAGAAGTAGAATAGTACATCAGTGGAATTGGGCTGCGTTCACAATACACAATAGTCAATGACTATAGTAATGTATAGACTCCAGCTTTTGGGATAAGAACTCACTATTTGACAAAAATTTCTGGGAAAACTGGAAAATGGTATGGCAGAAACTAGTCACTGACCAACATTTAATACCCTATAACAAGATAGGGTTGGAATGGGTCCATGATTTAGACATAAAGGGTGACACTATAAGCAAATTAGGAGAATAAGAGATAATTTACCTCATATCTCTGAAAAAGGAAGGAATTTATGGCTAAAGAAGAACTAAAGAACATTATTAAATGCAAAATAGATCATTTTAATTATATTAAAATAAAAAAAAAAGTTTTGTGTAAATGAACCCAATGTAGCCAAGATTACAAGAACAGCAGAAAAGTAGGAGAAATTTTTTTACATTCAGCATTTCTGATAAAGTCCTCATTTCTAAAATGCATAGCAACTTAACTCAAATTTATAAGACTACAAGCTATTTCCCAACTGATAAATAATCATAGAATATGAACAATTTTCAGACAAAATTAAATCCATTTATATTCATATGAAAAAATACTCCAAATCACTATTGATTAGAGAAATGAAAATTAAATCAGTTCAGACATCTCAGGTTGGCTAAGATGACAGGAAAGAATAATGATAAATATTGGAAAAGATATTGGAAAATGAACACTAATGCATTTTTGGTGAAATTGTGAATTGATCCAACCATTCTAAAGAGAAATTTAGAACTATGCACAAAGGGCTTTCAAACTGTGTGTATTTTGATCCAAAGGTGTCTTTACTTGGTCTGTATCTTAGATCACTTAGGACCCACAGAAAACTATTCTTTTTGTAGGGGCAAGGAACTGGAAATTAAGTGAACATCCATAAATTGGGGAATGGCTGATAAGCTTTGGTTTATGAATGGAATGGAATATTGTTGTTCTAAAAAAAAAAAGTGAGCAGTCTGATTTCAGAAAAGCCTGGAAAGACTTCCAAGTACTGATGCTAATTGATCTTAGTAAAACCAAGAGAAGATTGTACATAGCAACAGTATGATTACATGATGATAAACCACGATGGACCTGGATGTTTTCAACAATGAGCTAATTCAAGGCAATTGTGATAACCTTGTGATGGGAAGATCCATCTGCATCCAGAGAAAAAACTATGGAAATTGAATATGGGTCAAAATATAGAATTTTTAGTGTCTTCTGTTATTGTTTGTTTACTTATTTTTTTTTCTTTTTCCATTTTTCTCACCCTTTGATCTGATTTTTCTTGTGCAGCATGAATATGAAAACATGTCTGGAAGAATTGTTCATATTTAACCTTACTTGCTTTTTATTGGAGGGAATGAGGGGGCAGAGGGAGAAAAAATTGAAAGACAAGATTTTGCAAAGGTGAATGTTGAAAATTATCTTTGCATGTATTTGAAAAAATACAAAAAGTTATTAAAATAAAATGGGGAAAATAAATAGGGTAGTTAGGTAGGTTATTGGATATTGTCTGACCTCAGAAGAATCTGAATTAAAATCCACTCTCAGATACCAACTGTGTGACCCTAGGCAAGTCCTTTAACCCCTTTTGCCTCATTTCCTCATCTATGAAATGAACTGGAGAAGGAAATGGCAAACCAGTCCATTATCTTTAACAGAAAAACCACAAATGGGGTTATGAGCAGTCAGATATTACTAAAATGACTCAATAATCAAGAATCAACCATCTCTGAGGCATGAGCATTGAGGAAGACAAGGACATCTGAAAAAGAAACTGAGGGAATGATAAGAAAAAGATGAAAAGAATCTGAGGCCAGATTTGTTTTAACTCTGATTTTCCTGACCCCAGAGTCAGCATATTATAATATTAAAAGGTAAGATCATGGATGCTTTGTGATGATAAAAGCAAGTAGCATTATTCCTCTCCTTTGAATGAAAAATCCTCTTATCATTTTGAATCATTCCAGGCTTGAATCTACTGGCTGAATCAAAATTCGAAGGGAGCATTAAAGTGATCTCACCAGCTTTCTCAGAGCAGCTTTAATGTCCTTGTTTCTCAGACTGTAGATAATGGGATTAAGAGTAGGAGGCAGGATAGTATAGAACACAGACACCATTAGGTCCACAAAAGAAGGACAGGCTGAGGTTGGTTTTAGGTAGGCAACTGCTGCACTATGAAGAAAAATAGTGACAACAATTAGATGAGGCATGCAAGTGGAGAAAGCTTTAGATCGACCCTCTCCAGAGGGGATCTTCAGAACCTTTGAGAATATGTGGATGTAGGAGATGGCAATGAAGAAGAAACAGACAAAACTCAAAGAAGAAGTGACAGCAAGGGCTCCAAATTCAGCTGAGTAATCATCTGAGCAGGAAAGTCTGAGAATTTGGGGAATCTCACAAAAGAACTGATGAATCTTGGTAGAATCACAGAAAGGCAAGGAAAAGCTGGTGGCTGTGTGCAGGAGACCTGAAAGTCCTCCACTCAGCCATGAGGAAGCTGCTATCTTTACACAGGTACTTCTCTTCATGATGATTGCATAATGCAGGGGATGGCATATAGCCACAAAACGGTCATAGGACATCCCTGTGAGCAAGGCTAATTCTGTACAGGCTAAGAAAACCACTAAAAACACTTGCATGATGCATCCTAGGAAAGAGATGGATTGGCTATTGGCCAGACTATTGCTGATGAATTTGGGAACAGTGACAGAAATGTAGCAGAGGTCTAAAAAGGACAAATGCTTCAGGAAAAAATACATGGGCGTGTGGAGCTGATCATCAAAAGTGGTAAGGGAAATGATGAGCAGATTTCCCAGCAGAGCTCCCAGATAAATTAATAGGAATAGCATAGCATATAATATCTGCAGCTCCCGGACCTCAGAGAACCCCATGAGGATGAATTCACTCACCATAGTAACATTGGTCATTTTTTCCCTAGAAGGAGAAAAAGGGAGAAATAAGATATGAAGTGGAGACAGAGACTGTGAATTATCAGAAAAGAAAATTCTTGTGACCAATATCATCAGTGATGTCAATGATTAGACATCAAAATTAATATTATAGAACTGGCATTAGAAATGGAGCCAAGATGGCAGAGTAAAGGCAGGAACTTGCCCAACCTCTCCCCCAAACAGTTCCAAATTTCTTTAAATAATGACTCTAAACAAATTTTAGAGCATCAGAACACCCCCTCCCCAAAATGAGGTAGAACATTTTCCAGGTGAGGTCAACTTAGTAGCTCAGGAGAAAAGATCTGTGACATTAGAGTGGGATCTCAATGTGCAATCCCAGTGCAGTCCCTTCCTGGCACTAGCTCTGCCCATGACCCCAGCATCAGCAAGGCAGAACCTCTGAATCAGCAGTAGTGCTGGAGGCTTCTGGACCTCTCAGTCCAGGGACACCAGTGAGGAGTGGGAAGGTCAGTGGAGCTAATTGTGACAATAGGGTGGAAGTCTGTGTGCAGTCCCTTCAAAGCCCCAGTAAAAAAAAATAGATTTTGCAGCTACACTGGAGTAGGGACAGAAAAGAGCACTTGTGGTCAGATTCATATTTCATTATATTACAGGGTGAGAGTGGGAGATAATCCTGAGAAAATAAATTGGGCCATAGAATATATGGCTTGAATGCCATGGTGAGAATTTAAACTTTGTTATATAGATCCCAGCTTTTTAAACTATGGTTTATGACCCCATAAGGGATCTTTAAACTGAATATGATCCCAAAAATAATGACATTACCAGCAAATCTTTGATTTGTATACCTATTTTTATATCCCTATATGGCTGTGCTCATGTAAAAATTTCTTGGGTGAAAAGGAGGTCACTAATGGAAAAAAGTTTAAGAAATCCTGCATAAGCCCTCTTTGTAGTGGCCAGAAACTGGAAACTGAGTGGATGCCCATCAGTTGGAGAATGGCTGAATAAATTGTGGTATATGAATATTATGGAACATTATTGCTCGGTAAGAAATAACCAGCAGGATGATTTCAGAGAGGCCTGAAGAGACTTATATGAACTGATGCTGAGTGAAATGAGCAGGGCCAGGAGATTATTATATATTTCAATAACAATACTATATGATGATCAATTCTGATGGACCTGGCCATCTTCAGCAATGAGATGAACCAAATCAGTTCCAGTGGAGTAATAATGAACTGAACCAGCTACACCCAGCGAAAGAACTCTGGGAGATGACTAAGAACCATTACATTGAATTCCCAATCCCTATATTTTTGCCTGCCTGCATTTTGGATTTCTTTCACAAGCTAATTGCACAATATTTCACAGTCCAGTTCTCTTTATACAGCAAAATAACGATTTGGTCATTTATACTTATTTTGTATTTAATTTATACTTTAATATATTTAACATGTAGTGGTCATCCTGCCATCTAGGAGAGGGGGTGAGGGGAAGGAGGAGAAAAATTGGAACAAAAGGTTTGACAATTTTCAATGCTGTAAAATTACCCATGCATATAACTTGTAAACAAAAAGCTATTAAAATTAAAAAAAAAAAAAAAAGAAATCCTGCATAGACAATGTAGAGGGACAGAAGGGACTTTTCCCCCTTGTTTTGATGTTTTTCTCATACCAATGTAGAAAAGAGATCAATCTGGCAATGATTTTAGTTCAGATTCGAGTGGAGATAAAGCCAATGAGGGGGATTAGATTATTCTAATGTTGTAACAAAAATAATTAGAAAAATACTATCTTGACAGTGAAAATGGGAAGAAAGGATGGGAGCTAAAGAAGAGTAATGAGATATTTCTAATTCCTTTCCTTGAAGTGACAGGGTGATATTGCAGAAAGTAACAGACTATCAGATGGGGTTGTAACTCAGTTTGAAGATCACTTTTTCTTTGTTAGGAAGGGAGGTTTTTAGTAAAGTGGGGTACTGTAGCTGGCTCACAAATGAAAACAAAAGGCAAAGAAATAAATGGGAGAGATGCTGCAAGGGTAGTATTAACACAATTTAGCAATCATTTAGGTGAGTAGATTGACTGGAAGGAAGAAATCAAAGGTAACACAATGATTTCAACTAAAGTGAGTAAGAGATGTCAATAATAATAATATAATATTAACAGTTACAACTATAACAATAACAATAGAAACTAAGAAGTGATATATGTGGGGATATAATGATAATCTTAATTTGAGGGGATCTGCAGAAGGCAATCAATCAAGAAAAACATATTTATCAAAATATCTATTATATACCAGGCAGTGCAAAAATAATTTTGGATACAAACACAAATATGAAAGCTTATGTCCTTGAGAATTTTACATTCTGTAGATAGAGGTAACATAGCTCCATCTCAATATATTCAGCATAAATGATTAATAAAACAATTTGGGGGACTAGTAGCTAAGGAGATCCAGAAAATGAAAGTGAATTTAAACTAAGTTTAGAAGAAAACAAGAAATTCTGAAAGATGACTATAATAAATCAGAAGAGGGTTCCAATGAAAGCAAAGGCACAGAAATGGGGGACATGTGTGAAAAACATCAGGAATGTCAGTTTGACTGGATCATAAAGTCTGTGTGAATGGAAGTAACCTATCAAATCTTTTGATGGGTGTCATAGAGAAGGGTCTTAAGTATAATTTAAAGATCAGATTACATTGGGAAAATATGCTGGAGTTAGAGTTAACAGATTGATATTCAAGCCCTGTATCTTCCAGTGAGTAACCTTGATCATTACTCCCCCTCCCTATAACTCAGTTTCCTTATAAGTAAAATGAGGAGATTAGAAAAGATGAGTTCTAAGGTACCTTTCAGTTCTAATTCCATATGGTTTCTCTCTATATATTTCAATATATTTGAATACACACTTACCTATATGTATATATGGAGTGAGCAAGTTGGAGTTTGGTAAAAGTTAAACTTTCAAGGTGTCTCAGTTCGACAAAAGAGAACAACGGAAGAAAGGGGAGAACCAAAATCTTGGATAATTCTTTCATTTAGTAAGTGATGAGGAAAAAGCAGAGGAGCTCACAATGGAGGCAGATAAAGCTTTCCAACACTTTGAATGGATAAGGGATCATAATCTATTCTTTGAAAATAATGGTGATGATAAATTGCAAGTTATTTTTTCATAACATTTGCATAAACAACACAATAAAGTTGCAGCATAATAAAGAAGATAGATGATTTCATAAGAGTTCAGTGATGGTATATTAAATTCCTATAGGAAAGAAAGAAAAATTGATTTTAATAAAGATTAGTGAAAGGAATAGAAGGATGTAAGGAATTCTGAACTCTGTGTGTGTGACAGAGAAACAGAGAGAGAGAGAAAGAGAGAGAGAGAGAGAGGAGGAGGGATGGAGAGAAAGAAAGAAAGAGAGAGAGAGAGAGAGAGAGAGGAGGGATGGAGAGAAAGAAAGAAAGAGAGAGAGAGAGAGAGAGGAGGGATGGAGAGAAAGAAAGAAAGAATGAGAGAGAGAGAGAGAGAGAGAGAGAGAGAGAGAGAGAGAGAGAGAGAGAGAGAGAACAATGCATTCTGATCATCTCACATTTCTGGAGACACAAGCTGAGATGCCTGGCTTGCTGGACTTCAAGTACAGGGATTTTAAAAGCCAAATAATTCATGGATGATCTCGAATCAACAATCACCTTTCTTCAGTTTTTATTCTGGGTTTTACCCTTTTAAATTGGCTAATTACAAACAAATCCATACTTCTCTGCAGGCCTCAGTTTTCTGAACTGAGAAAGGAGAATGCATTTTAGAGAACAGATTATTGGTTTATGGTAACAGAGGCCAAGTGAAAACTACTTCTGAAGAATTTGCAAACATTCTTTCTCCAATTAGACTCCAATTAGCCTTAGGCTTTACCCCTTCTTTCTAATTGTCAGTCCTTGAAAAGGATTAGGAATTTGAAGGAGATATGTGGGTGTTTTGTGATGTAGTAGCACTCAGACCCAGGTCACACAGAGCCTAGAATGGGATCCTGTGGGACACAAAAGAAAGGAAAACTAAGTGTAATGAGCCACTGAGGATCTTGAAAAATTGACAAATAGACTCTTTACCTTCATGTTGTATTTAGGAAATATGGGGCCAAAAACTGATGCCTTTTTAAGATCATTAAACTTTGGCAATTATGCTTTGGGACTCATTAGCTGCTTCAGTCTTAGTTTAGAATAAAAAACTTTAAATAATACCTAACCAGCACCCCATTTTAGTGATGAGATACCTGAGGTCATAGAAGACTAACTAATTTCAGAAAATAGGATGTTAGGTTAGAGTTGTAATTGGTTTGAAAGGTCATCTCCAGCCCAACTGTGTGAAACACATATAGAAAAAGTCACTAACCTAGCATCAGAATATCTGTAAATAATCTGTCTATTATAAATAATATTTTTGCTTGTATTTTATTCATTTTGCTAAAATATTTTCCACTCACAATTTAATCTTGTTCTGTCACAAGTGGCAATGTTAGTAGGATGAGTATTTGACATCACTTGCCAAGTCCATTTTTCTCATGTTTTGGAGACCAAAGAGATCCAGGGATGATATAACTTGCCCAAAGTCAAACACATAGAACCTGCACTTGATGTCAAGTCTTTAGAGTCCACATCTGCTGTGCTTTTCACTACATGCTTTCCTATTCCTGGCAGTCCTGTAGCTAAATGGTCATTTTTGTCAGAGTAATTTAGGTAAACAACAAAGAAACACAGGAGACAGGGTTAGTAAATCTGAAAGTATATTTATTAATTTAACATGGACAGTTTGGCTAGTTGGGGCATAAAGACAGACCATTTATTGATATTTCTTTATGCTTCTTTGTCTATTATGTTCTAGAAATATATATATATATATATAATATATATATATATATATATATTATATATATATATATATATATATATATATATATCTCAGAATATGCCAAAAATATTAGGGAGGAAAGGATGAACATTTTATATTTCAATTGAGATAAAATTATTCTTAGCTCAGTACTTGGAACTCAAGATGTACTTAATAAATGAATGCTAAATAACAGACTGAGTTGATTTTATAAAAGCAACTGTCATTTTTACATGGGTTCTATTTCTCTGAGGAGCCCAATGGACCATCTGCATGAAAATTTCAAGGCTGGTAGATACTGACATTGTGTCTCATAAATATTTTTCTTTTCCATATTTCAAATTGTTATTTTAATACCAGACTCCCTTTTCTCATCATAACAACTTTAGGTTCAGCATTTCTTTTAACCATACATTGTGGTTTGGCACATCATTAGCTTCTCAACAGAAAACTGACACTCATAAAAAATATGAAATACTAATTTAGTGATGGTCAGTTACTGTAAAAACACCCTTTATAGTAAACTGCTCTAAAAGGAAGGAAATGCATTATCACCTCAATGATCTCAAACCAATAAGGGCTACGTGACCAAAATTCTGTTGTTTTTCAGAATTCTCTTGCCTCTCAACACTTTCTGTTTCTCCAGTTTCTCTTTTTTTACTTTGTGTCATATAATGCACATTATTTATATATTATATATGCTTAGGTATATATTAACAATAAGTATAGTAGATTACTTTATTTTATTCATACCCAGTAGTTTGCTGAACTATTCCTTAACTAATAATGATACAACTGATTTTCTGATTTTCACTACAACAAATTATGTTGCTATAAAAGAAGGATAACAGCTTTTTTTCCCCACCTTTGCTTTCTTTGGAGTACACAATAATGGGATCATGGGATCTTCGTCTCTTTTGGTGTATACAGTTATTAAGGGGATGACTATATTTTTATTGTTGCTTTTTAAAATTTTTTATTCTTAGGTCCAATTTCTCTTTCCTTTCCATTTTTCTCACCTTTTGGGAAGGCAAAAAATCAATACCTACTATATATATGAAGTCATGCAAAATATTTTTCTACCTCCACCATGTTATAAGAAGAAGCAATAAAAATAAAGTGAAAAAAAAATCTGCTTCAATCTATATTCAGAGTTCTCTCTCTTTGGAGGTGGAGAGCATTTTTCATCGTGGGTCCTTTGAAATTGTGGATCATTGTTTTGATCAGAATGATTACAATCAAGTATCATTACAGTATTGTTGTTACTGTGTATTATGGTTCGGCTCACTACATTTTGCATCACCACAAGAATCTTCCTATGTTTTTCTGAAACCATTTCCATAATTTCTTACAGTACAATAGTATTTAAACTTAGTCATGTACCACAGTTAGTACAGTTATTTCCAAACTGATAAATGTCTTCAATGGTTCCATTTCTTTTTTTGCCATCACAAAAAGAGCTGCTATAAAAAATGTTAATATAGATCCTTTTTCTTTGTCTTTGATAGAATTTGCTCCAACTCTTGTGTCTTTCTATTCAATTGTGTCTTTTGTAAATAACATGTTGTTGGATTCTAGTTTCTAATATGTTTTGCTATCTATTTCTGTTTGGTAGGTGAATTTAACCCATTCCTATTCATAGTTATTATTGCTAACTGTGTATTTTCCTCCATCCTATTCTCTTCTACATATCTTTTTTTAATCCCCTTCCTTCCTCAAAAAATGTATTCTGCTCCTGAATACTGTTTTCCTTAATCTAACTTCCTTATCACTATTTTGCACTTAGTTTCTTTCTTTTGTATTTCACTACTGTGTGTGTTTTAGTCATTTCTCTGTTGTGTCTTACTCTGTGACACTATTTTTTTTATTTTTTCTGCAAAGAAACCGGAGCAATTTACCATTTCTTTTTTCACCTCATTTTAAAGATAAGGAAACTGAGGCAAACAGGTTCAAGTGATTATTACACAGCTAGTAAGTGTCTGAGGACATATTTGAACTCAGAAAGATGAGTCTTTCGGATTCCTGGCCTAGCCCTCTATTTTGTGTGCCACCTAGCTGCCCCCCCCAACTTTCTTTTTCAATTATCTCAGCTGTGAGGCTGAAACAGCTTTCTTGCTAAATGAATTTCTTCAAATGATGATAGAGTTAAGAGTTGGTTACCTATATTAGTCTCATTTGGGATTGGAAGGAGCTTAATATTAAGTTCTTTTGATTTTTCACTTTCACTCACTTTACCATTTTATGCTTCTCAAGTTTTATGTTTGAATGTCAAAATTTCAAACCAACTCTGGTCTTTTCATCAGAAATGCTTGAAAGTCTTATTCAATTCAATGTACATTTTCTTCCCTGAAAAAAATCATACTCAGTTTTGAGTATAGGTTATTCTTGCTTGCAATCCTAATTCTTTGCCTTCCAGGATATCATATTTCAAGCTTGCCACTCTTTTATTGTGGTAGTTACTATTTGTGGTTTTGACCATAAATCCAGGTTATATGTTAATTTCTTAGTTTTAATTGCTTCATTTTTTCTCTTTCACTTGAGAGTTCTGGAATTTGATTGTATTATTTCTGGGAATTTTTATTTTGGGATATCTTTCAGGAGGTGTTTGTCATATTCGTGCAATTTCTGTTGTGTGCTCTGGTTCTAAAATCTCCAAACAGTTCTCCTGAAAATTTCTGGAATTATGATGTCTGATCTCTGTTTTTGATTGTAGCTTTCAAGCAGTCCAGTAATTCTTAAAGTAATTCTTCTTCTTAATTTTCCCAAGTCAGTGTTTTTTTTTCCTTTGGGATATTTGATGTTTTTTTTCTATTTTTCATTCTTTTCATCAATTCTTGTGATTTTATTTTTTTATTTCTTGACATTTCATGGAGTCATTCCACTTGGCTAATTCTAATTTTTAAGGACATATTTTCTTTAGTATTTGTTACATCTCTTTTATCAAACTGTTTTCCTTTCATAATTTTCATGCATTGTTCTGATTTCTTTTCTTCATTTTTCCTTTTTTACTCATATTTCTGTTTTAAAATCTATTTTTTTGCTTTTAATTTTTTTCTCTTTTCAAAATTCTTTGTGGGCTTATATCCAATCTGCATTTTTTCTTTTAATTTTTCTTTGTTATATATATATATATGTGTGTGTGTGTGTGTGTGTGTGTGTGTGTGTGTGTGTGTGTGTGTGTTGCTGAGGCAATTGGAGTTAAGTGACTTACCCAGGATCACACATCTAGGACATGTTAAATGTCTGAGATCAGATTTGAACTCAAATCCTCCTCACTTCAGGGCTGGTACTCTATCCACTACACCACTTAGATGCCCCTCTTTGTAATATTTTCAAGTGATTGTGTTTACAATTTGCATATTGCACTTCCCTATGGCCATAGTAATTTTAAAAATCAGGTCCTTCTCTTGTTTATTTTTTATCTCGTTTTTTTTTTTCTTAGCCTGTTTCTTCACTTTGGATTTTACATTAGAATTTCATTTGATTACATTAGTGGAGAGCAGATGATCTAAGTTTAGGTGAATCCTAAGCTTTAGGATTTTATATCCTGTTATGTTCACAGCTAGCTCTGGGGATGTGTAATATTTTGGTGCTTTTGACATAACATTTAGGGAGAGATTTAGGGAGAGGTGTGATCAGTGCCCTCTCTGCTCTGATTCTCATCCAGGTTATTTTTGTTGCCAGAATTTATATAATGTTTTAAGATTTGCAAAACACTTTATATATGTTGCACATTTTTATATATGCTTATAATATATTGTCTCATAATATGTATATTGTCATATTGACTTCCCAAGTTAATCATAGAAATTAGATGCCATTATTAATCTCATTTTATAGATGAGAAAACTGAGGCAGAGAGGATAATAACTTCCACAGTATTACACAACTAAAACACCTAAGTTAGTGTGAGCAATGATTTATTGGACCCCTACTCAATTCCAATCGGTAGATAATTTAACAGAACACATAAAAATTTTGTATAAAAGGCCCCTGAGTTGGAAGTATAGATTCTAAGTATACTTACTTAACTATAGAAAGTCAATGAAAGGCCCCCACCTTTTTTTTTTTTTTTATCATGGTGATCAAGCCCAGAATGTCAGAGAATACAACTATATGGAAAGTTCCCTAAAATATTTTTGTACCTTCTGACCAATCTCTTGTTCAATAGGAGCAGGTGGTCATCTTATGACCTTATCATTGATTGTGATAACTTGTATCATTTCTTCCTGCCTAAATTAAGAAGTCTGTCCATCTTTTGTAAAGCTATTCTTTATTTCATTCAACTTCTAACCTTGTTCATGTATTATTTTTCTTATTTTAGCTTATGAAGTACATGTCAGTCAATGAAATTGTTAAATGACTGGATATCTAGCCCTCTAAAAAGTAGGCCCTAGAAGGAGAATTCATCTCAGATGATGAGGAACATCTGAAGTACACTTCATTGAAGGGAACCATGGATCCTTTAACAAAGTTCAATTGGCTCAGAGTTTTGCCTCCATCGCTTTTATTGTAGGTGAGATAATTTTGATCTCTAAAGTATGATTCAAAGTATGATCTCTAAAGTATCACTCAAAGTATGATACTCACTTCTTCCTTACTCCAAATCCAACATTCTGCGCATTGTGCCATCTAATGGCTTCTATGACATTCTAATCCAGTTTTGAATGGTTTTAATTAATAGAAAATTATCCTTACATTAAGCC
This sequence comes from Antechinus flavipes, assembly GCF_016432865.1. Taxonomy (NCBI): domain Eukaryota; kingdom Metazoa; phylum Chordata; class Mammalia; order Dasyuromorphia; family Dasyuridae; genus Antechinus; species Antechinus flavipes. Next base: position 622,585,887 of record NC_067400.1, on the reverse strand, counting down.
AAATTTGTTCATCCTTTGCTTCTAGTTCTTTCCTCAGTAGACCACACAAAAATCTTTGAGAACTTTTCGATGCCACAATTTTTTGAAATAAACTTTTAAAGAATAGTTATCACACTTTCTGAAGTATTCTACTTAATCTGTAGATAAATTTAGGTAGTATTATCTTCTATATCACATTTACATAGGGTGACTAGTAACATTTATTAACTTCAATTAGTTGTTGTTGAGTCCTTTTAATTATGTCTGATTCTTTAGAACCCCATTTTGAATTTTCGGGGCAAAGATACTGGAGTAGTTTGCCATTTTCTTCTCGAATTCATTTTATAAATGAGGAAACTAAGGCACACAGAGTTAAGTGACTTGGCCTGGATTGCACAGTTAGTAAATGTTTGAGGGAAGATTTGAACTCATAAATAATAGTTTTCCTGATTTCAAACCCAATGTGCTGTGCTGCATCACCTAGTTGACCCAGAATTATTTGAGTATTCCTTATTTTCATGAAGATTTTTATACTTTCAGTTTTGGAGAATAGAGAAGGTGAATGTCAATAACTCTGCTTTGGGATACTTGAGAAGGAGCAACTCTCAGAGCCCTATTACTTTTGGTCTCAGTATTTCCCAAATCTTTCTACCTTAGAAATAGCTGCAAGACTGGTAAAAGTTTATTCCCCAAACCCATTTTTCATCCTCTTGGAATTGCTGTTTCAGGCACTATCCCTTGAGCATGTAGCCCTAAAAGGCCCTATTAGAAAAGGCAGACCACATTTTAAAGCAATTTCCCAGCCTGAACTATTGCACTTCCATCTCCACCAAGTATAGCATGTCCATTTCTCCTTTTCCCTTTCATTTTAGAGCAAGACAAAACTTAAGATTCAAAATATAGGTAATATCTAAATAACTTTGCATAAAATTTCACAAAATTTACACTACATATCCAGCTGAGCTGGCAAAATACTAAAGCACAACTCATACAATTTTTACAAAGTATCCAATATATAATTTAGAAATCAATATAGTAGCTTTAATATATATTTATCTAAAATTAGAAGATGCAAACATATAAGCTCTTTAGGTAAGTTACCAAAAAAACAAAATTTTTAACTTAATGTCAAATCAAATACAGATTTAAATTTCTAGTAACAACACTTCAATATCCATGCACACATATTTCTAAAATCTTATACCAGAATAAGTCAGTTCACAATTTTTGCATGTATTAATTAATAGCAATATTAATTTAGTGAGTTGCCTCTTGATCTCCTGGTTCATTCTTTCCACCTTACCCGAGGAAGAAAGGTGCCAAGTAAATATCCAAGACTTTTGCCAGGGCCTGGAGAACCTTAGAGGTAAAGTGAATCTTCTAGTCTGAGTCAATCCTCTTCATCATCCCATATCTGAGTATCATTTGTTTCCTATCATTTTAGCCAATCTAAGATGTGTGAGGTGGTAACTCAGAATTGTTTTAATTTGCATTTCTCTAATCAATAGTGAATTAGATTGCTTGTTCTTTAAATGGTCATCATATCATTTTAAATCATTAATTTTCTTGAAGTTAAAACTATATATCTCTTACCATGTTGTAGAAGGAAGAGAAAAAGGAAGGAAGGAAAGAGGAAGGGAGGAAGGAAAGAAGAAAAAAAAACCTTTAACATGCATTTTAAAAATCCTTGAGTTTTAATTTTTTTCCCTCCCTGTGTAGCATGCTAATATCTTTAAATTGATTGTGGATCTCCTATAGCAGTGGTTCTAAAACTTTCATTCTCAGCATCTTCTTACTATTAAAATTTCCAAGGATCTGTCAAAAGAGTGTATGTATGTGGGTTATATTTATAGATATTTTTCATATTTGAAATAAAAACTATTTTGAATTTTTAGAGCCCCTGAAAGGGTTTCAGAGACCCCAAGGATTCTCTGAACCACATTTGGAGAACCACTGTCTTATATGAGATTCTTTCTTTTTCCAAGGCTTGATAAAATCACCACAATGCCATACACAGAGGAACAGCTGGAGAACCTCACACCTAAAGGATGACGTCATCTTCTTTTTGACCTCTTCTCTGGACATCCTTCATGATGGGCACAAAATTTTTTTTGAAAAAGAATACTTCATTTTTCACCTTTTACCTTTCTTCCCAAAAAATCACAGTACAGGTTATTTCTCTTCTTTCTCACTCATAGGACCTGTTAATGGCACAGGAAAGCTCTCCGATCCTTCCTATTTAGTCAAAAAGGTTTCTTGATACTTAGGATCACAGAAGACACATGTGCAAGGAACATATTTGGTCTGGAAATTGACATATTCAATTGGCACATATCAGTATAGAATTTCAAAAGTTTCAAGGACACAATTTCTGCATAATTTAATCATTTTATTAATAGGCCAGCATTTTAATTATAGGATGGTCATATGCCTGTCTCTGTCTCTGTCTCTCTGTCTCTATCTATCTCTCTCTGTCTCTCTCCTCTCTGACAAACATCGCATATATATTTATTTGGAAGAGGGTTGTATCCTAGAGGACAATCAACTGACTGGTTAACAATGAGAGAAATTTACTCCAATGTGGTACTAAGAGTGACATCATTCTCTAAAAATGAGAAAAAAAAACAAGCTGACAACAAAAGCAAAAACAAAAAAACATGAAAATCCTATGTTGTGATCCACATTCTTCATGTCACTCTTAGAGAAACTATCTTTATACCCAAGTCATGTTATAGACTTGCACAATCTAGACAAAATGATCTATAGCTTCCTAAGCTTGACTGAATGGATTCCACCTTGGAATAGAGATTCTTTGTTAGATTTGGAGGGCTCTGGATAGCAGACAATACTATCTGAACCATCAGAGATCAAGGTCTTGAAATGAGAATAAATGAAAAGGGGAGAAATGTGATTCTCCCCAAATTATTTGTTATTAATTATAATCATTTTTCTCATCTTTAGAGTGGCAAGTACATAAGTTTAGAGTGCACACACACATACATACTCACATATACATATGGACATATATAGTGATAGTTTTAGTTAGGACACAGTATTACAAAGGTTGAATTTCTTAAACATTTAGTAGAAATAATACTAACATAAATATTTCTATTCACAGCTTGCTGACAAAATGAGTCAGAACTGGATCCAAATAAAAATAAGTTTAGAATGAGCTTATATCCTCCTCTTTTGGTATTGTGTAACTTCAAAAGTATCCTGTTGCCCATTTCTATTGTCCTTATCAGGGAGAAGTGTCAGGATATCCTGGACCATTCCTTGATCAGACTATTAAGCCATGGTTCTCAAAGTGTGGTTCAGAGAATTCTGGAAGTTTCTGAAACCCACTTGGAGGGTATACAAATTATTTATAAATATAACCCATCTTCACAACTATTTTGACATATCCTCAGTTTTTTAAAGTAATAATAGGTTTTATTTTTCAAAATATGTAAAAAGATAGTTTACAACATCCATGGTTCCAAAACTAAATTTTTCTCTCTCCCCTTCCTCACCAAGGCAGAACATAATCCAATATAGGCTAAACATATGCAATTCTTCTAAACATATTTCCATATTTATCATGCTGTGTAAGAAAAATCAGATTAAAAAAAATGAGAAAAAAAAACCAAACCAACAACAAAAGCAAAAACAAAAAGGTGAAAATCTATGTTGTGATCCACATTCATTGGCCATAGTCTTTTCTTTGAAAAGAAATGGCTCTTTCCATCACAAGTTCATTGGCATCGTCTTCAATCATCTCATTGCTGAGAAGAACCAAGTCCATCACAGTTGACCACATAATCTTGTTGTTGCTGTGTATAATCTTCTCTTGTTCTACTTACTTCACTCAGAATCATGTAAGTCTTTCTCTGCTTTTCTGTAATTAATCTGTTCATTTGTTATAGAATAAAAATATTCTATTATTCACAGATCATATTTTATTCAGCCACTCCCTAACTGTTAGGCATCCACTTAATTTCCAGTTACTTGCCACTACAAAAAGAGCTGCTGCAAACAGTTTTGCACATGTAGGTTCTTTTCCCTTTTTTATATCTTTTGGATACAGACACAGTAGAGATACTGCTATATCAAGGGGTAGACATAATTTTATGACCCTTTGGGCATAGTCCTGAATTGCTCTCTAGAATGGTTGGATTAGTTCACAATTCCATTAACATTGTATTGCTGTCCCAGGTTTCTCCCATCCCCTCCCATACTCCCCCCTCACCACATTTATCATTATGTTTGCCTGTCATTTTATCCAATCTGAGAGGTGTGAAGTGATACCTCAGAGTTGTCTTAACTTCTATTTCTCTAATCAATAGTAGTTTAGAGCATTTTTTCATATAATTAGAAATGGCTTTAATTTCTTCATTTGAAAATTGTCTGTTCATATATTTTGACCGGTTATCAATTAGAGAGTGGCTTATGTTCTTATAAATTTGAGTCAATTCTTTCTTTATTTTTAAAATAGGTCTTTATCAGTAATTTTGAATGTAAAATTTTCTCCACTTTTCTGCTTCCCTTCTAATCTTGGCTGAATTGGTTTATACAAAATCTTTTTAATATAATATAATCAAAATTACCCATTTTGTATTTTATAATGTTCTCTACTTCTTCTTTGGCCATAAATTCTTAATTTTTCTGAGAGGGAGAATATTCCTTGATCTCTTAATTTGCTTAAGTTATCATCCTTTATCTCTAAATCATGAACATATTTTGCTCTTATCAATTATTTTAATAGAATAAATATATTGAGAACAAAAGTTTGCCAACCACTGCTGGAGAGAGCCATGTGTAAAGCTGCTCACAGTACAGTAACTGTTTATCCCCCAATCTTGTATTGTGACCAAGGTGATATGATCACAAGGGAAACACCATAATCTATTGAGGTTAATCAGAATCCTGGGTCCCATAAGGCTCTTTCTTCTACTTTAAGAAATCTGTCCCTGAGCAATTTGTTATGATAAAAATTGAAATGGTTCCAACCCCAGAGAAGAGAGCATTTTCAGTTCCTTAAAAAGTAAAGATGATTAAAAGTCTAGCAGCAGTCACTTCCCTAATCTTTGAAGTATTCATCTGAGGGACAAGAGAGAAGGCTCATTTATCTTTCTCAAAAATTTCCAGAGGCTTCTCTGCTTGCAAGTCCCATATATTTTTCATGCCACAGTTTTTTTTCCTGGACTTGTTAGGGAAAGAAAAAAGATAACACTGTTCTTTCAAGTCATCACTATAAGATTAGTCAGACAATTAAGTAAGCTATATGGCCTAATTTTTCTACAACTAGAATAAGGAAAATTAGAATATATAATTTTTTCATAGTCCATTTTCCAAATGTTGAAGGACATATGATTAGTAAGCACAAAGATTTTAATGAATCATCAACTAGAGCAACAAATGTAGAGGACAAAGAACAAGCTTTAGAATCTGGGTGATCCAGGTTCAAACCCCTGACAAACTGACTAGAAGACCCTGAGCAGTTCAGTTAATTTCTCAGTGGCTCAGGAAATTCTTGAAAACTCTAAAGTTCACATGAGTTGCAGATTTGCATTACTGGACTATTATTCATTTTGAATTCCCCAAAGTAATCAAATTACATGCAAGACAAATCACTTGAAGGACATGGCAATTTTGATGTGGGGGGAACTTAAAAAAAATCTAAACTGTAAATTATTGAGATTGAAATGCCATATACAATTTTGATATTTTTAAATGAAAATGTCTAACACAAAACTTCAGAAAGGAGTGAAATCCTGACTTCATACTATAAGCATTGTGGATATGACATTTATTAAATCAAATCACTTGAAAATCAGATTATATAAAAATGGGCTAAAAGCAACCCCCAAATGCATCAATTCTGACTTCTATGTTTTACAAATAAAAAATCTGAACAATCCAAGATAGGAGACAAGACTCATCAGTGTAAAGGTGATAACTGACTTTGTCAATATATCAATCACCTTCATCACATACCACAATTAGTGGGCATTTATTTTGTTTTTACTTCTTTGTTACAGCAAAATATTTTCTTATTGAGATCTTTCTGCTTGTCACTTGACTTCCTTTGCCTAACAGTGGGACTGCTGGATCACAAGGGATGGACATTTCAAGTCAGTTTTTTTCTCCAAATTGCAAATTACTTCTTATAAGGTCAGGGATACTTTGTTAAACCTTCCAAAATGAACTATTCCCATATTTTGTCATCTTTTCTATTTTGTTGGGTAAATGGTGAAACCTGAAAATAATTCTTTTTCATAAGAGGTAGACACACAGCCAACATTTGCTTCAGAAATTCTAGGGAGGGAGAATCAGGCATAAACATGCCCTTTTTAACTCCCATCTATTGTTTCTGAGTCTTCCATCAAAGGAAAAGAAAAATAAAATGGATCCAGAATTAATGAATTGATTGATTAATTAATTAATTAATAACAGCATGTTATAGCTATGAAAGTACTTGAATATAGCATCCTTTTCCCTCAAGTTTTTCCCTGCTTCACCCTAAACAGATGCTCTCCAGTTGATTATTATTCATCCCATCATATTACTTTTAGAATTGAGCCTTCCACTGTTAGAGTGCTCTCAGCAAGGCAAATTATGGTAAGCCTTTCCATTGGTGGAAACTCTGCCTGGTGACTAGAACACATCTTCAACAGAGGATGATTGATTCCTATATCAAACAGAAACTTAAAATAATGGAAAACATGGCACACAGATTTATGAATCAACATCTCACCCTGATTCCTTTATTGATTACATAAAACATACTGTAGACACACCTTCTGTACTTGACCTGTTGGTATTTATGTTCCATTTTTTAATGCTCCCCACCTTAAATCCTGTCATCTGCAGTTAGAAAAAGAAGAACATGAATGCAGTTCTGGCAAAGAAGGTAGATAGGAGCTTCCTTGTTTATAGTAAATATCTTCAAAACAAAAGTATTTTTTCTTTCTATTAATCTCATTTTCCAATTTGTTTTTGGGAGAATCAAATGAGATACTATTTGGACAAATGCTTAGCAACACTGTTCAGATATTTATTCATCAGGATATATGCTGTATTGTCCAGTTGGGCTGTAGCAAGGTAACAAGCATTCATCAAACACTTATTATGTACAAAGTACTGTTCTCAGCATCAGAAATGCAAAAACACATTACCTTCCCTCTTGAAGAAACTTAAATTTCAGTGAGAGAAATCATCACACAAATAGGAGCTGCAAAGTTGGGGTGGGATGAAAAGTATTCATTCATGCATGGTCTCAAAATTTGGAAGGTTAGAAACAGTTCCAGGAGTGGATTGAATGTTAATTACAAGCCTCCACTTGCTCATTTCAAAGTTTAAGGGATTATACTTTATATCTCTTCAGAAACTTTCCATTCTTTCTATCCATTATTTTTTTTCTATTTAGTATTTTATTTTTCCCAATTATATGTCAGAATAATTTTCAACATTCATTTGAAAATTAAGTTCCAAATATTGTCCTTCCTTCCTACTTCTCTTAACTGAGAAGGCAAGAAATTTGATATAGGTATATATATAACATATTTCCATATTAATCATGTTGTAAAAGAAAACAGACCAAAATTAAAAAAAAAAACACAAGAAAAATAAAGGAAAATTTAAAATACTTCAATGTATATTCAGACTCCTTCGGTTCTTTCTCTGGGGATGGATACTATTTTTCATCATAAATCCTTCAGGGCTATCTTGGATCATTGTATTGCTGAGAATAAGTCATTCACAGTTGATCATCTACAACTTTTCAATTTGTTTTATTTTGTTTCAGTTCATGTATGTCTTTTCAGATTTTCCTGAGAACCCATTATATGGAATAAACTGAATGAAGACCTCTCATAAGGATATGGCTTTGACCCATGCCCTAATTGTTACTTGAGACTTTGCAATAACAAGTTGAGTTATAACTAATAGCTGCAGAGGTTTTATTATTTTATTTAAAAAAAATTTCCCTCTTGTCTCTCCCCTTTCAGTCCCCCCTTTCTATTAGCATTTAAATATCTAATACAGTAAAGTGTGTTTTGGGGTCCATATTTTGTTTCTGGATAAATTAGAACTCTCTAGCTAATGGGGAGAAAAAATCAGAAGGTGGGATGGAGGCTTCTGGTCAGGCTGGATATAATCCTGTGTTTGCAGTTTGCACTTTGTGCTCTCTACTGATACCTTATCTGTTGAAAGTTGCCCTTTCTCGGGAGATTAAAATAAATCCTTTTTTGCTTTTCTTACTGAAAGTCTCTGGTTTTAATTTGGGTTCACTGCCCACACACCATCATGTCTTATAGTTCAATAGCCTTCCAGCAAAATAAAGCATCACAACTTCTTCAGCCATTCCCCAATTGATGAGCATCCTTTCAATAAACCATTCTTTATCACCCAAAAAGAGCTGCTATAAATATTTTTAAACATATAAGTCCTTTTCCTTTTTTAAAAAAAATCTCTTTTCATATTTAGCCTTATAAGTAGTATTGCTAGATCAACTGGTAAACATGGTTTTATAAGCCATTTGGCATAATACCAAATTGTTTTATGTAATGACTGAATCAGTTTTCAATTCAACCAACAGTACCTTGGTGTCCCAATCTTTTCACATCTCCTCTAACATTTGTCATTTCCTTTTTCTATCCTATTAATCAGTCTAATAGATATAAGGTAGATCTTCAGATTGTTTTGCCTTGAATTTCACTAATCAATTGGTTTTTTTGTATTTTTTTCTGGGGCAATTGGGGTTCAATGACTTGCCTAGGATCACATAGCTAAGAAGAATTAAGTGTCTGAAACCAGATTTGAACTCAAATCCTCCTGAATTCAGAGCTGGTATTCTATCCACTGTGCCACCTAGCTGCCCTCAATTGTTTTTTTTTCCTATTATGCTATAATTATGCAGCTTTGATTTCTTCGTATGAAAACTGATTGCATTTTAAATTATGTATCAAGTCAATAATAGCTCTCATTTCCATAAACTTGATTCATTTCCCTATATATTTAAGAGATGAGGCTCTTATTAATGAAACTTGATTCGTAGATTTTATTCAGTTATGATTCTTAACTGCAGTTCCTTTCATTCCATTTCCCCCTTGTTTATTCTATTCTTACTCTCCTCAGTAGTATCCTTACTCTGTCCCTCCTCAAAAGTGTTTTGCTTTGACTTTGGCATCTCCAAATCACTCTCCCTTCTATGAGCACATCCCTTTTTAAATTCCATTTCCCTTCTACTCTTCTGTAGATTTCTATACTCAATAGATTGTGTATATTTTTTCTTCTCGAATCAATTCCAGTGAGAATAAACTTCAAACATTCCCTGCCACCTCCCCATCTTGCTTTCCACTGTAAAAGCTCTTTTATGCCCATTTTATGTTGGATAATTTATCCCATTATACCACTCCCTATTCCTTTCTCCAAATGCATTATTTTTTTCTCACTCCTTAATTTTATTTTTTTATATATCATGTGAATTCTTTTCACTCCTTTATCATTTCTTGGGATACAGATGTGATAGTGGCACTGCTGGATCAAAGAAACAGTTTTATAGCCCTTTGAGCATAGTTACAAATTACTCTCCAGAATGGTTGGATCATTTCACAACTCCAATAATACATTAGTGTCTCAGTTTTCCCACATCCCTTCCAGCATTATGATTATCTTTTTCTGTCATCTTAGCCAATGTGAGAGGTGTGAGTTTTATTTTTCAAAATATATTCAAATAAAGTTTTCTTTTTTATTCTTTTTTTAGAGGTAGAAAACCTCTTTTATTTTTTGAGTTTTTAAATCTTTTTTTATTAAAGCTTTTTATTTTCAAAACATATGCATGGATAATTTTTCAACACTGATCTTGCATAGCCTTGTGTTCCAAATTTGTTCCTCTTTCCTCCACCTCTTTTCCCTCAATTGGAACATGGCTTGGATTCTTGTAAACTGTGAGTCAATTCCCAATATTTTTTAGAAAGGAGGCCTTTTTCAGAATCCTTAAGTGTAAACATGATTTCCCAATTTATTGCTTCTTTTCTGATCTTGTCTGCATTAGTTTTATTTGTACAAAACCTTCTTAATACAATCAAAATTATTTATTTGGTGTTCAATTATGAGTTCCAGTTCTTTGGTCACAAATCCCTTCATTCTTTACAGATCTTTGAGGTAAATTACCCTATGATTTTCTAATTTGCTTATAATATCACTTTTTATGTCTAAATCATGAACAAATTTTGACCTTATCTATACCTAATGGTATTAGATGTGGGTCACTATCTAAGTTCTGCCATACTAGTTTCCAATTTTCCTCAGCAGTTTTTATCAAATACCGAGTTCCTATCCTAAAAGCAGGAATCTAAGTTTGTCAAGCACTACATTGCTATAGTTATTGAGTATTTTGTCCTATGGACTTAATCTATTCCACTAATCAAGCATTCTATTTCTTAGCCAGTACTAAATGGTTTTGATGACTTCTGCTTTATAATATAGTTTTAGGTTTGGCACACCTAGGCTACCCTCATTTGCATTTTTCATTAATTCCCTTAAAATTTTTGATCTTTTGTTCTTTCATATGAACTTTGTTCTTATTTTTCCTAGATCTGTAAAATAATTTCTTGGGCGTTTGATTGGTATAGCACTAAATAAGTAGATTCATTTAAGTAGTATTGTCATTTTTATTACGTTTGCTTGGCCTTGCTATAAGCACTTGATATTTTCCCAGCTGATTAGATGTGACTTTATTTGTGTGGAAAGTGTTTTGTAGTTGTGTTCATATAATTTGTGACTTTCCCTTAGCAGGTAGATTCCCAGATATTTTATGCTATCTACAGTATTATGAATGGAATTTCTCTTTGCATCTCTTGCTGTTGGGTTTTGTTAGTGATGTATAAAAATGCTGATGATTTCTGTGGATTTATTTTGTATCCTGCAATTTTGCTGAAGTTGTGAATTGTTTCTAGGTTTTAGTTGATTCTCTGGGGTTCTTTAAGAATACCATAATATAATCTGCAAAGAGAGAAAATTTAGTTTGCTCATTACCTACTCTAATTCCTTTAATCTCTTTTTCATTCACCCTTGCAAAACTTTGTGTTTTCTTTTCTTCCCCACTTCTTCAATCTCCTAGACAGCAAGTAATCCAATAGGCTAAGCATGTGCAATTCTTTTAAACATATTTTCACATTTATTATGCTGCCAAGAAAAATCAGATGAAAATGGAAAAAAAAAACCAAGCAAGCAAACAACAAGAACAACAAAAGTGAAAGTACTATGTTGTGATCCACATTTAGTCCCTTAAGGCCACTCTCTAAATACAGATGGCTCCATCCATCACAAGTTTTTGGAATTTCCCTGAATCACTTCATTGTAGAGCATTTTTTTTCATATGACTACAAATGGTTTTAATTTCATCATCTGACAATTGTCTTTCATATCTTAGACCATTTATCAGTTGGGGAATGACTTGTATTCTTTTAAATTTGACATAGTTCTTTATATATTTTAGAAATGAGTCCTTTCTCATAAAAAGTGACTGTGAAATTATTTCCCCACCCTTTTGCTTTTTTTAAACTCTTGTTTGTGTTGGTTTTGTTTTTTGCAAAACCTTTTTAATTTAATGTAATTAAATTTGTCCATTTTGCATTTCATAATGTTCTCTACTTGTTCTTTTGTCATCAATTCCTCTCTTCTCCAAAGATCTGAGTAAATTAATCCTTGCCCTCCTAATTTATTTATGGTATTATCCTTTATACCCAAAGCATGTATCCATTTTGACCTTATTTTGGTGTGGGGTGTGAGATGTAGTTCTTTGCTTAATTTCTGACATTATTTTCTAGTTTTCCCAGCAATTTTTGTGAAAGAGTGAATTTTTGTTTCAGAAGCTGGAGTTTGGAGGTTTATCAAATACTACATTACTATAGGCCTTGATTACTGTTTCATGTGTATTTAATTTATTCCACTGATGTAGCACTTTTTTTCTTAGCCAGTACCATATGGTTTTGATCACTGCTGCTTTATAATATAATTTTAGATCTGTTACTGCTAGGCCACCATACTTTGTATTTTTTTTCATTAATTCCCTTGATATTCTTGCACATTTGTTCTTCAAGATGAATTTTGCTATTATATTTTCAAACCCTATAATATCTTTTATTTTTTTTTGACAGTTTGATTGGTATGGCACTGAACAAGTAGACCAATTTGGTAGAATTGTAATTTTTATTATATTAGCTTGTGGTATCCATTTGACAATTTTCCAATTGTCTAGATCTGACTTTACTTATGTGGGAAATGTTTTGTAATTGTGTTTAAATAGTTCCTGAGCTTCTCAGCAAATAAACACCCAACTATTTTATTTTGTCTACAGTTATTTTACATGGAATTTCTCTTTCTATCTCTTGCTTCTGGGCTTTGTTATAATATATAGAGGTGTTAGTGATTTGGGGGATTTATTTCATATCCTACAACTTTGCTAAAGTTTTTCATTGTTTTAAGTAGTTTTTAGGATGATTTGTTGTTTGACTTACTCATTCTTTAGAATTTGATTATTTAATTTCCAATTGCTTTTTAGTCCATCTTTCCCTGGACCTTTATTGAATATAATTTGTATTGCATCCTAGTCTACAAAGGAAGCATTTACTATTTCTGTCTCTGCATTTGATTGTGAGGTTTTTATGCCCTACTACATGGTCAATTTTTGTAGGGTTACCAGGTATTGAAAAAGGTATATTCCTTTCTGTCCCTATTTAATTTTCTCCAGAGGTCTATCATATCTAAGCTTTCTAGGATAGAAATATCCTATTAACCTCCTTAGTTTCTTTCTTGCCTATTATCTGATTAGATTTAGCTAATTCTGAGAGGGGGAGGTTGAAGTTCCCCATTACTATAGTTTTGCTGTCTATTTCATACTGTTACTGGTTTTAACTTCTTTTCTAATAATTTGGATGCTCTACCATTTGGTGCATTTACATTTAGTATCAATACCATGTCATCATCTATGGTGCCTTTAACAAGGAATAGCTTCCTTCTTTATCTCTTTTAATTAGATTTTTTTACTTTTGTTTTATCTGAGATCAGAATTGCTACCTCTGTTCTTTTTACTTCAGCTAAAGCACAATAAATTCTGCTTCAGCCTTTTACCCTTTCTCTATATGTATCTTTCTGTTTCAAATGTGTTTCTTGTAAACAAAATATTTGAGGATTCTATTTTTTAATCTACTTTGCTATCAGCTTTTGTTTTATGGGAGAGTTCATTCCATTCACTTCACAGTTAAAATTACCAGCTTTGTATTTCCCTCCATCATATTTTCTCCCCTTTATATACTTTTGTTCTCTCTTTGAAACTATGCCTCCTTAGTAGTGTTTTGTTTCTAACCTATCCTACCCTTAAGCTGCCCTATGTTGTATCATCCCTCCTCCCTTTTCTTACCTCTTTGTCCTAGTGTTTCTTCCCTACCTTGTTAATCTTTCTCCTTCTACTTCCTTATATAGTAAGATAAATTTCTATACCCAACTGAATAAATATATTATTCCCTCTTTGAGCTTCATACAATGCTCATCATTCTTCCTCTGTTGTAGTATGTCTTTTGTGCCTCCTCTTTTGATCTAATTTGCCTATTTTTATCTTCTCTTTCCTCTTCTCCTAATACAATCCTTTTTCCATCCCTTAATGTCTTTTTTTATATCGTCATATTTATTTCCATTTATTTCTGCACACTTTATTTACATATGCTTCTTCTAACTATCCCAATAACTGATAACAGTTCTCAAGAATTTCAACTATTATTTTACCTCTAGAGATGTAAACAATCTAATCTTTAAGTAATATTATATATATTTATATGTATGTATATTCTATATTTTCCTTTCTATGCTTCTCTAGAATCCTGTATTTGAAAATCAGATTTTCTGTTTAGTTTTGTTGTTTTTCAATAAAAATGATTTGAAGTCTTTTTCATTGAAGATCCATCTGCTCCCCTGAAAGATGTTGTTCAATCTCACTGGCTAATTAATTCTTGGATATAATCCCAGACCTTTTCTTTTTGGAATATGATATTCTAGGTCCTCTGATCTTTTATTATTTTATACAAATCCATAATTGTAAATGATTATTTGCTGCTAGATCTTCAATAATACCGTTGCATTCAATTGTTTGTGTCTGGCAGTTTGCAGTACTTTTTTCCCTTGAAATTTTCTTTCATTTTCTTTTTCCTTTTCTTTTCACTTCCACTTTCATTTTCATTGCCTTTTCTTTTTTCATCTTTTGTTGAAATTTTATAGTTGAACTTTGCTCCTGGGGTTCAGGGGTAGCTGTCTTATGTTTCCTGTGCAGCTCTGAGCCTTGGTTTCAAGTACAGTGATTCCCTTGTGTTTGGTGTCTTGCTCACAGAAACGGTTATTGTTACTTGTTTTCTCTAGACATCTTAGTTTCCCAAGCTGGTAATTTGCCAGAGTCCCTTACATTTGTATCTTGCTCACAGCTGGGGGTAGCCCAACCTGCTCTCTCCATGCAACAATTTCATTTTTGGGACTAGCAATTTGCCTTCTATGCTCCACTAGTCTGCACTGCTACTGACCCAGGACTGAGGACTCAGTGGCTGAACTGCTAGGATTAAGACCTTCTTACTGGCTTTCCCCAACACCATTTGAGCTAAGCTGAACACCCTTTGCACCCAGAAAGAATGACATTACTGGAAGTCCTTCCAATTTATTTTGAACTAGAGAATGGTTTTATTCTATCAGATGGTTCAGAGGCTTGGTTTCATGTGATTTTCAAGCAATTTCCTGACTTCATTCTGTCATATTAGCTGTCACCAGAATTACCCCATTTTAGTTTTTAATGTATGATTTTTGATAGTTTTCATATTTCCTTTTCCCTTTTAATAATTCTATTTTTTTTTCACTTTGTTCAGTTAATTATCTTTTTTTTAATTTTTTATTTAATAATTACATTATATTGACACTCGTTTCTGTTCCGATTTTTTCCCCCTCCCTCCCTCCACCCCCTCCCCTAGATGGCAAGCAGTCCTTTATATGTTGGATATGTTGCAGTATATCCTAGATACAATATATGTTTGCAGAACCGAACAGTTCTCTTGTTGCGTAGGGAGAATTGGATTCAGAAGGTATAAATAATCCGGGAAGAAAAACAAAAATGCAGATAGTTTACATTCGTTTCCCAGTGTTCTTTCTTTGGGTGTAGCTGCTTTTGTCCGTCATTTATCAATTGAAACTCAGGTCTCTTTGTCAAAGAAATCCACTTCCATCAAGATATGTCCTCATACAATATCGTTGTCGAAGTGTATAATGATCTCCTGGTTCTGCTCATTTCACTTAGCATCAGTTCATGTAAGTCTCGCCAGTCCTCTCTGTATTCATCCTGCTGGTCATTTCTTACAGAACAATAATATTCCATAACATTCATATACCACAATTTACCCAGCCATTCTCCAATTGATGGGCATCCATTCATTTTCCAGTTTCTAGCCACTACAAACAGGGCTGCTACAAACATTTTGGCACATACAGGTCCCTTTCCCTTCTTTAGTATTTCTTTGGGATATAAGCCCAATAGAAACACTGCTGGATCAAAGGGTATGCACAATTTGATAATTTTTTGGGCATAATTCCAGATTGCTCTCCAGAATGGTTGGATTCGTTCACAACTCCACCAACAATGCATTAGTGTCCCAGTTTTCCCACATCCCCTCCAACATTCATCATTATTTTTTCCTGTCATCTTAGCCAATCTGACAGGTGTGTAGTGGTATCTCAGAGTTGTCTTAATTTGCATTTCTCTGATCAATAATGATTTGGAACACTCTTTCATATGAGTGGTAATAGTTTCAATCTCATCCTCCGAAAATTGTCTGTTCATATCCTTTGACCATTTATCAATTGGAGAATGGCTTGATTTCTTATAAATTTGAGTCAGTTCTCTATATATTTTGGAAATGAGGCCTTTATCAGAACCTTTAACTGTGAAAATGTTTTCCCAGTTTGTTGCTTCCCTTCTAATCTTGTTTGCACTAGTTTTATTTGTACAAAAGCTTTTTAATTTGATGTAATCGAAATTTTCTATTCTGTGGTCAGTAATGGTCTCTAGTTCATCTTTGGTCACAAATTTCTTTCTCCTCCACAAGTCTGAGAGATAAACTATTCTATGTTCCTCTAATTTATTTATAGTCTCGTTCTTTATGCCTAGGTCATAGACCCATTTTGATCTTATCTTGGTATATGGTGTTAAGTGTGGGTCCATGCCTAATTTCTGCCATACTAATTTCCAATTATCCCAGCAGTTTTTATCAAATAATGGATTCTTTTCCCAGAAGTTAGGGGCTTTGGGTTTGTCAAACACTAGATTGCTATAATTGACTATTCTGTCTTGTGAGCCTAGCCTTTTCCACTGATCCACTAATCTATTTCTTAGCCAATACCAAATGGTTTTGGTGATTGCTGCTTTATAATATAATTTTAGATCAGGTACAGCTAGGCCACCTTCATTTGATTTTTTTTTCATTAATTCCCTTGAGATTCTTGACTTTTTATTGTTCCATATGAATTTTGTTGTTATTTTTTCTAGATCAATAAAATATTTTCTTGGAAGTCTGATTGGTATAGCACTAAATAAATAGATTAGTTTAGGGAGTATTGTCATCTTTATTATGTTCGCTCGGCCGATCCAGGAGCACTTAATATTTTTCCAATTATTTAAGTCTGACTTTATTTGTGTGGAGACTTTTTTATAATTTTGCTCATATAATTCCTGACTTTCCTTTGGTAGATAGATTCCCAAATATTTTATGGTATCAACAGTTATTCTGAATGGAATTTCTCTTTGTATCTCTTGCTGTTGGGTTTTGTTGGTGATGTATAAAAATGCTGAGGATTTATGGGGATTTATTTTGTAGCCAGCTACTTTGCTAAAATTATGAATTATTTCCAATAGCTTTTTGGTAGAATCTCTGGGGTTCTCTAGGTATACCATCATATCATCTGCAAAGAGTGATAGTTTGGTTTCCTCATTGCCTACTCTAATTCCTTTTATGTCTTTCTCGACTCTTATTGCCGAGGCTAGTGTTTCTAATACGATATTAAATAATAATGGTGATAGTGGGCAGCCTTGCTTCACTCCAGATCTTACTGGGAAAGGTTCCAGTTTTTCCCCATTGCATATGATGCTTACTGATGGTTTTAAATATATGCTCCTGACTATTTTAAGGAAAAGTCCATTTATTCCTATGCTCTCAAGTGTTTTTATTAGGAATGGATGTTGGATTTTATCAAATGCTTTTTCTGCGTCTATTGAGATGATCATGTGGTTTTTGTTTGGTTGGTTATTGATATAGTCAATTATGCTAATAGTTTTCCTAATATTGAACCAGCCCTGCATTCCTGGTATAAATCCTACTTGGTCATAGTGTAATATCCTGGTGACAATTTTCTGTAATCTTTTTGCTAATATTTTATTTAAGATTTTAGCATCAATATTCATTAGGGAGATTGGTCTATAATTTTCTTTCTCTGTTTTCAGCCTACCTGGTTTAGGTATCCATATCTGTGTCATAAAAGGAGTTTGGTAGGACTCCTTCAATCCCTATTTTTTCAAATAGTTTATATAACATTGGAGTTAATTGTTCTTTAAATGTTTGGTAGAATTCACATGTAAATCCATCTGGTCCTGGGGATTTTTTCTTAGGGAGTTGATTGATAGTTTGTTCTATTTCTTTTTCTGAGATGGGACTGTTTAGGATATTTACTTCTTCCTCTGTTAGTTTGGGCAAGCTGTATTTTTGGAGGTATTTTTCTATTTCATTTAAGTTGTCGAATTTATTGGCATAAAGTTGGGCAAAGTAACTCCTAATTATTGCTCTAATTTCCTCTTCGTTAGTGGTGAGTTCTCCCTTTTCATTTTTAAGACTAACAATTTGATTTTCCTCTTTCCTTTTTTTAATCAGATTTACTAAGGGTTTGTCTATTTTGTTGGTTTTTTCATAGAACCAACTCTTAGTTTTATTAATCAATTCAATAGTTTTTTTACTTTCAATTTTATTGATCTCACCTTTTACTTTTAGAATTTCAAGTTTAGTGTTTGACTGGGGGTTTTTAATTTGTTCCTTTTCTAGCATTTTTAATTGCAAACCCAATTCATTGACCTTCTCTTTCTCTATTTTATACAAATAGGCCTCTAGAGATATGAAATTTCCCCTTATTACCGCTTTGGCTGCATCCCATACATTTTGGTATGATGTCTCATTATTATCGTTTTCTTGGGTGAAGTTATTAATTATGTCTATGATTTGCTGTTTCACCCAATCATTCTTTAGTATGAGATTATTTAGTTTCCAATTATTTTTTGGTCTACTTCCCCCTGCTTTTTTGTTGAATGTAATTTTCATTGCATCGTGGTCTGAAAAGGATGCATTTACTATTTCTGCCTTACTACATTTGAGTTTGAGGTTTTTATGTCCTAATATATGGTCAATTTTTGTATAGGTTCCATGAACTGCTGAAAAGAAAGTGTATTCCTTTCTGTCTCCATTACATTTTCTCCAGAGATCTATCATATCTAACTTTTCTAGTATTCTATTTACCTCTTTGACTTCTTTCTTATTTATTTTGTGGTTTGATTTATCTAATTCTGAGAGTGCAAGGTTAAGATCTCCCACTATTATAGTTTTACTGTCTATTTCTTCTTGCAGCTCTCTTAGTTTCTCTTTTAAGAATTTAGATGCTACCCCACTTGGTGCATATATGTTTAATATAGATAGTGCTTCATTATCCATGCTACCCTTTAGCAAGATATAGTGTCCTTCCTTATCTCTTTTAATTAGGTCAATTTTTGCTTTAGCTTGATCTGAGATCAGGATGGCTACCCCTGCTTTTTTGACTTCACCTGAAGCATAGTAGATTTTGCTCCAACCTTTTACCTTTAACCTGCATGTATCTCCCCGCTTCAGGTGTGTTTCCTGTAAACAACATATTGTAGGATTCTGGCTTTTAATCCATTCTGCTAACCGCTTCCTCTTTATGGGGGAGTTTACCCCATTCACATTTATGGTTAGAATGACCAATTCTGTATTACTTGCCATCTTGTTAACCCCGGTTTATGCTTTCCTCCCTTCTTTCCCCTTTCCCCCCCTTCCAAGTATTAAGCTTGTGAGCCCCCCTTGCTTCTCACAGCCCTCCCTTTTTAGTGTCCCTCCCCCCGCCTTAGAGTTCCTCCCGCTATCTTACCCCTTTCCCTCCCAGTTCCCGTATTCCCTTCCGCTTAGCTTATTCCTTCCCTTTCCACTTTTCCCTTCTCACTTTTCAATGAGATGGGAGAAGTTTCACCATAGATTGAATATGTCTTAAGATTTTTCACTTAAAGCCAATTCTGAAGGCAGTAAGATACCCACTATATTCATCCCCCTCCATTCTTTCTCTCAGATATAATAGGTTTCCTATGCCTCTTCATGAGATGTACTACCCCCACTTTACCCTTTTTCTGGTACAATGTCCTTTCCACATCAATTTCTAGAACAAGGTATACATGTATTCTTTATACATCTATATAGTCAAAATATAGTTCCCAAGATTAATCTTTACCTTTTTAGATTTCTCTTGAGTTCTATATTTGTAGATCAAACTTTTTGTTAAGTTCTGGTTTTTTCATCAGAAATAGATGAAATTCGCTTACTTCGTTGAATGTCCATCTTCTTCCCTGGAAAAAGATGCTCATTCTCGCTGGGTAAGTTATTTTTGGTTGCATACCAAGTTCCTTAGCCTTTCGGAATATCATATTCCAGGCCCTTCGATCTTTTAATGTGGATGCTGCCAGATCCTGGGTGATCCTTATTGTGGCTCCTTGATACTTGAATTGGGTTTTTCTAGCTGCTTGCAATATTTTTTCTTTCATCTGAGGGTTCTGGCATTTGGCCACTATATTCCTTGGTGTTTTGATTTTAGGATCCCTTTCAGTGGGTGATCGATGAATCCTTTCAATGTTTATTTTTTCCTCTGTTCCTATGACTTCTGGGCAGTTCTCTTTGATAATTTCCTGGAAGACAGTGTCCAGGCTCTTTTTTTCATCATGTTTTTCTGGGAGTCCAATGATTCTCAGATTGTCTCTCCTGGATCTGTTTTCCAGGTCTGTTGTCTTCCCCAGAAGGTATTTCACATTTTTCTCCATTGTTTGATTTTTTTGGATTTGCTTGACTGATTCTTCTTGTCTCCTCGAGTCATTCAATTCCACTTGTTCAATTCTGATTTTCAGTGAAGTATTCTCTTCACTCACTTTTTTAAAATCTTTCTCTAATTGTCCCATTGAGTTCTTTTGTTCTGTGGAATTTTTTTTCCATTTCGCCAATTTTGTTTTTTAGAGAGCTGTTTTCTGTTTCCAGTTCACTAATCCTATTTTTCAAGGATTTTACTTCTTTATCCACTCTCTCTTTAACTGACTTCTCCAGGCTCTTTTGCCAAGCCTCCCTCTCCTTTTCCCAAGCCTCACTCTGCTTTCCCCATTTTTCTTCTAGCTCCCTTGTGAGAGCCTTTTTAATCACTTCTATGAGGTTCATCTGTGCTGAGGAACAGACAATCTCCTCCTTTGGGGAATCACCTGGGGACTGCCTGTTTTTAGTCTCCTCAGGATTTAGAGTCTGCTCTCTATCTGTGTAGAAGCTGTCAAGGGTTAAAGTCCTCTTCAGCTTCTTGCTCATTCTGTCTATTAATCAGAGACAAACTACCAAAGAAAAACAGAAAAAACTGGAGTCTTTCTTTGGGGGGGGGGCTGGGTGTGTTATCGAGCTTCCTCTACAGACTGCAGGGGGCAGCAGTGAGGCACTAGCAGGACTGTGCTGCGCCTGAGCTCTGAGATCCCAAAGCGTGCTGAGTCACTGAGGGGGGGGAAGGGGGGGCGGTCAGGTCCTGAGAGACTCCAGCTGTTTGGGGTTGTATTCTTCAACCCCGGTGTTTTTAGCTTCTCTGCTGGGCTGTTGACTTGCTGCCGGAGGAAAGTATCCAAACCTGTAGCGAAGCTCTCCCCGCAGAAACGGCTACGATCACTCTCCACCCCCTCTCCAGTCTGCTCCCGTGCTCTCACTGCTGCTGCCCGCCGCCTGCGCCCGATCTAAAACCGCCCCAGCCCTCCAGTAAAGACAGACCTTTCTTGGCGGATCTCAAGGATGGCTTCTCTTGGTAACTATTTGTGGGTTTTTTTCAGTCAAGCATTGATTCAGAGGCTTGTAATGAAGTGGATAGTGAGAGAAAGTGCGGAGCTTATGCAACTGTGAGCCTCCTCTCCGCCATCTTAACCGGAAGTTCAATAATTCTATTTTTAAAGAAGTTGTTTTCCTCAGTAGACTTTTTTTTTTTTTTTTGCAACTGGCCAATTGTATTTTTTATGGAATTATTTTTAGTCGGTTTTTGTCTTTTCCTTTTCCAAATTATTGACTCTCTTTTGCATAGTTCTAATTTCTTTCCCCATTTTTGCTACTTCTCTTATTTGATTTTTAAAATCCTTTATGAGTGCTTCTAAGAAGACTCTTTGGGCTTGAGACCAATTCATATTTTACTTTGGGGTTTTGCATATAAGCATTTTATCCTCTTTTGAGTTGATATATTGATCTTGCCTCTCATCACAGTAGCTTTCTATGGTCATTTCTTTTATGTTTCTTGACCATTTTCCTTTCGTCCCTCCCCTATTTCATGACTTTTAAAGCAAACACTGCTTCAGAGATCTAGGGTGCTCTGTCCCAACTTTCTTGGGCACCTTTGTGCCTTGGCTTTGAGCACAGAGTCCCCTTGTATTTGGTATCTTGCGCATCACACTGGGAGTAGCCCAAATCTAATTCCACCTATTGTTGCTTGATTTCCAAGCTTTTGAATTTGCCTCCTATGGTAAGATTGGAAGCAGACGCTCTGGTCTGCTCTGCTATTGTTTTACAGGACTGAGACTAAAGGTGTTAGTTACTTATCCACTGTGATTAAGACCTTCCCAGTGGCTTTTCTGGTTTCTATCAGAGCTGGGCTGAACACCCCTTTTACTCCAGTGGTACTGACCTTTCTTGAAGTCCTTCCAACTTATCTTGAGCTGGAAAATTGTTTCATTATGTCTCTTTGTGGGCTTTGTTAGATTTGTTTAGACTTCATAGACTGTTCATATGATTGGTTTTATATGGTTTTTGATGGAAACTGGGAAAGTTCAAAAAGCTTCCTGGCTTCACTCCACTTTCTTGGCTCCTAGAATGTTTCTTACTAAGAACATTTGGAATCAGTTTGTTGAAGCTAACATCCAACATCATCTAAGATCACCTATAAAGTTTCTATAATTTAATGAAGTATGATAAGTTACCACATGTTGTTCAGTCATTTCAGGCATGCCTGACTTTTTATGACACCATTTTGAGTTTTCTTGGCAGAGATACTGGAATGATTTGCCATTTCCTTACCCAGTTCATTTACTAGATGAGAAACTGAGACAAGCATGGTTAAGTGATTTGCCCAGAATCAAATGGCTAATAAATGTCTAAAGCTGGATTAGAGCTCAGGATAATGAGTCTTCCAGATTCTTACCCCAGTACACTATCCACTACTCCATTACCTGCTCCTGTTACCATATGTACACACATATGTATATGCATATACAGTAATGGGTGTATAATGTTTATATATAGACAGGTTCAACTATTGTTCATAAAAAAAATAAATTTTAAAAAACAACCTCACAAACATGTTCCTAGAAAAATTTCTTGAGATTTGAAGTACTTTGTGAGTCAGAAACTATTTTACATGTGGCTCATTGATCTCTACAAATATGTATGCTTTTGTCAGGCAATGACAGGCCACAATAGCATAAAACAAAAGACATCTGTTTAATAGCATTGCCTATGAAACGGAAAGAAATATTTTACCCCCTATACATCAGGAAAAAAATATTCCTCAGGAAATCTGAATAAAAGTAGAGGAGACCACACATATGACCAGGAAAAACACATGGACATTTTACAAGTTGAAACCTCTTGTGTGGTTTGAGATTCTTTATCCAAGAAGATATGTTGGAATCATGTTGCTAGGGAACATGAATAAAACAGCACATGGGGACATTTTGGTTGGAGTTCCTTTGCGCTTTGGGCAACTTTGTGTTTTTGATGCCTTTTACTGCTGCTATGATTGATTATGTCATTTTCTTGTTCTCAGTGAATCTCCTCTTGGTGTCTCAGTATTGTTTTTGGTCAATGTGTTGCTGCTGAGTGCCTGTGCTGTCAAACTGCTACCATATGAGAGACCTATTTATATTCTCCAGAGATATTTGCTACAGTCTCTGACAGTATCTAGTAAGATATGGAGTCTCCAAAACTTGGCCTAGGAAGGATATTTCATAGGAAAACTGGTGCAAGTTGTCTGACTTCCTTGTATTGAAGTGAAGCAAATGAGTTAACCTAACTCATCACAAGGTATGAAAGAAATTATAGTCAATTTTAAAGGATATGTTTAAGTTGTCAAATAGAGAGCAACCATGTGTGTTTATATACCTGTTCCAGTTCTGCTTTTATTCTCTTCTCTTTTGGGGAGGTTTCACCTCCATCTTTCTTTCTACCCTCTCCCAGATTTAAAGATATTCTTTGTTTCAGTTTCTACCTAGCCTCAATCACTGAATGGATGTGGCCTCAATCAAACTGGGAAATCAAACTGTTGAAGACCTTAGCTTAAAAGACCAAGGTCTCCTACTGTCTCCATGGCCATCTCCAGTTGTGCTAATCTACAAGTGCCCATCCACTTGCTTGTTATGGCTTCACCTCCCCTGATGTCATGGGTACTCTTCAAGAATGAAGGACAAGCCATAAAAACTCACAAAAGTGGCAGTAGCAGTCAATATAGCATGGAGGATAAATTATGAATGGAAAGGATTGTGATGAAAGTTTGGTCCTCCTTGAGTACACTGGATATGTTTATTTCTCTGTGGTATTATCAATAAGGTAAAGCCTTTCATTATGCTTAAAAGAAAAATCATAGGGCTCTGGCTGCTCCTGTGACATGGGACACTGATCAGAAACAAACTCCAATTCCCTTTAAAATTTTTTTTCGATTCCAAAATCTCTTCCTTTCTTCAGTCCCTCCTCCATCCATTGAAAAGACAAGAAATATGATACCCATTATAGACATAAAGTCATGCAAAACACACATCCCTCCACCCAAAAGCAAGAAAAATAAAGTGAAAGAAAATATATTAAATTTCCATTTAATTCCATTAAACTTTGAATAGAAAATGTCATATGCATCCAGAAAGAGAAGTATAAAGATTAAATGTAAATCAACACATGCTATATTCACATCTGTTTTCTGGTTTTTTTCTCTCCTGTTTTTGAGTCCTTTTGTTCTGATTTTTTTCTCTCAACATGATTCACAAAGAAATGTATTTAAAAAGTTAATATATGTATAACCATAAAAAAGTAAAACAATTGAAAATTCAATACTATACCACAACTTGTTCAATCCTTTCCCAATTGTTGAGAATCCCACCAGTTTCCAATTTTTTGCCACCAGAAAAAGAGTTACTACAAATATATATTTATACAATATACACATATGTACATATATATGGTGCATATATGTATGTATGCATAGACATGCATATATATATATATATATATAAAACAAATGGATCCTTTTATCTTTTCTTTGATTTCTTTTGGGGAAAAACCTAATGGTGGATGGTGGTACTGGTGGGTCAAAGAGTGTACATGATTTTATGGCTCTTTTATCATTGTTCCAAATTTTTCTCCAGAATGTTGGACAAGTTCACAATTCCATCAACAATGCATTCATGTCCCAATCATCCCATATCCCCTCAATCATTTGTCATTTCTTTTTTTTTTTTTTTTACTGGACAATCTGGAAGATAAGAGGTGGTAGCTCAGGCAAACTCTAATTCTGACTTTACCCTATCTTCTACAGCCAAAGGCCTTCTCCCTTGAAGTTCTATATATGTTCCATAGGCCCTGCTGCAATTCTTATAGTGTGTGTGTGTGTGTGTGTGTGTGTGTGTGTGTGTGTGTGTGTAAGTCTGGCCATAACCTATCACAAATATCTACAACATAATTGAGAAGTACAAGTCAGACAACCA
Organism: Antechinus flavipes; assembly: GCF_016432865.1. Taxonomy (NCBI): domain Eukaryota; kingdom Metazoa; phylum Chordata; class Mammalia; order Dasyuromorphia; family Dasyuridae; genus Antechinus; species Antechinus flavipes. The sequence continues at coordinate 622,560,824 of NC_067400.1, read as the reverse complement.
ATAAAATCCAGCTTAATTCATTAGGCCAAGACTAAATCTACACTTTCGACATATTTTTTTCTAACTAAGAGGACCTTGGTTACAGGCAATAATCTGACTTGGGAATAGGTAATTCTCTCTAAAACCTGTTAAATATCAAATTTTGAATCTATATCCCCAAATCTATCTTATGGATTCTATCACCATCCCCAGCTACAAATCATAGCAGTTGCATTTGAATTGAAGTGCTATCTCTCTGAGAACCCCAATTCCTTTTTGTTTCAAATATGCATATTAAATGTAAAAGAAAAAAAAAAAACTAAGTGAAACATATAAGACCTCACTCTCTGCCCTTTGATTGATCTGCATTGGTCAAGGGAATTGTCTCCATAGTGAAATAAACCAGTGTGGGTCAGAATGGGGATGTAAGCCAAAGTTTACTCAGTTCTGGGTTTATTTTTCTACTTACTATAATGATTAATGAAATGTACAATAGCTCCATATCTATGAAACCCCATCATAGGCTCCAGATCTTCTCCCTTAAATTCTACCAATATAAAACAAGTCCATCATCCACACACATGAAATTTTTGGTCCTATGATCATAAATATCATGAATTTTTTACTAATGACAACAAGTATTATTATTTAGTATTTTAAAATTTGCAAAGCATTTTAAAAATATCATCCTATCTAATTCAATTCCAATTGATCAGTGATGAACAGAAGCAGTTATACCTAGTAAAAGAACACTGGGAAATGAGTGTAGACCACAACATAGCATTTACACTGTTATTGTTTGCTTGCATTTTTTTTTCTTTCCAGGTTATTTTTACCATTTTTCTAAATCTGATTTTTCTTGTGCAACAAGAGAACATTTTAAATATGTACACATGTATTGTATTTAAGATATACTTTAACATGTTTAACATGTATGAGACTGGCTGCCATCTAGGTGAGGGGATGGAAGGAAGGAAGGAAAAAGTTGGAACAGAAGTGTTTGCAAAGGTGAATGTTGAAAAATTACCCATGCATATGTTCTGTCAATAAAAAGCTATAATAAAATAAAATAGCATCCTAATTTTTTTCACAACTCAGAGATTTGAATGCTACTATTTTTTACATTTTACAACTAGAAAACAAGCAGACAACACTACAGTGATTTATTCAGGATTACATATCTAGTAAATGTCTGAGGCCTTATTGGCACTTAGCTATTCCTGATTCCAGAACTAGTCACTGAACCAAATAGCTTCCCTACAATTCACATTTAATATGCAGGTGAAGTAAATTACTATCTAAGGAAAGTACTATGAATGGCAGATGTTCAAAAAAAAGATTTGATAAAGTGAGACTTGATCTTTTATCCTGCCTTTCTTTTATTAGAAAAATTTGATGAATTTGATGAATAGATCATTGCTTTTACCCTAATAAAGATGAAACACTATCCAGCTTAGGTTATGGGTTAATCTGATTTTATTAATGCCTTTTTCTAAATTTTTGTATTATTTGACTGACATAATAAAAAGACATTCATGGGGAAAGGGAGTGGAGAGAGCATAAAGATAATAAATGCTAAGGGGTGAAGAGTAAAGGACAAAGTCAGGGGAATCAAATATGAGACTTTTGAGGAGTCTATCAATGACTTCACTGTTTCCTAATTTTTTTTTTTGGTGGCTGGTCATAACTTCACATAATTGTTTTCCTGGGCATCTGAAATAAGCTGTCTGGGAATATTGCCAGGATATATCTTAGTTCTAAAAGAACTCTGGCTGGGATCCAAATAGGAATTAGAAAATTCTGTTCATTCCTTTTGTTTCATCTTAGTTCTCCTAGTCACCATTGCTACCATCTCTATCAGTGATAATATTGTGATACCATTCCGGGCTCATGCTCTAGGCCCCAGATGAAGTTAAATTGTCTTTCACAATCCCAGTCATGGCCAAAAAGAAGTGATTACAAGGACAAGAGCTGCGATCTACTGAGGCTAATCAGAATATGGTCCCATAAGACCTCTTCTCTTCTATAAGAAACCTATCTCTGAACAATTCTCCACAATAACAAAGAAAGTTGTTTCATTGCCCAGCAAGAGACCATTTAGTCCCCCAAGGGGTACAGATCCTCCAGGTCTGGAGACAGGTGGCTCCTCTACCTTTGGAGTATTTCTGTCTTAAGTAAAGGAGGGAGAAGACACTCCCTTATGCCAAAACTTCCCAGTTTCTCCTTCTTTGGATTTTCTGCAAATTCTTCATGCTGCCACCTTCTTTTATGAACATGAAAGGTGAGGAGGAAAGAAACTTTATTTACTCAGGAAGTCACAGTAACATCAATAATTACCAGACTACTTTGAAATATCTCAAGCAAAATTTAATGTCATATTTTTCTCCTTAAGAAAGAAGTTAGGAAAAAGAAAAACATAATATGAAAAAAACTTAATTATTATATATCTACAGTAGTTCGATTTTTCTTTACTGAGGGACCTAATGCTAGCTTGGACCAAAAAAATTAATTCTGCTTACACTATAATGTAATAGAAATTTTCATATATGTTGAGCTTTTTGTAGGATTAGCTCAATATGGGATCTCAGAAACAGAAATATATCATTTTTAAATCTCTGAATGAAATTGTCTATCAAATCCCTGCAGAAAACAAAACAAGATTCTATCCTCTAGCATCATGCTGCCACTATTGCTCTTGCTGCTGTTAATAATAGTAGTTAACATTTATATAATACTTTAATGTCTGAAAAATGTTTCACCTACATTATCCACTTAATCCTCACAAGAAATCTGTAAAGGATGTGCTCTTATTATCTATTTTATAGATGAGAAAACAGAGTTTGAGAGAATTTTAGGGATTTGCCCAGGGTCACACAGTGAGGAAGTGCTCATAGCTTTACTCAAATTCAAATCTTTCTAACTCCAAATCCATGTTCTGTACACAATGACACCTAGTTGCCTAAATGCCTATGTGAAACAAGCCATCATAGTTATGATCACTATGAGCATTTGATGATGGTAAGATATATCAGTTATTCCCTGAACCAAGGATGAAAGCCTACAAGATGAAATACTTTTTCAATTTCTTTCAGAAAGAGTAGGAAGACAATGAGATACAATTTAAGGAAAATTCCACACATATTGGGGAATATCATACACACACACACAAACACACACACACACACACACACACACACACCCTCATGCATCCTTAGATGCCACTGTATCACCATTTTCACTATTAGAGATTCTCTTTGTGTGAAGAATTGATGCTTAAGTTAGCCATATTTTTCTCCCAAAATGCAAATTGTAATTCTCTCATACAGCAATCTCAATAACAATAAGAATAAATAGCAGAAATTCTCTTTCTAGACTGAAGTGCCTGAAAATGAACACAAGCATTGCCACAACATTCCTCTCAGTGTCTGTAGTTTCTGAAGTCATAGCTTGATGGTGAATATTTCTCAGCTGTTCTGTTTCTGATATAATGGTTACTGTCTCTCTATATTTGAAGTAATTTTCATTGCTATATCTGATCTTGACATTTCCTTCTTGGTGACGTCAGGGAAAAAAAAGGAAATTTACATTCTAACTGTTGGGTACCTAAAAGGAATAGCAAGTTGTACGTAATGAAATGTGGTTTCATGTGCAATCGTATTTTATGTACTGTTATGAAAATGTTTATTTTATTCCATAAATAAGAGACAAAAATTTTATTGTGCAAAAAGCTTTGAAAGATTTTAATCTTATTTTCATTTTATTGAAAGAGACAAAAATCCTCAGGTTCTTACAATGATTCAGACGATGGTAAATTTGCCTTAGGAAATGAAAATAATTCATCCACAATTAAGCATCTTTTGATCTTTTCCATCAGTCAGTCTTAAGCTATGATAAAAGCTTAGTTTCCAAAAGAATGATGAAATCTTTGAGGACTGGAGGTTTTAATAAGTTCCCTAATTACATGCCAATTCATATATTAGGTGTATAATACCTCAGGTTTTCAAATATTCTGACCCTGATTTCTAGGTTATATTTTAAAGTGATTTTTGATCCCCTCTGTGGCAGCTAGATGGTACAGTGAACAGACAACCAGGTCTGAGTTCAGGAATATGTGAGCTCAAATCCAGTTTCAGTCACTTATTACCTGGATGGCACTTGGGAAGTCATTTAATTCTGTTTGTCTTTGTTTCCTCAAAGGTAAAATGAGTCGGAAATAGAAATGGTACTCTTGCAACTTTGCCAATAAAATTCCAAATTGGTCAAACACAACTGAAATTACAGAGCAGCAAATCTGCTCTTCTCTGACTTGTAATGGGTCTGTGATTTTTCATGAACCAACTTTCCTTCTGCCAAGTAGGGGTTTTTCTTTTAAACTGATTTTAAATTTTCTTTTAAATTTTATGATTGTCACAGGGAATTTGTTATGAGGGAAAGCCCTCTACTACCAGGGATTGAATGACTTCTGATCTGCAACTTAAGCCATTGGATGTGAATCCTGCTAAATTAGCATGGTGCTAAAAGTCCATGGTGCTAAAAGTAGCCTGTGTAAAGACTGGACTTAAAGTCAAGCTTTCCTAATTAAAGGACAGCTTTGTATCCATAGTACCTTGTTGTCTTTAGGTAAGCATTATAAATTTCATTACTCTTATAGTAAGGTTAAAAAGCTGTTTTTTTCTCTTCTGTCATAAGGTGAGAGCAAGTTAGTTCACAGAGTTGTGAAAAAAAAGTTTTTAAATTATAGGATCACAGAATCAGCCATTGCCAGGGACTTTGGAAAGCATGCCATTCCTTAATTTTCAATGCTTTTTATACCATCCATAAGATTAGAAACTCTTTCCTTTGATTAAGTTAAATATTGCCGTTCTATGGTTCCCAATCACTGGTCCTAATTATCCTCCCAAGGATCTCCTTTTCTACCACTCCCCAAAATGCTTATGAATCTGACAGCAATTGAAATTCTGGAAACAGTTCTCACTTTTTTTTTTTAAATCAATTCTGATCCAGTTAAAAAAGGCACTATTTTTTAAAAATGGGACTACTTCTATAAGTACTAATTTGAAGAAGGGAGCTAATTAGGGGGAAGAGAATAAGTATTTATAAAATACCTACTATGGACCAGGCACTGTGTTAAGCATTTTTACAAATATTGTCCAATTTGATTTTTACAACTAACCTGGGATAGAGTTGCTATTATTGTTGCTATTTTGCATTTAAATAAACTGAGCTAGATACACCAATTGACTTGCCCAGTATTGCACAGCTAGCATTATCTGAAGCTAAATTTGAACTCAGATCTTCCCAGTTCTATCTATTTTACCACCAGATACTTCTATCTGCCTCTCATTTGTTGCTATTTTAGTTTTCCTTTGCCCATGTCAGACCATATCTGGAGTTCTAGACCCTCTAGAAAAGGACATTGATAAGCTGGAGAGTGCCTAAAGGAAGTTGACAAACATGGGGAAAGATCCTAAGTCTATGATACACTGGGATATGTTAGAAGTGACTAGACATGTTGAGATCAGGAAGAGAAGACTGGAAGTAGGAGCATAAAAGGCAGAATTCATATATTTAAAGACATGTGTGAAAGGGTGATTAAATTATCTTTCTTGGCTTCAGAGTGTAACATCAAGAAAAATGGGGGAAAGTGACAAAGTGGATACAATCTCATACTTATTTAGAATTATGGCATAGAAGAGGAGAGGATTCTGGGATAATGGAGGCATAAGAAAATTTTAAGTTCTCCAGATTCCCCACATAAACAAGAAAAAAATTGTACCTCAGGGTGAATGCAGAGTTACAGCAGCATATGAGAGTTGGGACAGAACAGTAGTCCTTCTGGGACAATTAGAAAAAAATCTAAGAAAGATACTAGGAAAGTGATTTGGACCCTGTGAAGTGTTTGCACTTCTAGGTTAATTTGCCTGAAATAACAAACGGTAAGCATTGAGACTCTGGGTTCAGAGGGGACCTCAGCCTCAGCCACAGAAATTTTCACTTCCCAGAGAGTATGAGGAGTTAGGCATCAGTATCAGAGAAAACGGAGGGAATCTCTGCTGTTAATCTCTGCTGCCAGATTCAGCTGTGCTGCTGAGATGCAATCCAGGACAAGAAGAAACCATCACACCAATAGTGAGTGCAGAAGCAGTGGGGCAGGGATTACTCAAAGAGTAAAAGAACTAGGATTGAGGCCAAAAATATTATACGCAAAAAAGTTAAGCATAATTCTGAATGGAAAAAAAGAACCTTTAATGAATTGCCAAAATTTCAGGATTTTGTTTATAAAAAGAACTTAACTTGATAGAAAATCTGAAATATAAAATCTGAGAGAAATATAAGATAAACATTAATGACTAATTTTAAGGATCTTAATAAGGACAGACTGTTTATATTTTATGCTAAGATTGTCCTTACTAAGTACGTAGTCAAAAGAAAGATTGAGGTAGAACTGACTATGAGGTGATTCTAAAAATGTAGTATTGTGTAGAAAAAAGATAAAAAAATATACTATACAAATGAGGTTTGAAAGGAAGAATAAAAACAAAGAAATTAGATGGGGAAGGATGGCTGGTAGTTCTGAAATCTTACATTGGGAACAATACATATGGGTATAAAAGTTTTCTAAGTTTATAAAGATGGGAATAGGATAAAGATGTGATATAGAAGGCTGTGCAGATTAAGAAGAATAGAATAAAGTATATAGAATATAAAAAGGGAGGGAAAGAAAAGAAGGAGAAGATAGGGATCCTTGGAGGAAGTTAGGTTAAATGATGGTAAGATAAGGTTGCAAGTATAAGTAAAGCAGAGGAGTAAGTAGGAATAGGAAATAAGATATAAACACAAACAATAATAATGATCAGGAGTAGAATTAATTAGAAAAAAGCAGGGATAGTAATTTCATACAAGGCTAAAGCTAAAGTTGACATAATCAAAAAAGGAAAAAATTAGGAAAACTACATTATATATCAGTCATATTAATCAACAATGCTTTAGACTATTTAGAATAATTTATATGAGATTGGAATATTGCTGGGTGTAGGAAATGAATTTGTAAATTTGGAAAAACATGGAAAGACTTGGATTTATGAAAGATGATGTCATTCACTTTCAGAGAAACAGGACAAACAAGCAGAGTATATATACACCCACACACATATATTCCCATAAGTACATATGTATATGTGTATGTATATATATAAATATGTCTGACCTTAATTGTAGCCTTCTTGAGAGAGGGAAGGAAGAAAAGTGGAAAAAAAGAATAAAATAAAAAAAATGCACAGCAGAGAGCAAAACAAAACCTACAAAGAAACAAAAAATGAAGGATAGTTCTAAACACAATGCACAATATTTATTAGATGGGATTTCTTGAATTGGAAATTTATCTCATATTTTGAATCCTCATGTTCTGCTGCAATGTAACAATGTACTTTTTTTGTTTTGTTTTGCTTTTTCTATTTTGTATTAGTTTTAAATTAATTTAAAATAATTATGTTAAAGTAGACTAGGAAACGCTGAAAATACAGTGAAGTTTCTACTCATTATCTTCAAATGGATGCTAGTACACTTATTGGCTAAAGTGTATTGGACGTTTTCTTTGAGCGATCATTTAGACTAGATAGCCAGTGAGCTCCCTTTCGATCTGAAATTCTCTGATTCTTTCAGGACTGGTCTTGGAATCAGAAAAACCTGAGCTCATATCACAACTGTCACTTACTAGCTGTTCAACCATGGGTGAGTCACATAACTGTTCTGAGCCTAACTGGCCTCATTTATGAAACAGGATGATAGTACATTTAAGTTGGTTTTAGGGATCAATTGGGATAATGTAAGAATGGAGACTCAAAATTATGAAGCTCCAGATAGATATTAAATGCTATGATTTTACATTCCTATAAACAAAATGGTGGCTTTATTTTAGGTAAATTTCAGTTTTTAAATGGCCTTCATATACTGTATTGCTTCAGTACTAAACACAATACTCCAGATGGATACTTGAAAAGTTTGAGCATCTGCCTTGCTCTGAACACTATTTCTCCATTAATGGGTTTTAGTGTAATAGATAAATCAATATTGTGCTCTAATTATTAACATACCTACTATTTCGGTCTTCCTATTTTTTTTTAAGGATCTGATCTCAAAGACAAAAATAGTTGATAAATATACTGGGTGTCTCCATTTTGTGAATTGTTTCCATGAGTCAAGTCAATTTGCACTGAATGCAGGGTTGGGCTGGAAAAAGTAGAGTACGGCTGTCCAAACATTAGGACTTGGCTAAGAAATGATGGACCTCCATTATCCAGTCCAATAAGCATTTTATTTAGTAAGGCTAATGTATTCCAGGAACTGTGCTAAGTGCTGGGCTTACAATTAATAAAAAGAAAGACAGTTCCTGCCCTAAAAAAGTTTACAATCTAAAGAGAGAGAAAGCACAAAGTAAGACAGGAAATTAAGGGTGGAACAAGACAACAGAGGTTATGCAGCAGTGGGGTGAGAAATTTTTTTCCATGGAGTTGAAACAAGGTAGGACAGCACATGCAAAGTAAACTAAGAGCTAGTTTTTACCCTCTATAAGGGAAGGCATTGGAAAGAGTTGGGTCCTCTGACTTTCAATTCTTCATTCAGAGGAGAGAAGAGCTAATGACAAACAGGAGCTAATAGAATGATGGTAGATTAGAAGTGAAGAACTGATCATAAGAGGGGCAGATAGTTCCATGTGGAGTTGAAATCAGGCACAAAGTAGGATTGAGGCCAGATAAATATAATAAGAGAAAAGGTCTGCAGAGGTGAACTGAAACATTACTCTCCCTTTTAGTGCTTTGAATTTAAAAAAAAAAAGTCCAATCTTCCCATAATCCACAGAGCTATCTGATCCCTTCCCATTTTTCCTTCTGTCTCCCTAGGAAGGCAATGGCCAATTACACCATCATCAACAGCTTCCTCCTCATGAGCTTCTCTGATATCTGGGAGCTGCAGATCTTACATGCTGTGCTTTTCTCTCTGATATATCTAGCAGCCCTAATGGGTAATCTACTCATTATCCTTGTCACTACCATGGACCACCACCTTCACACTCCTATGTACTTCTTCCTGAAGCATTTGTCTTTCATAGACCTCTGCTACATCTCTGTCACAGTGCCCAAGTCCATCTTCATCTCTCTGACACAAAGCAACTCCATCTCTATTCCTGAATGTGCTACCCAGGTATGCTTTGTGCTTTTATTTGTCTGTGCTGAGCTGGCTCTGTTGACTGTGATGTCCTATGACCGATATGCAGCCATCTGCTGCCCTTTGCACTATGACACCCTGATGAACAGAGAAACCTGTGTGCAGATGGCAGCTGCTTCTTGGGTCAGTGGGAGTCTCTCAGGTATCATGCACACAGTCAGCACTTTCTCTGCACCCTTCTGTAAAGCCAGGGAGCTTGGCCAGTTCTTCTGTGAGATTCCTCATTTGCTCAAACTCTCCTGTTCACAACCAAATTTTGCTGAAATTGGAACCACAATTACAACCACAATTTTAGGTCTAGGCTGTTTTTTCTATATTGTTATCTCTTATGTCTACATCTTTTCCACTGTTCTAAGGATGCCATCCACAGGAGGCAGGTCTAAAGCATTCTTCACATGTCTGCCCCATCTCATTGTGACCACTGTATTTTTCACAACTGCTTTTGTTGCTCATATAAAACCTACTTCCGACACCCCTTCTGTGCTTGACCTGTTGGTGTCTGTGTTCTATGTTGTAGTACCCCCGACTCTAAATCCTGTCATCTACAGTTTGAGGAACAAGGATATGAAGGCAGCTCTGACAAAGTTAGTGAAGCAAGTGTTTTCTTGTTTGTGATATATTTGTTTATCAAAATAATCTCCTTCTCTCTCATTTTTTCTTTTATTTTCCTTTTCAAATATGCTGGTGTAATAGATGATTTCATCTTGCTAATGTAGACATCTGAGTTCTTGGTCCAGTTCTGACATTATCTCTATATGGCATATTGAATGTAATTTTTCTTTTCTGGATTTAAGACTTCATCTATAGACAGTGAAGGGACTGGAAGAATGATTTTTCTAGATAAAACTTTTTATGACAAATTCTCTTAAATCTTTTTTCTTATCTTCTTTACTTTTCAATTTGTTGAGTTATAATTATATGTATATTTTTCCCGAACTAATCACAAAAACACAGAGCAATGTCCAAACATATATACTAACATATAAATCAATAATGGATTAATTTACATGAAATTATTATATATTAATAAACAGTAAAGGAAACAGCCATCTGTGACTTTATTAAGTTGTGTTTTCAGATTTTTTTTTCTTTTTTAGTAGGAATGACTGGGCCCAGGGAGAAAACTTCCTTGTGCAATGCAGATTGGTATCTACTCTGCAATTTACATAGCAGATTTTTTTTTCACTATCCTACTAGCCAGTCCTGTTGAAGACCTCAGCTTTAAAAAACAATAACAACAACAACAACAACATCAACAACAATATTTTCAATTTCATCCAGAGCCATTGCCAGTCTTCCTGATATATATATATATCTTGCTACTGGACCCAGATGGCTCTGGAGGGGAAAGTGAGACAGGTGACATTGCACAGCCTTCCCTCATTTAAATCCAATTTATATGCATGTCATGGCATCACCTCCCTGATGTCATGGGTTTCTTCAAGAACAAAGGACAAACAACAACAACTAGACAATCCAGTTAAATATCACATTTTCCCAATTTTTTATACCTAACATGACTAATCGTGATGACCATTTGATTAAAGTCAATTTAGGCAGAAAATTCATATCATTATGGATGTATTCACCCAAGTATAGCTGGTCCAGCATTGGAGAAGTTGTCAAAGAATTGCTTTTATTGTCGATCATATTTTAATGATTCATTTTGTCCACATACTGCAAGAAAATAAGGATACTGAATAGTTTAAATCTTCCCTGATTGTGTTACTGACCATATGGAGGATTATCAGTTGATTCAACTGCAAAGTATGGCAGGAGGAATTATGTTTGCATTCGTTAAGTGAACTGGTTTTTCCAGAATTTTTAAATTTTGTTAAATTAGGGGGAGGAGATGAGAATAGAGGGATTTGTGGAGAAACAAGCTAAGTCATGCAACATCTTGGGAAGTACAAAATCATCTAAGGTAGCTCATATTCTGTAGAAAACATAAAAACCACCAGTAGCACCACAATTCCTAGAATAAACACCATCACCATCGGCATCATCACCAGCATCAACTCCACCATCACCACTGGCATTAGAAAGTAGAAATATGAGTGTATATATACATATCTACTTATTTAAAAATAGTAAGTAATTCTGAGCAGACAATTATATTTTTAGTTGTGCTAAGAAGAAAGCTGAAAATTCTTCCTGCAAATGGAAGGAAAGAGGGCATTTCAGTCTTAGGGATCAACTTTTACAAAGGCCTATCATTAAAAGAGATAATGACATTTAATAGGAAGAGCAAATTGGACAATTTGACTGGGTGTATGTTATAGAAAAGAAAATAATTTGAAATCATTTGGATAAGTTAGACTGAGTTCATGATGTGAATGCCTCTAAATGCCAAACAGAGGAGTGGCATTTTCTGTGGGAGACACTGAAAGAGAAATCACCATTATCCTGGCCACCATTATTGACAATGTTATCACCATCAGTTACATCTGTATCCTCACCATCATTTCCACTATTGCTTCCATCAGCACTGCCATTGTTACCACTATCAAATATATCTTCCCCCTCATGACTCACCATATGAATAACAATAGGATTTATATATATATTCAAGACTTAATTGATGTGAGTGGCTTAAAACACAGTGAGAATACAATCAATAATACACACACACACACACATATATACACATACATACATACATATGTATATATCTATATAGGCAATTGAGGTTAAGTGACTTGCCCAGAGTCTCACAGCTAGGAAATGTTAAGTGTCTGACATTGGATTTGAACTCAGGTTCTCCTGACTTCAGGGCTGGTGCTCTATTTACTCTATTCTCTCTCTCTCTCTCTCTCACACACACACAACACACACACACACACACACACACACACAGAGAGAGAGAGAGAGAGAGAAGAGAGAGAGAGAGAGAGAGAGAGAGAGAGAAAGAGAGAGAGAGATGTGTGCCTATGATGGGCTTATTTTTCTTTTCTTGTATTATCTCCAATTTGTCTTTCTACTGGATGTGATGACTTTGGAGAGAAAATTGAGGCCGTCTCATAGCTCTGTCTCACTAAAATCTAATTAATTTACATGTCAAGACATCACCCCCATGATATCATTGGTCCTCTTTGAGGACAAAGAATGTTGTTCTTAAAGAATAATAATCTCTCCATCTAGGGGACTAAATACCACTCCACATGGACAATGGCTGATAACCTTGTGATTTCAAATGGTCATGAGGTCTTATGAAGCCACTAAGGCAGAACCCGTGGTATATATTATTAAAGTTTCAACAGCAGCAATGGAAATACGCTAGAGCTAAGGGAGAAATTGGTAAAGCAATGAGAAACCACTGGAAGATTTTACTTTGCTTGACTGTTTATTGATTGATTGGGGATGTGGCCAGAAAGGAATCATTACTTTTATAGAAAGATTGTCACTTGATCATACCACATATTCATTTCTATGTTCATGCATTTCAAAATTTGTAAATCATTCCCCATGCTTTAAGATCCTAATCCAAGTCATCCCTATCCTTACTTCCTATCCAAATTCATTACTTTCCTAAGCTGACATGCCTATGCTGGCTATTTCTCTCCTCTCTCTCCAGTCTTAATCCTTTGGTAATGTACACTTAGACTCTACATTGTTCTCCACTCTTCCCTTACTCTCTGACTTTCATATCTCTGAAATTGCCTTGCCAGACGCCATGACCTGATTATTCTCTTCATCTGTTTTCTTTGCTCTTATTTATATATTGGCTAAATGGAGTTGAGAAAAGTCCCTAAACTATGGTTATTGGATCCATTATAAATATACATTTTTCTCATGTCAACTGGGTCTTCAACTGTTTCTTGATTCCTTCCCATTCAGCTCTCTATTCCTCTCCTACCAATGACTCAAGACTTTTCCCTCCTTAATCACCTTCTTCCCTCTCAGAATGCTCTCAGAAAAGGACTTTGTGTCATACTTAACTGAAACAAACACTGAAACTATTCACTGAGAATTTTTTCTTTTACTCTCTTCATTTCATAGTCCCCTATTCCACCCCCCCATTATCTAATCTCCACTTCAGAATCTCAAGCAATAAGCCCTACTACTAGACAAGTCATCCTAGACATTTATTAAGCATGTACTGTGTGCTACACACATTGATAAAGTCATACAAAGACTCTCACTATTATAAGAGTAGATGTGTTCTCTTTGATCTCAGAAAGCAGAACCAGGAGCAGTTATTAACAATTGCAGAACAGCCAGTTTAGGGTTTATGGCAGAAAACCTTCTAGTCATTCAGAGCTCTTGAAACAATGCTATCTGGGAAGGCAGGCTTGGGTTTATCGGAGGTCCTTTAGCACTGGGCAGAAATGTGAGAAAGCCTGAACTCCCTTTTAAAACCCAAATTCTGGGTTTTACTTGGCCTAGCTAATAAATTTCTTAGGCTACGTCCTTACAGAGACATTTAACTCTTTGTGACCCCACGTGAGGTTTTCTTGTCAGAAACACTAGTGGTTGGCTACTTTTTCCTCCAGTTCCTTTTACAGATGAGGAAACTAAGGCAAACAGGATTAAGTGAGTTGCCCATGGTAACATGGCTAGTAAGGTCAGATTTGAATGGAGAAAGATAAAACTTCTTGACTTCAGGCCAGGAGATCTAATCACTGTGCCACCTAACTGGCATCATGAGTAAATAGGTATAATTTATTATTTCTTTGTTAATCTTGGGCATTAATTCCCTTTTAGACATTTTTCTTCTGAATTGAGAAGAGAATAAAAGGGCAGATGATAACAATTATAGAAGCTAGTCACCAGACCACCTTCCACATGGTTAAATAGAAGCAGGCAGGGCAACTCCAAGCATGTTCCAATGGATGACACCCCATGCCATTCAATTTTATGCACAATGATTCTACCACCATTCTCCCCATTTCAGTCAAGTTCCTTGAGAGAAGGATGATTTAGTTTTTCTCTTCCTATTTTTTAATTGGGCATGATGCATAGAAGAAACTTAATAAATTCTTGCCAATTGATATTTCAATCTTCTTAAATGCCTCTTACCACTCTATTTATACCACACCTGTAGCTTTACCACATTATGTCTTACATTATAGCTATTTAGAGATTTGCCACATCTTTTTTTATATTATTTATTTTTTAAAGTCAGAGACATGATTTCATTTTATTTTTATCTCTCCTGGGCCACCACTGAGCATGAAACATTACAGGAGCTTTATGGATATCTGTTAAATAAATGGATGACTTTTTAAACTAAGAATCTCTTTTCAGCCATAGAAATGACTTTGTACCAGCTATGGGCAGTATAAAAACTTGTGGTCAATGTGAGGGAGGAAGGAAGGGAGGTACTTCACTCATGCAAACCCCAAGTGTTAGAACAAAAGATAATTCACAATCTTTCCTTTTTATATTAGAAAAAAAGGAGAAAAAAGGGAAGGGAAGAAAGGAAAAGAGCAGGGGAAAGGGAGAAGAGAAGAAAGAGAAAGGCATAGGAAAGTGGAGGGAAAGAAAGGAGAAAGAAGAAGAGATAAGAGAAAAGATGAGGAGGAGAAGAAAGGAAAGGGGAAGGGAAGAGGAGATAGGTCTCATCTTAGCAATTTGGATAAAATAATGTTATTTGAATAAGAGTAATCAAACAATTTTCTTTCATTCAAAGAGAAAAGCTGAAACTTGGAGTTTTAAGAACCCTTTTCAGAGAACAGAACTTTCTACATATTAGGAACAGTGATATATAATGAGTATAAATAAGCATATATATATACATATATATATATATATATTTTCTTTAGAATCCATGATTTCACTGATATCACTATAGTGTGCAAAAATGAAAAAAAAAAACCACAAATCTGAAGAACTCAGTCTCTTATTGTCTGCAGATACTAATGTTCATTGTTAAATAAGACAATATTAGTAAAGTGTTTTGCAAATCTTAAAATGCTTCAGAAATGGTAATTGTTGTTATCAACACTATTATTCCAATCATATGGGAAACTCTTAGCATGTTATCTCCTTCCACCAAAGCCAATTTATATTCATGAGTGACAGTATAATTCAGGAGATATCTGAAACATATAAAGGTTAAGAGAGTCTCCTGTTACAGCTAGTCAGTGTCAAGAGTGGTATTTGACTTTGGATTTACCCGATTCCAACTCAAGCAGTCTATATAATCTACCATATTATCTCTATCTGTAGGCCAAATTAGGAATAAGAAGCCTCAAAGGACAGAGTTGGGAGGGTAGTAGGGCTGAGAATACTCTGAACATGATAAAGCCCTCCTTTGATATAGTTGTTTTTTCCTTAGTTTCTACAAACTCATTTTCTATCTTCCTTATCTGATGAGTGATTCATTGCAGCTCAAGGGTGCCACATGTGGATGATCCAAAGTCCTGAGATCAGTGTACCTAAACTTACCTGAGGCTCATGGGTCCCTGTTGCCTCTTGTGTGTGTGTGTGTGTGTGTGTGTGTGTGTGTGTGTGTGTGTGCGCTAGGGGTATGTGAAAATGAATCTGCCGATTTTGGCTATAGAAGGAAGAAAATGATAGACATTTGTCCAAGACTTTGATTTTCCAATTTATTTTCAATTTCTCCTTTTTTCCCCTGTGACTGAGAGGAAGAACCAGTCAGCCTGAGGGTCTGAAGTAGTGCGGATAAATGCAAAGATAGAGAAAAGAATAAGCACCCAGGGACAGAAAAAATATGGCTATGACCAAATGAGATTCAGGCATGACACCTTCCTCTCTGAATTGGTTTGAATAGGAGAAAAGAATATTGACCCTGAGAAATACTAATATCTACAAATGGTATATGTGATAGCTACTTCTTAAAAGTGAAATAATGGACTCAAGATTAATTAAAATTAAACAAACATGTGGGGAAATGGCCAAAATGAGAATTTGTTTTGAATAATTGTATAAATTTGTTACAAGGATTTTGGTTTTCTATGTATTTTTCTAACTGGTGGAGTGAGAAAGACTGAAAAAATGTCACTTGAAAAAAATACATTAAAAATAGAAGAGAGGAAATGATGATATATTCTGAATTGTATAGCTTCTGGTCAGCCAAATCCCCCATAGCAAAGCAATCTCACCACAAACAGCACAGACTGTACCCTGGAGGAACTTCCACCTTGAGGCCCCACTTTCCTAAGTGTGACCACCTTTCTCAGAACACTATTTCTGGAAAACTTCAGCTGTACTTTCCTCTACTCCTTTCTCACCTCCCTCCTCCATTTTTAGAAGCATGAGCTTTAGATTAATTTTGATTAGATCGATCCATTGTTCCTGAACAGATTATGCCAATCTCTTCCCTAAAGATGTATTGTCCTCTCATTTCTATAACTTTCTAAAGTGCCTCCCCCCTCAAAAGAAATGTGGATGCATTATTTCTTCCCTTAACATATGATATTCTTGAGGGCAAGGTCTAATTTTCTTTTATATTTGTATCCTAAATCCTTACTATAGTATTTGGCAACTATTTGTTAATTATGTTTTTCCTTTCACCCTTACATAATGTATCTGATGATTGACTTTTAGAATATTTGATGCCTAATTGAAGAAAAGATATCATTTGCTTTTAGTATATCATGAGGCTGATGATTTTTTCTTTCTGACTGGATCTGAGGAGTTCTCAGTAAGTAGGAACTGAGTCAAAGTAGATATTGAATCTTCCCAAGTAGAATCTTAGAAGAATAGCCAAGGAGTCCAGGGAGGACTGCACAGGTCCTCTTCTCCCCAGCTTCTTAAATTGTGGGTCATAACCCCATATGGGATCCCACACCTGAATGTGATTGTCATGAAATTATAATTTATTATCAGTATCTTTAATATTAGTATATGATATATTATCAGAATTTTTAACATTATATGGATAAATAGATATAGATATACACCTACATATCCAATGTCATGTAATAATTTCTTGGGCAAAAAGAAGTGTCACTTGGAAAAAAGTTTAAGAAACTTTGCTCCAACAAAATAATCAGACTTATAGTAATCTAGTATTTGATAACCTCCCCCTTCCCCCAATTCCAGCTTCTGAAAGAAAAACTCACTACTTGACAAAAATTGCTGGGAAACCTGGAAAATAATATGTCAGAAACTCAACATAGGTCTACATCTCACATCTCAGACCAAAATAAGATGAAAATGGGTATATGATTTGGGCATAAAGAATGATATCATAAATAAATTAGAGAGCAAGGGATAGTTTATCTATCATATCTTTAGAGAAGGGAGGAATTTTTGACCAAAGAAGAACTAGAAAACATTATGAAAGACAAAACAGATAATCTTTGATTACCCATTTTGCCCAAACAAAACCAACAGAAACAAGATTAAAAGGGAAGTACAAAGTTTGGGGGGAAAACTTTACTACCAGTGTATCTCTTAAAGGTCTCAATTCTCAAATATATAAAGAACCGTGTAAATTTATAAGAATACAAGTTATTACCCAATGGAAAAATGGTCAAAGAACATGAACAGACAATTTTCAAATGATGAAATTAAAGCCATCTATAGGTATATGAAAAAATGCTCTAGATCACTATTGATGATAGAATTGCAAATTAAAGCATCGCTGAGGTACCACTTCATACCTCTCAGATTGGCTAAGATGACAGAAAAAAGATAATGATAAATGATTGAGGGGATGTGGGAAAACTGGGACACTAATGCATTGTTGATGGAATTATGAAATAATCTAACCATTTGGCAGAGTAATTTGGAAGTATGCCCAAAAGGCTATCAAACTGTAAATACCCTTTGACCCAGCAATCTAGGTATATATCCCAAGGAAATCTTAGCAGAGGAAAAAGGACCCATATATGCAAAAATGTTTGTAGCAGCTCTTTTTGTGGTAGCAAAGAATTGGAATATGAGTAGATGCCCATTAATTAGGAAATGGCTGAACAAGTTGGAGTATGTGAAGGTAATGGAATATTATTACTCTATAAAATGATGAACAAATTGATTTTTGAAAGTCCTGGAAAGATTTACATGAACCAATGCTGAGAAGAAAAAAAAAACCACTAAGAATACATTGTAAACAATAACAAGAATGAGCAACGATCAACTATGAAACACTTGGTTTTTCTCAGTGGTTCAGTGATCCAAAACAATCCCAATAGACTCTGGACAGAAAATGTCATCTGTATCCAGAGAAAGAACTGAGACTGAATATAAATCAACACATGTCATGTTCACTTCTTTTTTTTTCCTTTTCTTTTTTTTTTAATTTCTCCCATGGTATGTCCTTTTTTTCTCTTATTTTTCTCTCCCAACATGATTTATAAGATAATGTGTATTAAGAATAAATAAATTTACTAGGAAAAAAAATTAACCCTACTATCAACATGAAAATGGAAAGTATAGTGGAGGCAATAGTTATTGCTTTATTCCTGAATTCTCACAAAATGTCTGTAAATATCTGAGCAGGGAGTTTGATTTAAGTACTATATAGTTGAATTACCCACCTATGATTTCTTAAAACTAAAGAGTTTAAAGTTAAATCATTGATCTTATGATTTATATGCTTTTTTTAAATAGCATAGACTACCAAATAAAATGAAATCTTTTCTATAATAAAAAAGAAGCCCTGCTCCACTCTACTACCTAAAAATGCAAGATATTATTCAAGAAGAAACTCAGTAGGTAAATCATTATGGAACTAAACTGTATTCATATGATTTCCTCCCCCAGTCTTTTGGATAGGTAGAATCACAGAATTTCTCAGTTACAATGAACTTCAAAGAATATTGAATCTTCCTCTGCCAATATAGAAAATCCCAGCAAAAGTGATTGAGATCTACGGCATATGCATAAAATCAATTTAGTATAACATATGCTTAATTTTAGAACGATACACACGCAGAAGAATTACAGTCACTAATACATGCAATCAGTAGTATAAACATCAGACTTTCTCAGCAAAAAACATTATTTTAATTCCTAAAGATTCCAGTAAATAAGCCTTCCAAATGCTACATGAGGTGGCAATTTGGCAGGTCTCCATAAATTAGCTCTACCTAATATGTGATCCTTATATTTCTAAGCACATATATAATACTTATATTTCCAAAAGTGGGATACACAGGAATCATCCTGATGGTGACCCAGGAGCAGGCAGTTGATTTCAGTTTCTGATTGGATTTTATGTTTCTGGCGCAGTAGTTTTACAAATTACATTTAAGTTCTGAAAAGGAAACTGTAGATCAAAGCTAACATTATTAACTAGTGTTTGTCACTTGTTTTTCAAATTTGGGGCACACAGATCATTGTAAGTTTTTAAACCAAATTTGAGAGGCAAATATTAAACTGTCTTATTATGGAGGGGAGGGGAAAAAACAAATTACATAAAATATTACTTAATCACAAAATGGAATCTTAAAACAAGATGTATTTGCTTATCTTAAATTAACATACGGATTTCCACTATCACACTTATTTTCATTCCTAATCTAATGCTTCCTCCCCCCTTTAAAGTACTTGAAAGCAACAAGATACTGGAAATTGAAGGGATGCCTATCAGTTGAGAAATAGTGAGCAGGCAGATGCCAGAAAAATGTGGAAAGACTTGCATAAACTTACATAAAGTAAAATGACCAGAACCAGGAAAACATTGTACATGAGATCAGAAATATTGTAGGATGATCCATTGTGAATGATTTCACTCTTCACAACAATATAATGACCCAAGATAATTATGAAGGATTCATAAAGAAAAAACACAAATCAAAACTTTTTTTTCCCTAATTTTTTCTTTCATAGCTGTGACTGATATGGAAATTGACTTTGCAAGATAACACTGCACAATTTATGTCACATCATCTACCATTTAAGGAAAAAGGATAGGATAGGAAAGGAGAAAATTTGGAATTCAAATTGTTTTAGGAATAAATGCTAAAAATTTTCTTGATGTAATTTGGAGGAAAAATGTTATTTTGAAAAAACCCTCAATAATGTCCATTAAGTTTTCTCCAAGTCCAATATGCATAGTTACTCCAATCTATCCTTATTATGATATCTTTAATTCTGTATAATGCAATAGACTACAGTTTTTTCATGTATAAATAAGAGTTAGAATAGACTGTCTCTAAGGTCCCTGTATCTATGATCTATGATGCTAACTAAGATCTATACTGTGGACTATGACCTAGATTTTCTGCAGGATATACAGGTCCTTTCCAAAGTATCCCATTCACCTTTTATTACAGCATTATGGGTGTAATCTGACCAGGGCATGGCTGAGTAAGACCATCACCATTTTTGTTCTCAACATTGTACCTCCTTTAATTCAGATGAAGATTTTAGTTGTGTTTGGGGCCACCATTGAACCACATTGTTTTCTCATTCTTTCCATCCACTAAAACCACCAGATTTTTAAGTGCAAAACCCAGAGGTGAGATTTCCCCTATATGCTTTCCTGAACAACATAAATGTCACACATAGATTGGTCCCTGCAATTTAAAAAAAAAAAGTTTTCTACTTTGGCTAGCTTATGACTGAGTAAAGCTGGGAGAGAGAGTTTGTGGGAAAAGATACAAGATAGGAAAATATATTTTCTCTCATTCATAACTATGGGGCTCAGCTATGGTTCAGGGTTGAGCAGTTCAGAAATCATCATACCACTCCCCCACTCTATTGACAATGAATTAGAATTCTTTCCAGAGTATAGGCAGAGACATGGGATTCTAGTTTTCGCCATCTTATCCTCATGCTTCCAATAATGTATCAAGACCCAGCTACAGCCTATCTTCTAAATAGGGTATCATAGAATTTTCTGGACATTCAAAGAATAAGGGATTGTTACAGAGGAATAAAGAAATTGAGTAGTTACATCCAAACAATAATTATTTTTTAATTATAGCTTTTTATTGACAAAACATATGCATGGGTAATTTTTCTTTTCCCCTCCACCCCTCCACCACCTCCCTTAGATGACAGGTAGTCCCATACATGTTAAATATGTTAAATGAATAATAGATGCAAAATAAAAATGCAAATGTTATCTTGCTGCACAAGAAGAATCAGATTTAGAAAGAAGGTAGAAATAACCTGAGAAGGAAAACAAAAACGCAAGCGGACAACAACAGAAAGAGTGCAAATGCTATGTTGTGATCCATACTCATTTCCCGATGTTATTTTAGTGGGTGTTTCTGATCAATTGGAATTGATAACAATAATTAATTTAGCAATGAATGTGGTTGCAGAAACAAACCAGGTCCAAGATTCTCAATAGTTAAGGATATTGACCATTGATTTCTAAATAGTTATATACAATTTGGATGGATGAAAAATAGAAAAAAAAGATGTAGTTATTGAGCCACCTGTTTTTCTCATCAGTGTAGAAGGAGAGGGTAGGTACAAGGGATCAAGAGATACAGACGTAAGAAGATGAAGGATAGTTTTGTGGCATTCCTTGAGTTAGATGACCATTATGGGAAGTAATCTGATCATCACCCATCCATTCCAGCTTCCTTCTCTTCAGTGTCCCTTCTTCCTACCTTTTTTATTCTGGATTTATGCCCCCTGAAAGTCTTGTTCTATTGTTAACAAACTCTCCTTTTTATAGGAACTGTGACTTCCACCCAGAAATCTCTACACATATTTTGTATTGGCATATACTGACCTATATTCCCCCACACCCATGGAATGTAAGCTCTGTGAGATCCACAACTATTTTTATTTTGTCTTTGCACTCCCGGCACACAGAGCACATCATAGGTCACATAATAAGAACTTAATAAATGATCATTGAATTCGAGCTGGAACTTTTGACTCAGCTGAAGGTTACTTGCTTCCTACTTATCAGGAAAGCTCTGAGAAAAGATATGCGAGAGTAAAAGCAGTCAGCTCTGCTCACAGAGAAACCCACAAGGTCAAAAATCAACTTTGTGGGTACCATACTCAGTTAAACTGCAAACAGAGCAGCAAACACTTTAGCTGGCCATTTCTTGACTGAATAGCACTGCTACTGGGATGACCTAAGGAAGATGAAGCATTTGGGAAGTTTAAATACTTGGAGGTTCATTATCACTTGTCCACACTGAATTCCTGCAATACATGGTGCCAGATTCGTGTCCTTACCTAATTTGGAGTCAGAAAGATGTGGATTTAAATCCTGCCTCAGACACTAATTACTTTAGTGAACTTTGCATTTAACTGCAAAGCAATGATGATATTTGCAGCTACCACTCAAAGTTGTTGTTGGGATGAAATGAGTCAATATGCTTAAAATGCTCGGCAGACATGAAAATATTAAATAATGCTATAATTATATAGTAATATTTATATAGTTATAATTATGTTTGGGGGTTGGGGCAAAGAAGGCAAGGGATGACTCGCCCCATTAAGTGCATCAAACAGGGAGCAAAGACACAAAGCCTGTCTGGATTAAGTTCTGAGATGAAGCACCATAGGTACTTTTGGCCTTCGTGTCTAGTCTTAGTCCTTTCAAGACTTTCATAGTGGACTTTGGTCATTAACAGGGAAGTCTGACATTTCCCCCCTAAATAACCTTGTGAGGAGGACAAAATATGTACCAAGATTTCCCTTTTTGAGATGGGGAAACTGAGGCCCCATGCTTTTTCAAAAAGAGATAAGGTGACAAGAGAAGATTACTTGGTCCTTTGCTGTCATGACCAAGATTTAACCAGGACACTCAATTTGGGCAATGATCCAAGTATATTTCTATATTTGAAGAGCCAGCCATGTTAAATGCATAATAAACGCAAAGTAAAAATGGGAAGAAAGGTGGTCTTACATATAACAAGCATCCATTGCTTCTCTCTGTGTATCCCACTTTTGGAAATTTAAGGATTACATATTTGTTTGGAAATATAAGGATCACATATTAGGTAAAGCTAATTGATGGAGACTTACCAAAATACTACCTCGTGTAGCATTTTGTAAGACTTGTTTATTGGAATTCATTTGTCAAACATGATGGAAGAATTGATAAATGTTTCCAGATGAATCATGTTGGCTTGTATGACCTTTTCCCCAGTATACAAGCGATGGATCATAGGTACATATAGTATTGCATACTCCATCATATGTGGTCATTTTATTGTTTATTGTGATTCGCTGTTTTTTAAAGACAATTATTACAAAAAGGTTATTTAAACCTGTTTGGCATGAAATTTAAAGTACATTAATGAAATATTTGAAATAAAGTGATTTTGCATATAAAGCTAATCTACCTATATAAGATTGTACATATGAAATTAATCATAGTGTTTTCATGTCAATTGAGCATTTATTTCATTCATATGATTATCAAAAACCATGGAGAAATCATTTTCCTCCCAAATAAATGGAAAATCATTTTAATTTAAGTCAGTAAACGTAATGGAAAAATAGTCAAATTCAGGAATAATAATCAATTATATCTACTGATGTGCATTAATGGTGCATTATATAGAGTGCTGGATTTGAAGTTCCAAAGATTTATCTTGCTGATTTCTAATCTAGACTCAGACTTTTATTTATTGTATGACATTAGGTAAGTGATTTAACTGTTTGTCCCAATTTCCTTATCTGTAACATGAGTAGGAGAAGGAAATGGCAAACCACTCTGGTATCTTTACCAAGAAAATCCAAAATGGAGTCAAGAATGGTTGGACATGACTGCAAAGATTGAACAACAATGCACACTGATATTTCTGAAAACTTGAATTCAAATCTCAGGATATGATTTACTTTTGTTTTTCCACAAGGAGAAAATTGCATCATTGAAACTATTTTGGGATTTGGTGAATTTAGCTGGACATTAGGGATAATGTCCCTGAAGGCAGTGCCAGCAATATAATAGGCAGTATTCCAAGAACTAACTTCCAGCTAAATCACAGTTTCATGATTGCATTGAGAAAGTATAGGAGCTCAAAGAATCTCCTGTCTCTCCTGAGAAAATCCTGTGCTTACAGTAAGGAGGTAGCATTTGCCAATTTGGAACAAGTAATGAGA
Organism: Antechinus flavipes; assembly: GCF_016432865.1. NCBI lineage: Eukaryota > Metazoa > Chordata > Mammalia > Dasyuromorphia > Dasyuridae > Antechinus > Antechinus flavipes. The sequence continues at coordinate 622,536,680 of NC_067400.1, read as the reverse complement.
GAAGCTAAGCTGCTAATGTATGTGGGAAACATACAGGTAAGTGTTCATAGAATGATCCCCCCCCCCATTTCTATTCTTTCCTCTTTCTTTCCTTTCTTTTCTGAGGTAATTGGATTGTGACTTCCCCCGGTTCTCATAGCCAGGAAATGTTAAATATCTAAGGCCAGATTTGAACTCGGGTCCTCCTGACTTCAGGGCTGGTGCTCTATCCACTATACCACCTAGCTGCCCCCCTTTTCTTTTTAAAAACCACATCCACATATGCATTTCTAACTGGAGGTATTTAGAGGTATGATCTTAGTTTAATAGAATTCTTTCATTGAAGAGCTCCATTTGCTAATTCAAACCAGCAGCTAATATGGAAATTATGTCCTTAGCTTTCTGGAGGACAAAGAGACTAAAACTCTTGCTCAGAGGACACACACAATCCATATGTGTCAGGGACAATAGGTGAACCTAGGTTTGACAGACAGATAAAGAGAGGAAGAGAAAGGGAAAGAAGCAAAGGGAAAGGAAATGAGAGGGTGATGGAGAAGGGAAAGTAATGGAGATGAAGAGGAAGAAAAAATTAATGAAATAGAGACAAAACAGAGACAGAGGAAGAAGGAGGGGAAAAGAAAGAGGGAGAGAGAAGCAGAGACAGAAGGAGAAAGAAAAGATTAGAGAGAGAAAGAGAAAGAGAAGGAAGGAGGAGAAAGGAAGGAAGGAAGAATGGAAAGAATGAAAGAAGCAAGGAAGGAAGAGAAAAAAAGAAATGAAAGGCAAGAAGAGGGTAAATGCAAAGATTAACAAGTAAACATAAAGTATCCTCCATAGTGGAGAGAATGAATTAAAAACTGGGAGAGGAAAATCAGGAAGGGTCTCATGTAGAAGGTGGGAACCTAAGCTTTTTGAGAAATGAGGCATTCTATGATATAGAAGTCAGAATGGAAGGAATTGCTGGCATGGAACACATAACCTGTGCAAAGATACGAGTTGGAGCATATATGGTAGAATGTAATGCTCTGTCCAGGAAATACATGGCAATTTAAAAACAACAGGCAGATTAAAACAGTTTAAATCTCTGACAGAATGATTTGTGTTGCTCCCAGAGGTTTTAAAGAACAGTTAAAAATGTTGGAACTAGGAAGTCAAGGGGCCTGATTTGAGGTTTCAGGAAATCCCTTGGTGGTGATGGCTACCATGAGTTCCTTAACACCAAGAAGGAGGTTCCTGCAGTCTTTAAGGTGAGAGCAGTTAAGAATGTAAGCTGGTATTATGACTTTGTGAGTAAAAGGAACCAAAAAGCTATTAGAGATGTTGGAAACTAATGATAAAACTGGGGAATTCAGGATGCAAATGGAGAGATCAAATGCAACAAATGCATTAGTCCTTGGAGTTTAGGCACAAAGAGAAAGGAAAAGACAAAGACAGAAAGAGAGGGAGGGATGGAGAAAGAGAAAGGCAGACAGAGACAGAGGCAAGGAGAAAAAGAGAAAGAAAGAGAGAAAGTGAGAGAGTGAGAGAGTGTGTGTGTGTGTGAGAGAGAGAGAGAGAGAGAGAGAGAGAGAGAGAGAGAGAGAGAGAGAGAGAGAGAGAATTAACAAGCATCTGTCCCAGGAAAGAATGAATTTAATGCATAGGCCCCAATTAATTTTTATTAAAATGATATTGCTTATAATTTTATTTCACTTAATTTGGGTTAAATAACATTTTCCAAAAATTGATTATAGGAGAAATTTCTCATTTCCAGGCAGTTTCACTAACACAATCAATAAAACTTTGAATTTATCTAATCATTTTGAAAAGTAATTTGGAAGTATTCTTTGATAGTCACTAAATATCCATATCCTTTGAGAAAGAGATCTTAGTAGGAGATATAGTCTATATAGAGGTCAATGACAAAAAGAAAGGCCTTTTAGAGTCCTAAAACTTGTAGTAGTGCTTTTTGTTGTAGCAAAAAATATAAACTAAATTCTTATCATTTAATCAAGGGATGGCTGAACCAACTGGCATACACAAATATAATGGAATGTTACTCTGTTATAAATGATGGATATGAAAAAAACAGAATTAAATAAAGTTAAATGTATTGATGCAAGAGTAGTTAAATGAGTAGAACTAAGGAAAAATATGTGCACTGACTACAACAATGAAAGTGGAAAGAACTAAAACAAACTTATCCACATTGTATGATGGGAAATTATTACTGTTTGTTCTCAAAATGAAGGGGAAAACCAACTCCTCACATTGAATTGCAAAGTTGCAAAGGCAAAGAATTATGAGGATTGTACTTTTCATGTAATATCAGATTTTCTCAATGTATTGCCTTGATACCATCAATATATTAGTTGGCTGTGTTGTATTCTCCCTTCCCCCCTTTTTAAAAAAGTATTTATTAAAAGGAATGTTTTTCAAATTAGAGGAACATAGAACAGTTTACCTCTCAGACCTGTGGAAGAGGAAGGAATTTATGACCAAAGAAGAACTAGAGATCATTATTGATCACAAAACAGAAAATTTTGATTATATCAAATTGAAAAGTTTTTGTACAAACAAAACTAATGCAGACAATATTAGAAGGGAGGCAATAAACTGGGAAAACATTTTTACATTCAAAGGTTCTGATAAAGGCCTCATTTCCAAAACATATCAAGAATTGTCTCTAATTTATAAGAAATAAAGCCATTCTCCAATTGATAAATGGTCAAAGGATATGAACAGACAATTCTCAGATGAAGAAATTGAAACTATTTCTAGTCATATGAAAAGATGCTCCAAGTCGTTATTAATCAGAGTAATGCAAATTAAGACAACTCTCAGATACCACTACACACCTGTCAGATTGGCTAGAATGACAGGGAAAGATAATGGGGAATGTTGGAGGGGATGCAGGAAAACAGGGACACAGATACCTGTTGTCACAGATGTATTGTGAATACATCTAGCCAGTCTGGAGAACAATTTGGAACTATGCTCAAAAAAAAAAAAGTTATCAAACTGTGTATACTCTTTGATCCAGCAGTGCTACTACTGGGCTTATATCCCAAAGAGATTTTAAAGAAGGGCAAGAAACCTGTATATGCAAGAATGTTAATGTTTGTGATAGCCCTCTGTAGTGGCCAGAAACTGGAAGCCAAGTGGATGCCCATCAATTGGAGAATAGCTGAATAAATTATGGTATATGAATATTATGGAATATTATTGTTCTATAAGAAATGACCAGCAGGATGATTTCAGAAAGGCCTGGAGACTTACATGAACTGATGCTGAGCGAAATGAGCAGGACCAGGAGATTAGTATATACTTCAACAACAATATTATATGATGATCAATTCTGATGGATGTGGCCCTCTTTAACAATGAGATGAACTAAATCTGTTCCAATAGAGCAATAATGAACTGAACTAGCTACACCTAGTGAAAGAATTCTGGGAGATGACTATGAACCACTACATAGAATTCCCAATCCCTTTATTTTTGTCCACCTACATTTTTTATTTCCTTCACAGGCTAATTGTACACTATTTCAAAGTCTCATTCTTTTTGTACAGCAAAGTAACTGCTTGGACATGTATGCTAATATTGTATTTTATTTATACTTTAACATATTTAACATGTATTATAGGTCAATCTGCCATCTGGGGGAGGGGGGGAAAGGAGGGAGAAAAATGGGAACAAAAGGTTTGACAATTGTCAATGCTGTAAAATTACCCATGCATATAACTTGTAAATGAAAAGCTATAATAATTTTTTAAAAAGACATAGACAGGAAAAAAGAGGAATGTTTTTAAGGAGGGTAGCAGTGGAGGGATACATTGAGAAATCTAGGGGATTTGAAAATAATAGGTATGTAAAAATTATTTGAATTTAAACTTTACAACACCCAAACCATATGATGGCAAAAAGTGAATTCCTTCTTGTGCACAAAAGGAGATTTCTACCAAGATACATTTCATGTTGGCAACTTATATAGGTTGGAGAATTAGACTGATCATGTTTATTGGCAAACTTATATAAGCAACATTTAAGCAATCATAATAGCTAAAATTTATACAGGGCTTATTATGAGTCAACCTGTATGATAAGTGTTTTATAAATTTAATCTCAATTTTTTCTTAACAACAAGCATGGCAGGTAGGTGGTACTATTAATCCCATTTTAGAATTGGGACAACTGAATTAAATAACAATTAAGTGACTTGTTCTAGATCCCATACCTGAAAAGTGTCCGAGACTGAATCGAACTCAGGACTTCCTTATTCCAGGCCCCATGCTTTATCGATTATACCACCTAGTGCCTAGAGGACATCAAAGTTTACCTCCACTGGATCATCATCGTGTAAAGGTGACCACAAATACTTATATACTCTGCCATCAGACATAACCCAGAATGACTGAGAATGGGGTCAGGGATGGTCTGCATATCTGTTGACTGAAAACAACCATGGTACAATAAGGAAAGGCTTTTATTTGGTTAGCTGCACAACAGTAAAAATGTTAATTTATATCGAACTTCAAAGATGACTCATGTTTCCCAACATCATAGATGGTTATGGATTTGGGTCATTTGGGTTTATGACAGGGAGTGAAGTATCAAGTCCTTAAGGAAAAAGACAGCAATAAAGACTCATGAAATATAATCTTTTGCCTCCCTAAAAACCCAATACTTTATTCAAAAAGTTTTATGTAACAAGAATAATACAAACCATAGCATCTTCAATTTTTGAAATATATTTATCCTTTGCTCCCCAGATAAAAGATTCAGGAAATGTCTAACTTGACTGTTGTGAGTGAATTCCTCCTCATGGGGTTTTCTGATATTCGAGAGCTGCAGATCATCTATTCTTTTCTTTTCCTCCTGATTTTCTTGGCCACTGTCCTGGGAAATCTGCTGATCGTCATCGTTACTACTGTTGACAGACGCCTACATACCCCCATGTATTTTTTCCTAAGGAACCTGTCCATCGTGGATGCCTGCTACATAACTGTGACTCTCCCTAAAGCATCTGCCAACTCCCTGTTGAACAGCAGGGCTATCTCAAAAGGCGAGTGTGTGGCCCAGATCTTTCTCGTGGTGTTCTTTGTATATGTGGAGTTGACCTGCCTCACCATCATGGCCCGTGATCGCTATGTTGCCATATGCCGCCCACTCCACTACACAGTGATCATGAATCCCCAAATCTGCATTCAGATGACCTTGACCAGCTTGCTTACTGGCCTCCTGTATGCAGGGTTCCATACTGTTTACACATTTCGACTGCCTTTCTGTCGATCCAATGTCATCCAACAGTTCTTCTGTGACATGCCCTCTCTACTCAAACTCTCTTGTTCTGAGACCTTCAGTAATGAAATACTTATAATTGCCTCTGGACTGGGAATTGGGGGTGGCTGCTTTGCCTTCATCATTGCTTCTTATGTTCGCATATTTTCCACCGTGCTGAAATTTCCAGTGAAAGAAGATCAAAGAAAAGCTTTTTCCACCTGCATCCCCCATATCAGTGTTGTACTAGTGTTTCTGATTTCATGCTTTTATGTCTACTTCCGACCATCTTCAGTTTCTGCATCCATTGAGGACATGATTCTGTCTGTGTTCTACTCTGTAATACCCCCCTTTTTGAACCCCATCATTTACAGTCTAAGGAACAAACAGATAAAAGAGGCTGTGCAAACAGTGGTAAAGAGAAAGATTTTTTCCTAGAACATAACAAAAAGAATTTCTTTAAGCTTTCTAATCTTTTTATGCTTCAACTGTGCACTTACTTATTATACTTTTTACACTTACTTTCTATGTATTCTATATCCAGTAACAGTGTCTCTTTTGTTGTTCCTCCCATGCAACAATCTATCTTTTGATAATGGGTACCGTCACTTATTCTTCCCCATGTCTGGAATGCCCCATCTTTTCTCTGACTCCTGGCTTCTCTAGTTTCCTCCAAGAGGAGATACAAATCCTATTTTCTATAAGAGTTCTTTCGTCTTCACCTTCCTCACTACTAGTGACTTCTCTTTGATCATACCTCATTAATCTTTCTATAGCTCTTTGTAACTAGTTATTTACATGTTCTCTCCTCTATTAGAATATAACCTATTAGAATGTTGTCAGGGATCATGATTTTACTTATTCTTCCATTGAATCCTTTGAAATCTCCTCTCCTCAATATTATGGTGCCTACAGAAAGCCATAGAGTTCATGGTTCCTTCCCGCCTCAGGGATTCTATCATAGCTATTCTTCCCCTCTCCAGCAATGCTTCCTGATTGAGAAGATTGAATAAAGATAACAATTTCTGCATTTCATTCCTGTGTTTTTAAGTATGGAATTATCTTCAAGCTAAATTTAAAAAATAAATTAGCTTTCATAATTGGGAAGGTGAAAATACTCTTGCTTGTGTCTAAGAAATTGAAACCCTTTTTCCCCACTAATATATTTATACCTCTTTGTCAGGCTTACCATCTGTTTTCCTACTTCTTCATCTCCTCTTTAAGTCCACATGTCATTCATTATACCATAAGGACAAAGTTACTCATTTTCTCCCATTTCATTGATCTTCATCCCCATTTGTTCCATTGTGATTCCTAAATAGGGTTGCTCATTTACATACAATGTAATCCTTATACTTCTAATTTTTATGCATCCAATTTCTTTTTAAATGATGTATACTCATCTGTATTTTTAATCACAAGATTCATTTTTTGGCATTCTAAGCATTTTCCATTCTTTAGTGAGATAGTAATATCCATGAGCTCAAATGTGACTCTTGAATTAGGACCTCTATTCCATGTAACTCCGCTTTTAAATTGTGAGCATGTATAAACTAATAATAGCAAATAAATAAAAATAATACATAATACTTACATAGCACTTTAAAGTTTGCAAATCATCCTATAAATATTATTTTGCTTAATCTCAAAATATTTTGTGATTGTTTTTCAGTTGTATCTAACTCTTCATTCTCCCAACTAGGGTTTTCTTGGCAAAGAAACTAGAGTGGTTTGATATTTCCTTCCCCAGCTCATTTTATAGATGAAGAAACTGAGATTAACAGAGGTAAGAAACATGCTCGGGTCATACAGCTAGTGAGTGTCCCAGCCAGATCTGAACTCAGGAAAATCAGTTTTCTGGCTTCAAACCTGATACTATCTACCACTTCTCTTGCCTACCTCAAGGATATGTTAAGGTAAATACTATAGCTATCCCTATTTTAAAGATCAGGAAAGAGATAGGTAGAACTTAAGTGACTTCCCAGGGTCACAGAGATATTATATGTCTGAAGAAGAATTTCAACAGAATCTGGAAAATAACACTATGAGTACAGCAAGGTGAATGAAAGTTATGGCAACCAATATAATGGAACATGTTCTAAGGAACCATACTTGTCTCCAAAGAAGAGATTATAAAATCTATCTTCTCTTCTTTGAGGATATGGCAGGCTGGAGCTGGAAAATAATATGTAAGTACACATAAATTTAAGTGCACATACAAATATGCATATGTATATATAGATGAATACATATATGTATATTTATCTGGGCATATATGTATTAATATATGCATGTATATATAATACATATTAACATATGCATTAAATATGTGTTGATATATTGCTAAGCTTTTTTGCATTACTTTTTCCCTTTTACCATTCAGCCTTGAACTCCGTGGTAATAAACTTTTTCACCTTGAAAATGTTGTACAGTATTGCTGCTATATTTTTAAAAACAACCCCTACTCCCCAATGATATTCATTTCTATTTCTTTCTGAGGGAAAGGAATTTTGATGACTGGATAATGGCTTAAAATAAAAAAAAAATGAAATAACTGGTTTCCAAATGGGAAAGGGTAGATACCTATGAACTCACATGATTTTATTTTCCTAGAGTCTACTTAATATCTAAAAAAACCTTAAAAAGAAAAAGATACAAATTGTATATGTATTTCCATCCATGAGGAAGATACAGTTTATAAGAAAGAAAATTCAAGAAAGAAGTCAGTAATATAATAAGTTTCAACAATCGTTGGGTGTTGCTAGAATTTATATAGTATTTACTGTGGATGAAGTGCTTTACAAATAGTTATGAGATTTTATCCTCACAAGAATTCTATTAGTACATTCATTTTACATTTGAGGAAACTGAGATAAACAAGAATAACTGACTTGGACAAGCTCAAACAGCTTGTATAAAGTTTCCTGACTCTTGGTTCAGTGCTCTATTCACTACATTCCTCAGCTTCCTATGTCTGGAGATAAAGTATTCAGATCAACTGAGATACATAAAAAATAAATCAAGTTGTCACTGGATATTGAGACTATAGCATACCTCATGGGAGTTTCCCCACCTTGCAATGACTCTGGAGCTTGGGTTCCCAGAGAGGTAGGCAGCTACTACCTTTCCCAGGCTTGTAAAGGTCATCCTTAGGAGATAAAATTTCTATTACAATTGTTTATGAGCCCCCACTGCTATGCTTTCCACTGATTGTCAGCCAATACCTTCAAATAGATTTTAGAAAAATATATATAAAACTGTCAGATAATCATTTTGGCTAGATAGACTAAAAAAACCAGTATTTTATTTTCCCAGTCATATGTAAAAAATAATTTTTAAAAATTTGTGCTCCAAATTTTATGTCCTCCCTCTTTCCCCTCCACTGTATCCTTATTGAGAATGTGAGCAATTCAACAGAGGTTTTACATATATGGTCATACAAAACATTTCCATAACAGTCATATTAAAAGAAAACATAGATTAAAAAACATGTCAAGAAAAATGAAGTAAAAAAGTATATTTCAATTTGTATTCAGATATTATCAGTTCTTTCTCTGGGTGTTTATAGAATTTTTCATCATTTTGTTCAACATTTCTTTTTGTAAAATTATTTAATTGAATTTTGTGGTATATATTCACCTTGAGAAGAATAGATCAATGCAGACATTGCATACATATGGTATTTAATATAATTTACATTACTATAGTTACTTATATATAGCTTTCAGTCAATAACAATGTAGGATTGGAAATACTGAATCACTACAACTCAAACGTAGAAATGATGTCAGTTTTACTCCTATCTGAATAAGAATTTTCCTCCTAACATGCCTGACTAGTGGTCATCCAGCCTTTAATTGAGAACCTCTGATGAGGGGCAGCCATTTCTGTTTTAACACAACTGTAATTTTTAGGAAGACTTTTTTTTTAAACAGTAAATGTAACTTTCTGTCTGAAACTTTTTCCCCCTCTGCTGTCAATACTACTATAGTAATTAGAATGTATTATTTTTTCCTTTTTAAAGAATTTTTTAAAAATTTATTTTATTTCAAAAATCAGAGTAAGAAAGAAAAAGAAAAAATAGAAAAGGAATACAAAACAAAATAAAGCAAAACAAAACAGAACATTGTCATGTGCCCAGCAGAACATGAGGGAGAATTCAAAATATATAAAAAATTACCAGATCAAGGAAATATATGTGTTAGTAAGAAGATATTGCATTTATGAATGTCCATTTTTTCTTTACTTCCTTGTAAATTGTTCTTTGTTCTCTGCTGTGCACCTTATTTACTTAATTCACTCTTCCCCCTTTCATCTTCCCATCCCTAAGCAAGCTACAGTAAAGAAAAGGTATATTTATATATATGTACATATACACATATACACACACACATGCTTTTCCTATCCCTGCTTATTCTTTAAATAAAATTTTCTCCATAATGTGCTTTTCTATTATTTAACCTCTTCCCACCTAAGGATTCCTCCCTTGTCCTTTTCCCTTACCCTTTGTTTCCCTATCTGTTCATCCCTGCTCCCTTATTTCTTTATAGATTTTGGAGGGTACTATACCCTTCTCATGGCATATGTTATGTTATCTATTGAACCTTTGTGAGTAGGTTTTCAGAACTATAAGCCTCTCCCCCCCCCCTTTAATGTGTATACTCTTCCTCTGCACCTCATTTGCATAACGGTTGCTATTTTTACCTTATTGGGTGTAGCTAAATGCCTAGTTTCTGCCATACTAATTTCTAATTTTCCCAGCAGTTTTTGTTAAATAGTGAATTCTTGTTCAAAAGCTGGGGTCTTTGGGTTCATCAAACATGAGATTATTATAGTCATTGACTATTTTATCCTGTAAACCTAATCTATTCCACTGATCAACTAGTCTATTTCTTAGCCAGTACCAAATAGTTTTGATGAACTCTGCTTTATAATATAGTTTTAGATCTGGTGCATCTAGGCCATCTTCATTTGCTGTTTTCTTCATTAATTCCCTTGAAATTCTTGACCCTTTGTTCTTCCAGATGAATTTTGTTGTTATTTTATCTAGGTCAGTAAATTAGTTTCTGATTGATATAGTAAATTAGTTTGATTGATATAGCACTAAATAGATTAGTTTAGCTAGTATTGTCATCTTTATTATATTTGCTTGACCTAAAAGCACGATATATTTTAAGGGGAAATTTTATATCTCTAGATGCTTACATGAATAAAATAGAGGCAGAAAAGGTCAATGAATTGGGCATGCAACTAAAAAACCTAAAAATAACAAATTAAAAATTCCAATTAAATGCCAAATTTGTAATTCTGAAAATAAAAGAGATCAATAAAATTGAAATTAAAAAAATTTACTGAAGTAATAAACAAAACTAAGAATTGGTTTTATGAAAAAAAATACATAAGGTTTTAGTCAATTTGATTATAAAAAGGGAAAAAGAAAACAAATTACCAGTATCAAAAGATGAAAAGGCTGAACTTAGCACCAATGAAGAAGAAATTAATGCCATAATTAGCAGCTATTTTGCCAAACTATTCACTAAACAAATCTAATAATCTGAATACTTTGTAAAACAAAGATTTCCCAGATTAACAGAGGAGAAAATTAGTCAAATAGTCCCATTTTAACACAAGAAGTTGAGGAAGATATTAACTCCTGAAGAAAAAGTTTCCAGGGCTAACTGGATTTACAATTCCATTGTACCAAACATTTAATCCCAACATTAAACAAACTATTTGGAAAAATAAAAGGGAAGGAGACCTACCAAATTACTCTTGTGACACAGATATGGTACTGTTACCCAACAAGGACCAAAACAGAGAAAGCAAATTAAATGCTAATTTGCCTAAATGCAAAAAAATTTTAAATAAAAATCTGTAGAGATCACAACAACTTATCTCCAGGATAATATACTATAACCAAGTAGGATTTATATGGGGAATTCAGGGCTGGTTTATTATCAAGAAAACTATTACTATTATTGACTATATCAATAACTAAACTAAAAAAAAATCACATACATATATATATATACATACACATATATACATATATATGTGTGTATACACACATACACACACACACACACACACACATACACACAGGAAAAAATATTTTACAAAATACAAGTCATTCCTATTAGAAATACTAGGGATCATAAGAATGAATGTCATTTTCTTTTAAATAAGTAGCATCTCTCTGAAATCATCAGCAAGCATTATATGTAATGTATAAACTTGAAATATTTCCAGTAAAGTCAGAGGTGAAACAAGGTTGCCCACTATCATCGTCGTTACTATTTAATAGTGCATTAGAAATGTTAGCTTTAGCAAGAAAAGAAGAAAAAGAAATTGAAGGAATTAGAACAGGTAATATGGAAATAAAATCATCATTCTTTGAAGATACCAGAATGGCATACTTAAATATTTCTAGACAATCAACTAAAAAAACTACTAGAAACAATTAACAACTTTAACAATGTTGCAAGATACAAAATAAATCCACATAAATCATCAGCACTTCTATATGTTAAGAACAAAGCCTAGCAGTAAGAAATAGAGAAATTCTGTTTCAAATAACTATAAATAATAAAAATATTTGGGATTCTATTTGCCAAGACAAAGCCAGGAAATAAATGAAAATAAGTAGGAAATGTTTTGCAGACAAAGTTAGATCTAAATAATTGGAAGAATATCAAGTACTCATGGGTAGGCAGGCTAATATAATAAAAAATGATAATTCTATTTAAATTTGTATACTTAGTGAATGCCATATCAAACTGCCAACAAATTATTTAATGAAGCTAGAAAAAATAATAGCAAAATTCATCTGGAACAACAAAAAGTGAAGAAATTCAATAGAACTATTGGGAAAAAAGTGTAAACAAAGGTGGCCCAAATGTACCAAACCTAAAAGTATAATATAAAGCAATGCCCATCAAAACTCTTTGGTACTGGCTGAGAAATAAAATGGTGGATCAATGGATTAGGTGAGGTTTACAAGACCTCAATTGTCAATGACTGTAATAATTTGGTCTTTGATAAACTCAGACACTAGCTTCTGGGATAAAAATTTACTACTTCACAAAAATTGCTGGAAAAATTGGAAAATAGTATAGCACACCGAGGAATGCAAGCAGCACTATGACCTCTGGATTGTTGTAGGGTAAAATACTATAGCAGGTGTTGATCTTATGAGATATCATGGAGGCAAACTTTCATACAGAAAAGAAGATTGTAATCAGAACAGGAATTTAAATCTCTCATCAGTCTCCTGGCTCAGTCCTTTGATGTGTTGGCCCATTTCATTACCCCAACTAAAAAAATCTTACCAGGGCTCTTCTTCCTTAACTCTGGAAGGATCCTTCTCATGAACAGCTCTGATTCTTCTTGTAATTTTTCTTATCTTCTACCCCACATTCAGGCACCATATGTTGGAATACATGAGAGAGCTGCTGGAATACACGGGAGCCACCTGACAGTGGCTGCTGGAGATCCAACCCAGAATGGATCACCTCTTGTGAGAAATGATACAAGGAGATGATACAGCAGTTGCTGTTCCCTGACCTCTCGCACTAAGAGGTCATTGAGTTGTCTGACCTCCCTCCTCTTCCCTCTGACTCCAATTTATCTCATTTCCAATCCACAACACTGTGTCAGCAAAGGCTGCCTGCAACTCCTTCAGAGGTTATGATCCACAGCTGTGGAGGCTCTAGGAGCATGGATCTGTCCCTTAACAATCCTACTCACAAACAGCTCTTGGATGCTACTGCTTCCTCTTGTAATTCTTGTGCTTCTTATGCCCCACGTTCAGGCCCAAATGTTATAATATGGGAGCTACCTGCCAGTTGCTGCTGGAGGTCTAACTCAGATCTGGAGAATGAATCTCTTCATGTGAGATGATGATGATGATGATGGATGAGGATGGATGAGGATGGATGAGGATGGATGAGGATGGATGAGGATGGATGAGGATGGATGAGGATGGATGAGGATGGATGATGATGGATGATGATGGATGATGATGATGATGATGATGGATGATGATGGATGATGATGATAATGATAACGATAATAATGATACAAGGAGACTGAGAGGCAGTTGCTGTTCTCTTACCTCTCCACCGAGAGGCTATTGCATTGTTTGACCTCTCTCCTCTTCTCTCTTGCCTCCAATTTATTTCATTCCATTCCACAAGGAATATCTGTAAAGGCTGTTTTGCAACTCCTTCAAGTTTATGATTCACAGCTGTGGAGGCTTTCAGAGAACTGACCTGCCCCTTCATCTAGCATAGACCTTAACAACAAGGAATAAATACTCTGCCTCTCAAATCTCTATCACTTTTACTCTTAAAGAGTGTCCCAGAGCACTAAGAACTGACAGAGATTTATCCATGGTAATGCATATCACCAGATGGATTATAGACAGAACATGAAATCTGTTTAAGATGACAGAAGCAGACAAAAGTCAATAGAAGTCAACAAAAGTCAAGGAAAGGCTAGGGAGTAGATACACATATTTTCTGACTTTTGATAGGGTTACAATTCTAACCAACCCTTTGGAAATCAAATTAAAATTTACAAGAAAGACCACTAGAACATGTGTAATATATAATACTGAGAGACATTAATAGATTTATATCCCAAAGGCATAAATTATAGAAGTAAAAGTACTCTTGATATGAAAGATTTATAGCAATATCTATTTGTCTAAACAGAAAAAGATAGTAGAACAACTGTTATATCAGTGTTAAAAATACATTATACCATAAGATCAAGTGAGAAATACAAAAGAAGTTGAGTGCTTAAGAGAGTAGGAAAACAAGGACAACAAGGTGGAACACACCATTTTCTTCTTGGTAGAATGTTGTTGAATTATGAATTTCAAATATTTTCTCTTCTGATACATGTTTTTATTTTATAGGTATATTTCCTCAATTAGTTTCTCCCTTGCAAAGAAAAGCAACAATATAACAAAGAATTATTTGGAAATGAAAATGATGTCAAAAGAAATATATTCAAAAATATTTTACACAAAATTTGTGAAGTTCTTTTGCCCATATGTCAAGCAAAGCCATAACTATAGTCATGGTATATTTGTACTGTGCTAACAATCTAAATAGTCCTCAGGAGGAAGGGGACTTATTCCAGTCTTTTGAGATATGTTGAGAAATGGTGAATCCTACAACTATAATATATATTCACTCCCATGAACATTAATGAATATTTCTTAAACTATAACCCAGTGCACCTGAGAGGACTTTTTTGGCACCTTCTCTTTTCTACCCAGAAAAATATTACTTCAGTGCACTGATCTCTGCCTGTCTATATTTGGCTGAAGAGTAGGGAAACTATCCCAAGGGAGATGCAAGGAATGGCCAACAAAGGTGAAATTGGCCTTATGGGATGTTTTGTCAAAAATACTGTCTAACTATAATTACAAATACAATGGGGAAAATTCCTGCATCCCAGCCAAGAAGAAGAACAGAATTGTCGGAGCTAGACATGAATGGAAATTTTATAATTTTTTTGCCAATCCAGCCTGCACTGGGGGGAATTCTGGAAGTCTTTCTGTGGCAGAGAAATTCAGTAATATCATACCTGAGCAGCTCACATTGCAGAAGCAGCAAGGAGACTTGTTTTTTATTAAGGTTAGTTACAGTGGTTTTGAATAGAATGCTTCCCCCCTTCCATTTTTCTTTTATTTTTTTCTTCCCTTTCTCTCTCTTTTTCTCTCTCCCTTTCTTTTCTACTTTTCTTCTCTTTTTCCTTCTTTCTTTCCTTCCTTTCTTCCTTCTTTTTGTTCATTTCTTCCTTTCTCTTTTATCTATTTGTACTGAACTTTCTTTCTGCCTATATTTTACCATTTATTTCTTCTTCATTTATCTTGTTTGTTTCTTTCATTCCTCTCTTCTGCTCTCTCCATCCCTCCTTCTTTGCTTCATTTCTTCTTTCTTCCCTCCATGCTTTCCTTTCTCCTTTCCTTCTTTACTTTTTTCTTTCTTTCCCTCCATCTTTTAATGCTAACTAATATAGTCTTTCATTTTAAGTGAAGTATATTTTGTATAGTATATTTTGTGTCAGCTTTTCAATGGATGGGGAAGGATGAGGAAGTGGGACAAATTCAGAATTTAAAAAGAAAAAAAGGACATACACATACATATGTGATTACAAATATATGTATGTATTCAATAATAACCAAAAAAATGTAGCTCCCATGTCAGAATCTCTCAAACTTATATTTTGAATGATTAGCAGAATGCTCTCAGAAAAACCTGGAAAGACTTCTATCAGCTGATACAAAATGGCATGTACTGTGTAAAGTAACAGCAATATTGTAAGATATTAGCTATGAATGACATAGCTTTTCTCGCTATTAGAACAATCCAAGACAGTCCAAAAAGGCCTTAAGATGAAAATGTTCTTCCCCCCAGAGAATGAACTGATAGTGTCAGAATGTGTAGTTTTTTTTACCATTCAGTTTTTGGTCTATGTTTTCTTTCACAACATGATTACTATAGAAATGTTTTGCATGGCTATGCACGTGTAATATATTTTTAATTTCTTGCATTATCAATGGAATAATGGTTGTGGAAAGTGAAAAACAAAGAGAATCTGGAACTTATAGTTTTGAAAGAATGTTAAACATTATTTTTACATCTAACTTGGGAAAGATAAAATATTAAATAAAAAAGACAAAAAAATTAGAAATTTATGAAAAAATTAATGGTCAGGAAAATCTGCCTACTAATTGTTTCAAAGAGCTAGATTTTTGACCTTGAAAGACTTCTTAAGGGACGTAGTGAACTTTAAGGAGAAGAGGAATGGAGTATTAGAACATTCCCTTTAATGCTATACCATATAAAACAAGGGTAGAACTGAATAAACCACTCAGTTTTGTTTTTGGTTTTTTGGTTTTTTTGGTTTTTTACTTGATGCATCTAAATGGTAGAAAAGTGAAGTGATAAGAGCAGAAAAGCCTGAAACCAGTTATGGTGAAAATTAGATGAAGTGAGACAATTCAGAGAAGCAGAAAGTATGGCAGACCACATCAGCAGATTTATTTCCTGAACAATATTGTTGTATATGTTTCTCATTCACTTGCAATCCCTTCTTTCAGTCAGTGGAAAACTGTACAGGGCATTGGTAGAATGAGAGATTATGGTCCCTTTCTCCACTATCAGCAATAGCCACCAGTATTTTGGAAGTAATTTTTTTAAACTTCTGACTTTCTTTTACTTTTAAGCTATTCACAGCTATTAATGAATGTGAGATGACCATGGAAAAATAATGTGAAGAGAAACTAGAACAATGTCTAAGAGGACTTAAAAATTAAAGATCATCATTTCCATTCTTGGCTTCTAATCTAGGTCATATTGTCTGTACTAATGTAGTCACTCACAGATAATCATTAAAGACAATAGGAGGAAAATAAGAAAATCCTTTGGCAGGATTTCTTTTCTTGCATAAGTATGAAATTTTTTAATAGATGGAATTCCTAGGTGCAGAAATTTCCTTTACCATTGAAATTCTTTATCAAATTTTAGCAATTTTCCTTCAAAGGGGACCTGATTAGTTCAGGATCACATAATCACTACATACCAGGGGCCATGCTGTCTGTTCAGGTTGTATGTGGTAAGGATAAAAATGGAATAATTTCTTCTAGCCTTTGCAAATATTTTGCCCTGAGTACTTGCTGATTGATGAACTGTTTGACTTCTCTTTGCCTCTTTAGGTCACTCAGTGGATAAAAGCGTCAAAAAATGTCTAATTTGAACAACTCAATAACTGAATTTCTCCTTATGGAGTTTTCTGACATCAGAGAGCTACAGATCTTATATTCTTTGCTTTTCTTTCTCATTTACTTAGCAGGCCTGATGGGAAATCTTCTCATTGTCATCATCACCACCATGGACAGGAGATTCCATACCCCCATGTACTTTTTCATTAGGAATCTGTCCATTGTGGATGCCTGTTTCATATCAATAACTGTTCCCCCAGCATCCATTAACTCCCTGGTGAACAACAGGGTTATTTCAGTTACTGGATGTGCAACTCAGATATTTCTGCTAGTCTGGATGGCCTATGTTGAGTACACTTTGCTCACTGTCATGGCCCATGATCGTTATGTTGCCATCTGCCATCCACTTCTTTATCCAGTGATCATGAACCCTCGTGCCTGCATGCAGATGACCTCAATCTGCTTATTCACTGGTCTTTTGTATGCAGTTGTCCATACTGGTTTGACATTTCAATTGTCTTTTTGTCAATCCAATGTGATCCACCAGTTCTTCTGTGACATCCCCTCTCTACTCAAGATCTCTTGTTCAGAGATATTTTTCAATTTAGTATCTTTACTTGCCTCTATTCTGGTGCTTGGAGTTGGCTGCTTTGCTTTCATTATTGTATCATATATTAGAATATTTTCCACTGTGCTTAGATTTCCAGTGAAAGAAGACCAAAGAAAAGCCTTCTCTACTTGTATCCCTCACATCATTGTAATTTCTTTGTTTGTTATTTCAGGCTCCTATGTGCATCTACAACCACTTTCAGATTCTGGGTCAATAAAAAATATGATCATTTCAGTATTCTATTCCATAGTACCGCCCTTTCTGAATC
The DNA here is from genome assembly GCF_016432865.1 of Antechinus flavipes. Taxonomy (NCBI): domain Eukaryota; kingdom Metazoa; phylum Chordata; class Mammalia; order Dasyuromorphia; family Dasyuridae; genus Antechinus; species Antechinus flavipes. The sequence goes on along the minus strand of NC_067400.1, from coordinate 622,518,824 downwards.
CTATTATATACAGTCTAAGGAATAAGCAGATAAAAGAGGCTGTAAGATTAGTAATGAAGAGAAAGCTTTTTTTTAAATAAATAAAGCATAAATTCTAATTCTTTCCTGATGTTATTGATTTTACTTCATTTATACATTTTAAATCCCATATAAATTTCTCTCTTTCTTTCAGTCTCTATTTCTGTCTGTCTGTCTATCTGTCTCTCTGTAGACGAGTAAAGATGAAGCACTGGACTAAATGAAAAAAGTCACTAGAATTCACCTAGATATTATAAATTTCAGTATAAATTACTTAATGAGACATATTCACAAATTCCAAATATTATAATTCTTTTAGCTTTTAGGTGGCATTTGGCAACTCTGCTTATGATATATTAATGAGAAATGTATAACACATGTGGCTCAGAGTTCCTCCCCCCCCAAGTCAAATTCACACAAAAAACTCTGTTCCCTTAGACCAGAAAGATTTCATCTCAACTTAAGGATACTAGGGGTATGCCTACAGATTAATAGTATTTCCTCCTCTTTTTAAATGACATGAATTTTTGGTATGTGATTGTGATGGAACATAATATACAGTGCTATAAGAAATGATGAGCTCAATAATCTTAGAAAAACATGAAAAGACTTGCATACATATATAATTATGTACAATGGTAACCATCTCTAGAAAGGAAGGAGGGAAGCAAAAAGGTAAGAAAGAAAAAATTTACTTGAAAAATTTATTAAATATTTAAAGGAATAACTAGTTATGTATAATATATTTTCTAGTTTCATGTGTGATCATCTTTTTGTCATATCATGCTATGGAAATGCTTGTTTTATTCAAAAAATTAAAATTATAATACATTTTAAAAGTACAGTTTCATTTTGAAGTTATTATTATAAGTATTTATGGCAAGCTTCATGGAATAGAGATTTACAGTTAGACAGAACCTTTACTTTCTTCTTTGTATATAGAAGCATATTTTTCTTTTTAATTGTCTCTCCATTCAATAGGCATATCCCTACTTGACATTCTCTAAAATATTTTTGGAATATTTTAATGCTCTCCTAATTAGTTTTTAGGACTCAGTAATACCATTTTTAAGAATGTACTTGCCACTCTTCACGCACTTGTCAAATTACTTTAAGTAAGAAGTTTGCCTAAGCATGTCACTGTCCTACTCAGAAAGCTGTAATAGCTCCCTATACCCACATGGATCAAATACAACCTACAATATGTACATCTTAATGTCTCTTGCAGTTTAACGGTAATCTTGATTCAAGACTGGAAGTGAAATAACAAACAGGGAAATCTCAAAATGGTCAAAAGAGCAATAAAATAATTAAAAATCTAAAAAGAAATAGATGTTAGGATAATAAGTTGTTGAACGAGATAAAAAATAAAAGGTAAACAACAGAGTATTTTAGACAATATTAGATTTTTTGGAAAAGTCAGTAACTTATTGGGAACACAAGAAGAAAAATACAAAACAAAAAATGTTAATATAGGAAAAAATGAAATGTAAGTGGTGACTGAATGAGTGAAAATCATTAATTTTTAAAAGAAATTGCTTAAGAAATATTTCTTATTTTTTTTAAACTTGCTCAAAATATTTCTTACAGTGATCCAAACACTGATCCAAACTCTGAGGAGAAAAATAGAACAAAAGGAGAAATGATAAATGCCACAATTTAACCTTTGTTAACCTATATATTCAATGCCATCTAATTAGATTATTATTTTTAATGAATTAGAATAATAATTCAGAAGAGCAAAAAATAAAGAATATCAAAGGAAATAATGCAAAAAATGTAAAGCAAGAAGTTTTAGCTGGTTAAAAAATAGAAAAATAAAATAATGGAACAGAATTCACATACAATTTGTAGCAGGAAATAAATATAGTAACATACATGGCATCTGTAAAAAATTAAGTTTTGAGTATAAGAATTCATTATTTGATAAAAATACTAAGGCAGAAATTGAATATTGTCTAACGTGTTTCACCAATTACAGAGTTAGGGTTAAAATTGTTTTGAGACCTAGAAAACGGAGATAGTAAAAAAAAAAAATCTGAGAAACATGAGCTATATTACTTACAAGACTTTTGGACAGGCAAACGATTTGTGAATTATAAGATGTAGAGAGCAGAATGAAATGCAATTTTATACAAAGAGAAATTATAACCAAGATTAGAAGGAAAACAGAAAATTAGAGGAAATTTTTATTTTTTATTAAAAAAATTTATTTTCAGAACATATGCACAGAAAATTTTTACCATTCACTCTTACAAAGACTTTTGTTCTAATTTTCCACCCCTTTCCCTCACCTCTTCTCCTAGACAATAAGTAATTAGGCATATGTTAGTCATGTGCAATTCTTCTATACATATTCGGAGAAAAACTTTATAACAATGACTCAGATAAAGGTCTCATGTCTCAAATATATACAAGATTTTTTTTCAAATCTATAAGTATGGAAGTCTTTCCCCAGATGATAAATGGTCAAAATATATATAAACAGGAAGTTTTTCAGTGAAGATATCAAGACAATTTATGGTCATCTGAAAATGCTTCAATTAACTATTGTTTAGAGAGATACAAAGTAAATAATTTTGACATACCATTTTACACCTACCAAATTGGCTAAGAAGATAGAAGTAGAGAGTTATAAATATTGGAGTGGATATGGAAATTATTTTTCAAATAAGCCTTATTATTTTCATAGTTTTCACCATTCATCCTTGCAAATCCTTGTATTCCAAATTTTTCTATCAGTCTTTCCCTCACTGTTTCCCCCATGCAGCAAGTAATCCAATATATGTTAACATGTGCACTTCTTGTATGCCAATAAATATGACAATCTAAGTGAAATGGATAAATATTTACAAAAATATAAATTGTCCAGGGTAACAAAAGAAGAAATAAAACACTCAACCCCAGTTTAGAAAATGAAATTGAACAAGTCATCAATTAACTTCTTAAGAAAACATCTCTAGGATCAGAAGCATTTACAAGAGGATCCTACCAAGAATTTAAAGAACAATTAATTCCAATACTATAGAATATATGACATATTTGTTAATATAGATAAAGAAGTCCTGCCAAATTCCTTTTGTGACATAAATATGATGCAGATACCTAAATCAGAATGAACCAAAAAGAGAGAAAGGTATTTATACACCAATTTCCCTGATGCATATTGCTACAAATATTTTAAATAAAAATTTAGCAAAGGAAACACAGTAATTTATCACCATGATAATACACTATGACCTATTCAGGATTGTTTCAATATTAAGAAAATGATAAGCATACTTGGCCATATCAATAATAAAAATAACAGAAATCATATGATTAATTCAATAGAAGCACAAAAAACTTTTGACAAAATACAATACCCATTTCTATTAAAAAAAATTAGAGAATTTAAGGATGAATAGTTTTACTTAAAATGCTAACCAGCATCTGGCTGTAATCATGAGCAAACAAACATTCTATATCATGGAGATAAGCTCTAAGCTTTCTAAATAAGATTAGTGGTTAGACAAAGATGCCCATTATCACCACTATTACTCAGTATTATACTAGAAATGTTAGCTTTAGGAATAAAAGAAGAAAAAGAAATTGAAGGAATTAGAATAGGCTATGAGAAAACAAAACTCTCACTCTTTGCATATAATATGATGGTATAGTTTGAGAATTCTGAAGAATCAACTAAAATGTAGTTGAAATAACAACTTTAGTAGTTACAGTATAAACAACACAAATCAACATTTCTATATTGTATCAACAGAATCCAGCTGCAAGAGATAGAAAGAGAAATTCCTTTTAATATAACGGTAGAGAGTATAAGATATTTGGGTGTCAATCTGTCAAGACAAACCCAGGAAAGAAAATCAGTTCTAAATATCTGGAACAAGACCAGTTGTTTATGGGTAGGCCAAACTAATAAAATAAAAATGGCAGTTCGACTGAAATTAATCTACTTATTCACTGCCAAACCAATCAAAGTGTCAAAAATTATTTTAGAGAACTAGAAAAAAAAATAATCTTATTCTTCTGGAAGAACAAAAGTTGGATACTAAAAGAATTAATGAAAAAAATGCAAAAGGAATTTAGCCTAGTCATATCAGATCCAATCCCATATTTTAGTCATATGAAGAAAAATTCCCTTAATCATTATTGAATAAAGAAATACAAATTAAAACAATTCTGAGATATCATCTCACACCTATCAAATGGGCAAAGACAACAAGAAAAGTTAATGATAAATGTAAGAATACTGGGACACTAATACATTTTTCATGGATTTGGAAAATGATTATTGTTTAATACACTTCGTTGATAATCCAGTTTGTGGGTATAATCTTTACCTTTCTTGAAATAGATAAAAAAGACCCAGCAAAGTGTCCAGTTTTCAAATTGTATTCTTCACTCTGAAAGTGAATAATTAAACCACTACTTCATCTCCAAGTCTGCTATGTGATGCTCCAACCATAGATTAGAAATCCAGACAGTAAAAAATGTAATATTAATTGTGGCAGTGGTTTTACGGTTTGAATCCTTGGATGGTCTAGTACATGAGAAAAGGGACTAGATGCCACTGGACCCATTTCCAGAGTTACAACTCCCTTCATCTGGTAAGTTCAATGATCTAACTCTTGTTCTAATATCGAGCCTGGCTTTTGATCAGTTGGTTTTCCTTATGAGGAATGTTCAAGGGGCCCTTTTCTTGATCCAGATCACTTTGGTAAGTCCTGTTTTGTTTCTGCACACAATTTAGCTTTTTTTTTTTCCTGAAGACATTGGGATTAAGTGACTTGCCCAGGATCACAGAGCCAGGAAACGGTAAGTGTCTGAGACCACATTTGAACTCAGATCCTCCTGACTTCAGGACTGGTGCTCTATTCACGGCACCACCTACCTGCCCCACACAGATTAGCAGTTGAGCAAAACTTTTCTCTTTTATAAATGCATGTCCTGTCTGCCTATGAACTGTGCCTTTAATTTTCTGCATATATTTATATTATATTATATATTATAATTTGCATAAATTATTTGTAAGAATTGCTTACATGGTTGGCTTTTTGTTAACAATTTAATTACAGGTTGTGAAATGTTTACTCTTGTAATTTAAGTGGTAGTGTGGATGATTTGTATTTGTATTTGTATTGTCATATCCCTTTACAATGTACTTGTATTTGTGTTTTGTGTATCCTTGTTAGTTAAGTTGATGAGATCAGGGTAGCAATTTCTAGTTCAAAATAAATATGTAACAAATTTACAATGGCCATTCTCTTTGGCACAATGCAGATTTAAGGGAAGAGGTTACAGATAAAGATAAGGGATAAAATGGGCACCAAGAATGGCAAATGTGAAATAAAATTAAGAGAGTATATAGTTAGCAAGAAAAATACAAGTTTCCCAAAGGAACTCACAATTAATCAGGAGAAAGAAATTTGGAAGAAAGACACCAGTAGAGAGAAGATACTATGAGGGAGCTATAGTAACCTCATAGTGAGTTTACTCCTAAAAAGAATTTAGCAAAGATCTTTTCATAAGCTGATCTTATATAGAGAAAATATAGTTTGGGGGTTTCTCAGAGACACCAGGAAAATAAAGAAGAGAACTCAAAGGGAGGGATCAAAGAGCCAGTTGAAATATTTGGCAAACCAGGACCAGACCTGTGTAAAGATATGCTCGTCAATATTTCAAAGACTGTTTAAAGATGCTCAGAAGTTTGAGGGATGGACAAAAGAGTTTCATCCTCCCAATTACTCTATATAAACAGGATAGCTTGAGAATTGATTAGGCCTAATAAGAGTTAGATGGGCTTCTTCCAAACAAGGGAAGAAAGTCAGTGCACATCACAGCTGATGAGGTCTTCAATGAGCTCTTCAATATTAGATGTGGTTAGCAGAGGAATTGATTAAAAAAACAATCCCCTGAGTCAGGCAGGGAGATGACTTTGGTAGAGATCCATTTAGCTGATTTCCAGTCAAAGAAGATCAAAGGAAAGCCTTCTCTACTTGTATCCTTCATATCATTGTGGTTTCCCTGTTCCTTATTTCAGGCTATTATGTGTACCTACAATCACCTTCAGATTCTGGGTCCATTAAAGATATAATCCATTCAATATTCTATTCTATAATACCTCCCTTTCTGAACCCCATTATATACAGTCTAAGGAATAAACAGATAAAAGAGGCTGCAAGGATAATAATGAGAAGAAAGTGTTTTTTAAGGAATAAAGCATAAAGTGCAGTTCTTTCCCAAGTGAGGACTTAACTACTCTCTCACCCCAAGAGCATATATTTTAACTTCTCCTATGAAAACCTGACCATTCCTTGACCCATAAGAACATATATTTCAACTCTTTCCTTTTTAATCTATAAGACAGGCATGTACCACCGGTGTTTTAGCTCCAATTATATGATTCCAGGAACTCGCCCCTCCTTGGAACTGTTGCTGTTGATAAGGACTGGCCCCCTTATTAATGCAACATTTGATTATAACTACCTGGAGCCCTAGTTGGTGCGTCCTTGTCTTAGATGAGGTCTTCATTAGCCCCAAAGCCTTCTTTGTTTGGACCCCTATAAAGAGTGGGCAAAGCATTCTCCACTTTGAAGCCTCACCTATGGAGATGACGATCTGCCTAGGACTTTCCCGATCGAGACTCACAGGCTGAAATATCGGGGCTTTCCCAGCCGTCCAATTAGAGTTGAAGCTCCCTCGATCGTACTGAGTAATGTATTCTCTCTCTTTCTCTGCTATTCTAATCATAATCCTTATTATTCTTTGCCTCTTGTGTATTATTTGCTGTATGTGTTGTTATTGCAAGCATTCTATCCTGTGCATTGTATAATGAAATTTTACCTTTACTTTAACTGAGCCTGAGAGCATCATTTATAAAAGCGGATTCGAACTTCTCTTAAAAATCATATAACATTAATAGAACACGATAACCCTTGCTTTCTCTCATTTGATTTGACAAAGGTTAAAGTGAACGTTGACACTTTGACAAAGAAAAAGTGACACTAGAAATTGGTATCCAAAAAATTGTTTGGAAGAACCAGAGGAGGAGGATCTTAAGACCTTCAAAGCGTGAAGGTAAGTAGAATTAGCAATTCACCCAAGTTTTGGGTAAAAACTCCATGATGCCATAGCCCTTGCTTTCCCTCATTGATGTGACAAAGTTTTAAGATTCTAAGCCAGACCTTGGGGAATTTTTCAGTTTTAAACCAAAATGGCCAAACTTTTGTACCAACTCTGATCTCAAACATAATAGTGTGGTGGAGTTTCTTTCTTGCTTTGTTAATAATTTTTACCCACCCATCACTAAACTAATTAAGGTTTTTGTAGTTGGTATTACTCTGACATTGGATTCCTCCTTCAGACTGATACATAACTGGTAGTTACTCTGGCAGAGAACTTATTTCAAGTTCAGAGTTCTGGCCCATAACATCTCAAGGGTTAGAGAGAGTGGATAAAGAAGTAAAATCCTTCAAAAATAGGATTGGTGAACTGGAAAACAAAATTGGCGAAATGGAAAAAAATTCCACAGAACAAAAGAACTCAATGGGACAATTAGAAAAAGATTTTTAAAAAGTGAATGAAGAAAATACTTCACTGAAAATCAGAATTGAACAATTGGAATTGAATGACTCGAGGAGACAAGAAGAATCAGTCAAGCAAATCCAAAAAAATCAAACAATGGAAAAGAATGTGAAATACCTTCTGGGGAAGACAACAGACCTGGAAAACAGATCCAGGAGTGACAATCTGAGAATCATTGGACTTCCAGAAAAACATGATGAAAAAAAGAACCTGGACACTATTTTCCAGGAAATTATCAAAGAGAACTGCCCAGAAGTCATAGGAACAGAGGAAAAAATAAACATTGAAAGGATTCATCGATCACCCACTGAAAGGGATCCTAAAATCAAAACACCAATGAATATAGTGGCCAAATGCCAGAACCCTCAGACGAAGGAAAAAATATTGCAAGCGGCTAGAAAAACCCAATTCAAGTATCAAGGAGCCACAATAAGGATCACCCAGAATCTGGCAGCATCCACATTAAAAGATCGAAGGGCCTGGAATATGATATTCCGAAAGGCTAAGGAACTTGGTATGCAACCAAAAATAACTTACCCAGCGAGAATGAGCATCTTTTTCCAGGAAAGAAGATGGACATTCAATGAAGTAAGGGAATTTCATCTATTTCTGATGAAAAAGCCAGAACTTAACAAAAAGTTTGATCTACAAATATAGAACTCAAGAGAAATCTAAAAAGGTAAAGATTAATCTTGGGAACTATATTTCGACTATATAGATATATAAAGAATACATGTATACCTTGTTCTAGAAATTGATGTGGAAAGGACATTGTACCAGAAAAAGGGTAAAGTGGGGGTAATACATCTCATGAAGAGGCATAGGAAATCTATTATATCTGAGAGAAAGAATGGAAGGGGATGAATATAGTGGGTATCTTACTTCCTTCAGAATTGGCTTTAAGTGAAAAATCTTAAGACATATTCAATCTATGGTGAAACTTCTCCCACCTCATTGAAAAGTGAGAAGGGAAAAGTGAAAAGGGAAGGAATAAGCTAAGCGGAAGGGAATACGGAAACTGGGAGGGAAAGGGGTAAGATAGGGGGAGGAATTCTAAGACGGGATACTAAAAAGGGAGAGCTGTGAGAAGCAAGTGGTGCTCACAAGCTTAATACTGGGAAGGGGGGGAAAGGGGAAAGAAGGGAGAAAAGCATAAACCGGGGTTAACAAGATGGCAAGTAATACAGAATTGGTCATTCTAATCATGAATGTGAACGGGGTAAACTTCCCCATAAAGAGGAAATGGTTAGCAGAATGGATTAAAAGCCAGAATCCTACAATATGTTGTTTACAGGAAACACTCCTGAAGCGGGGAGATACATGCAGGTTAAAGGTAAAAGGTTGGAGCAAAATCTACTATGCTTCAGGTAAAGTCAAAAAAGCAGGGGTAGAGGCCTATTTTTATAAAATAGAGAAAGAGAAGGTCAATGAATTGGGTTTGCAACTAAAAATGCTAGAAAAGGAACAAATTAAAAACCCCCAGTCAAACACTAAACTTGAAATTCTAAAAATAAAAGGAGACATCAATAAAATTGAAAGTAAAAAAACTATTGAATTAATTAATAAAACTAAGAGTTGGTTCTATGAAAAAACCAACAAAATAGACAAACCCTTAGTAAATCTGATTAAAAAAAGGAAAGAGAAAAATCAAATTGTTAGTCTTAAAAATGAAAAGGGAGAACTCGCCACTAACGAAGAGAAAATTAGAGCAATAATTAGGAGTTACTTTGCCCAACTTTATGCCAATAAATTTGACAACTTAAATGAAATAGAAAAATACCTCCAAAAATATAGCTTGCCCAAACTAACAGAGGAAGAAGTAAATATCCTAAACAGTCCCATCTCAGAAAAAGAAATAGAACAAACTATCAATCAACTCCCTAAGAAAAAATCCCCAGGACCAGATGGATTTACATGTGAATTCTACCAAACATTTAAAGAACAATTAACTCTAATGCTAAATAAACTATTTGAAAAAATAGGGATTGAAGGAGTCCTACCAAACTCCTTTTATGACACAGACATGGTACTGATACCTAAACCAGGCAGGCTGAAAACAGAGAAAGAAAATTATAGACCAATCTCCCTAATGAATATTGATGCTAAAATCTTAAATAAAATATTAGCAAAAAGATTACAGAAAATCATCACCAGGATAATACACTATGACCAAGTAGGATTTATACCAGGAATGCAGGGCTGGTTCAATATTAGGAAAACTATTAGCATAATTGACTATATCAATAACCAAACAAACAAAAACCATATGATCATCTCAATAGATGCAGAAAAAGCATTTGATAAAATCCAACATACATTCCTAATAAAAACACTTGAGAGCATAGGAATAAATGGACTTTTCCTTAAAATAGTCAGGAGCATATATTTAAAACCATCAGTAAGCATCATATGCAATGGGGAAAAACTGGAACCTTTCCCAGTAAGATCTGGAGTGAAGCAAGGTTGCCCACTATCACCATTATTATTTAATATCGCATTAGAAACACTAGCCTCGGCAATAAGAGTCGAGAAAGATATTAAAGGAATTAGAGTAGGCAATGAGGAAACCAAACTATCACTCTTTGCAGATGATATGATGGTATACCTAGAGAACCCCAGAGATTCTACCAAAAAGCTATTGGAAATAATTCATAATTTTAGCAAAGTAGCTGGCTACAAAATAAATCCCCATAAATCCTCAGCATTTTTATACATCACCAACAAAACCCAACAGCAAGAGATACAAAGAGAAATTCCATTCAGAATAACTGTTGATACCATAAAATATTTGGGAATATATCTACCAAAGGAAAGTCAGGAATTATATGAGCAACACTATAAAAAAGTCTCCACACAAATAAAGTCAGACTTAAATAATTGGAAAAATATTAAGTGCTCTTGGATCGGCCGAGCGAACATAATAAAGATGACAATACTCCCTAAACTAATGTATTTATTTAGTGCTATACCAAGAAAATATTTTAATGATCTAGAAAAAATAACAACAAAATTCATATGGAACAATAAAAAGTTGAGAATATCAAGGGAATTAATGAAAAAATAAAATCAAATGAAGGTGGCCTAGCTGTACCTGATCTAAAATTATATTATAAAGCAGCAGTCACCAAAACCATTTGGTATTGGCTAAGAAATAGAATAGTGGATCAGTGGAAAAGGTTAGGTTCACAAGACAGAATAGTCAACTATAGCAATCTAGTGTTTGACAAACCCAAAGCCCCTAACTTCTGGGAAAAGAATTCATTATTTGATAAAAACTGCTGGGATAATTGGAAATTAGTATGGCAGAAATTAGGCATGGACCCACACTTAACACCATATACCAAGATAAGATCAAAATGGGTCCATGACCTAGGCATAAAGAACGAGATTATAAATAAATTAGAGGAACATAGAATAGTTTATCTCTCAGACTTGTGGAGGAGAAAGAAATTTGCGAGCAAAGATGAACTAGAGACCATTACTGATCACAAAATAGAAAAATTTGATTACATCAAATTAAAAAGCCTTTGTACAAACAAAACTAATGCAAACAAGATTAGAAGGGAGGCAACAAACTGGGAAAACATCTTCACAGTTAAAGGTTCTGATAAAGGCCTCATTTCCAAAATATATAGAGAACTGACTCAAATTTATAAGAAATAAGCCATTCTCCAATTGATAAATGGTCAAAGGATAGGAACAGACAATTTTCAGAAGATGAAATTGAAACTATTACCACTCATATGAAAGAATGTTCCAAATCATTATTGATCAGAGAAATGCAAATTAAGAAAACTCTGAGATACCACTAGATACCTGCCAGATTGGCTAAGATGACAGAAAAAATAATGATGAATGTTGGAGGGGATGCGGGAAAACTGGGACACTAATGCATTGTTGGTGGACTTGTGAACGAATCCAACCATTCTGGAGAGCAATCTGGAATTATGCCCAAAAAATTATCAAATTGTGCATACCCTTTGATCCCGCAGTGTTTCTATTGGGCTTATATCCCAAAGAAATACTAAAGAAGGGAAAGGGACCTGTATGTGCCAAAATGTTTGTAGCAGCCCTATTTGTAGTGGCTAGAAACTGGAAAATGAATGGATGCCCATCAATTGGAGAATGGCTGGGTAAATTGTGGTATATGAATGTTATGGAATATTATTGTTCTGTAAGAAATGACCAGCAGGATGAATACAGAGAGGACTGGCGAGACTTACATGAACTGATGCTAAGTGAAATGAGCAGAACCAGGAGATCATTATACACTTCGACAACAACATTGTATGAGGACATATTTTGATGGAAGTGGATTTCTTTGACAAAGAGACCTAACTGAGTTTCAATTGATAAATGATGGACAAAAGCAGCTACATCCAAAGAAAGAACACTGGAAAACGAATGTGAACTATCTGCATTTTTGTTTTTCTTCCCAGGTTATTTATACCTTCTGAATCCAATTCTCCCTATGCAACAAGAGAACTGTTCGGTTCTGCAAACATATATTGTATCTAGGATATACTGCATCATATCCAACATATAAAGGACTGCTTTCCATCTAGGGGAGGGGGTGAAGGGAGGGAGGGCGAAAAATTGGAACAGAAACGAGTGCAAAGGATAATGTTGTAAAAAAAAAAATTACCCTGGCATGGATTCTGTCAATATAAAGTAATTATTAAATAAAAATTTAAAAAAAAAACAAATAACATGAGTCAACATGAGGAATTATACATGTCCATAAGTCCTAGAAATAGTCCAAAATCAATCCATTGTCCATCACTTCATATGTGTAGGGAATCCAATGATTCCTGCAAGTTTTGAAATCCTGCAATAGTCTCATCATGTATCAGGGAATCTAATGATTCCTGCAGATTTTGAAGTCCTGCAATAGTGTTTAAAACAAATTTTATCTCTTAATGGGATTTTTCATTTATGAATGAATTGGGTTCAACAACACTGGGAAAGAACTGCACTTTATGCTTTATTCCTTAACAAACACTTTCTCCTCATTATTATCCTTGCAGCCTCTTTTATCTGTTTCTTCCTTAGACTGCATATAATGGGGTTCAGAAAAGGAGGTATTATAGAATAGAATATTGAAAGGATTATATCTTTAATGGAGCCAGAATCTGAAGGTGATTATAGGTACACATAATAGCCTGAAATAAGGAACAGAGTAACCACAATGATATGAGGGATACAAGTAGAGAAGGCTTTCCTTTGATCTTCTTTGACTGGAAATCTGAGCACTATAGAAAATATGCGAATATAAGAGGCAGTAATGAAGGCAAAGCAGGCAACCCCAATCACCAGAGCAGAAGCAAGTAAGGATAATGTATGGCTGAATGTTTCTGAGCAAGAGATCTTGAGAAGAGAGGGGATATCACAGAAGAACTGATTGATCACATTAGATTGGCAGAAGGACAATCGAAATGTGTAACCAGTATGGAAACTTGTATACAAAATGCCAGTGAACAAGCAGGTTAAGGTCATCTGTATACATACATGAGGATTCATGATCACAGGGTAGTGGAGTGGTTGGCAGATAGCAACATAGCGATCACGGGCCATGACAGTGAGCAAAGTAAACTCAACAAAGGCCATGAAAGTCACCAAGAATATCTGAGCTGCACAACCTCTAACTGAAATAATCCTGTTGTTTACCAGAGCATTAATGGATGCGGGGGGAACAGTTACTGATATGAAGCAGGCATCCACAATGGACAGATTCCTAATGAAAAAGTACATGGGGGTGTGGAGTCTCCTGTCAATGGTGATGATGATGACAATGAGGAAATTCCCCATCAGGCCTGCTGAGTAAGTAAGAAAGAAAAGCAAAGAATATAAGATCTGCAGCTCTCTGGTGTCAGAAAACTCTATAAGGAGAAATTCAGTCACAGAGGTGGTCAAGTTAGACATTTTCAGACTCCAGTGAATGACCTAAGGTGACAAAAAGAAATTAAATAATCCATCAGTCATCAATTATTAATGACATACTCTGTTTTTGTCATTACTGCATAAGACATGGCCCCCGTTGTGTATGACTATGTGACTATGGGCAAGTCAAGTTAGCTTTCAAGGAAAAACTCTCTAAGAGTGATATAAAAAGTGTATACCTACACTGTTAAAGAAGATTTCTGCAACATAATATTATCTATTTAAAATCTGAACACTTAAGGAGGCAAAGTAATGTTGACTTCCTTTATCTTTTCTTTAATGTGTTGATTATCTTTGAGTGAATGCATCAGTACAATCTAACCTAAGCCAGAAGCTACTAATGAAAACGATCTTTTATTTGTAAAGTCCTCTCAGATGTGGTCTTACCCTATCCTATTCTGTCTTTTCCCATGGTCATCTCATTTTTATTAATAACCATAAACAACATAGAAGAGAAAGTCAGAATTTTTAAAAGAATATTTTAAACCACATTGTCAGCTTTTACTGACAGTGGGGACAAGGACTATAATTTTTCTTCCTCTAAATACTTCCCTCTAAATACTCTCTCATTGACTGAAAGAAGAAATTATAAGTGAATGGGAGATTGACATAGGCTGGATAGCTATTTCATCTGTCCGGGGGCTGGAAGATCAACAAAATCTGCTGACTTGACCTGCTTCTCTAAATAATCCCACTTCTCTAATTTTCACCATACCTGGTCACTGGTTTTCCTGATCTTATCACTCTAATATTCCCTTCATAGCCATGAAAGAACAAAATGAATGAGCTATCATGAGGCTGATGTATCCTTGTCTAATATAAATAATATCCAAAGGAGCATACTGTACTGACACTCTTCTTAAACCCTCTACTTCTCTTTCAAGTTTAAAGACCCAGGACTAGGAATAATTAGTAAGCAGATATTTCTTGGCACTAATTATTCATGATAATATTTTTAGAGAAGTAGAAATTAAGTCCTGATATAAGAGCTATTTTTTTAGTTATGTTTAATACATACATACATCTATACATATAAATGGATATATATATATATGCAAGTTCTAAATTCTATTTCATTTTACTCTTCCAAATATATCTATTGAAATAAAATGTAAAATGAAATTGAAATAATACACACACACACACACACACACACAGGAAAAAATATTTTACAAGATACAATCATTCCTATTAGAAATACTAGAGATCATAAGAATGAATGTCATTTTCATTTAAATAAGTAGCATCTCTCTGAAATCATCAGCAAGCATTATATGTAATGTATAAACTTGAAATATTTCCAGTAAAGTCAAAGGTGAAACAAGGTTGTCCACTATCATCGTTACTATTTAATAGTGCATTAGAAATGTTAGCTTTAGAAATAAGAGAAGAAAAAGAAATTGAAGGAATTAGAGCAGGTAATATGGAAATAAAATCATCATTCTTTGCAGATACTGGAATGGCATACTTAAATATTTCTAGACAATCAACTAAAAAATTAATAGAAAAAATTAACAACTTTAACAATGTTGCAAGACACAAAATAAATCCACATAAATCATCAGCACTTCTGTATGTTAACAACAAAGCCTAGCAGTAAGAGATAGAGAAATTCTGTTTAAAATAACTGTAAATAGTAAAAATATTTGGGAATCTATTTGCCAAGACAAAGCCAGGAAATATATGACAACAAGTAGGAAACATTTTGCAGACAAATAAAGTTAGATCTAAACAATTGGAAGAATATCAAGTACTCATGGGTAGGCAGGCTAATATAATAAAAAATGATAATTCTATTTAAATTTGTACATTTAGTGAATGCCATATCAAACTGCCAACAAATTATTTAATGAAGCTAGAAAAAATAATAACAAAATTCATCTGGAACAACAAAAAGTGAAGAATTTCAATAGAACTGTTGGAAAAAAAGTGTAAACAAAGGTGGCCCAAATATACCAAACTTAAAAGTATAATATAAAGCAATGCCCATTAAAACTCTTTGGTACTGGCTGAGAAATGAAATGGTGGATCAGTGGATTAGGTGAGGTTTACAAGACACAATTGTCAATGACTGTAATAATTTGGTCTTTGATAAATTCAGACACTAGCTTCTGGGATAAAAACTTACTACTTGACAAAAATTGCTGGAAAAATTGGAAAATGGTATAGCACACTGAGGAATGCAAGCAGCACTCTGACCTCTGGATGGTTGTAGAGTAAAATATTATAGCAGGTGTTGATCTTGTGAGATATCATGGAGGCAAACTTTCATACAGAAAAGAAAATTGTAATTGGAACAGGAATTTAAGTCTCTCATCAGTCTCCTGGCTCAGCCCTTTGATGTGTTGGCCCATTTCATTACCCCAACTAAAAATGTCTTACCAGGGCTCTTCTTCCTTAACAGTGGAAGGATCCTTCTCATGAACATCTCTGGTTCTTCTTGTAATTTTTCTTATCTTCTACTCCACATTCAGGCACCATATGTTGGAATACATGAGAGAGCTGCTGGAATACACGGGAGCCCCCTGACTGTGGCTGCTGGAAATCCAACCCAGAAGGGATCGCCTCTTGTGAGAAAATGATACAAGGAGATGATACTGTTCCCTGACCTCTCTCACTAAGAAGCCATTGAATTGTCTGACCTCCCTCCTCTTCCCTCTGCCTCCAATTTATCTCATTCCCAGTTCACAACACCTGTGTCAGCAAAGGCTGCTTGCAACTCCTTCAGATGTTATGATCCACAGCTGTGGAGGCTCTAGGAGCATGGATCTGTCCCTTAACAATCCTACTCACAAACAGCTCTCGGATGCTACTGCTTCCTCTTGTAATGCTTGTGCTTCTTTTGCCCCATGTTCAGGCCCAAATGTTATGATATGGGAGCTACCTGCCAGTTGCTGCTGGAGGTCTAACTCAGATCTGGAGAATAGATCTCTTCATATGAGATGATGATAATTATGATGGATGATGATGGATGATGATGATGATGATGATGATGGATGATAATGATACAAGGAAACTGAGAGGCAGTTGCTGTTCTCTGACCTCTCCACCGAGAGGCTGTTGCATTGTCTGACTTCTCTCCTCTTCTCTCTTGCCTCCAATTTATTTCATTCCATTCCACAAGGAACATCTGTGAAGGCTGTTTTGCAACTCCTTCAAGTTTATGATTCACAGCTGTGGAGGCTTTTGGAGAACTGACCTGCCCCTTCACCTAGCATGGACCTTAACAACAAGGAATAAATACTCTGCCTCTCAAACCTCTATCACTTTTACTCTTAAAGAGCTTCCCAGAGCACTAAGAACTGACAGAGAGTAATGCATGGTAATGCATACCACCAGATGGATTATAGACAGAACATGAAATCTGTTTAAGTTGACAGAAGCAGACAAAAGTCAAGGAAAGGCTAGGGAGTGGATGCACATATTTTCTGACTTTTGATAGGGTTACAATTCTAACCAACCCTTTGGAAATCAAATTAAAATTTACAAGAAAGACCACTAGAACATGTGTAATATATAATACTGAGAGACGTTAATGGATATATATCCCAAAGGCATAAATTATAGAAGTAAAAGTACTCTTGATATGAAAGATTTATAGCAATATCTATTTATCTATACAGAAAAAGATAGTAGAACAACTGTTATATCAGTGTTAAAAATACATTATACTATAAGATCAAGTGAGAAATATAAAAGAAGGTGAGTGCTTAAAAGAGCAAGGGAACAAGGAGAACAAGGTAGAACACACCATTTTCTTCTTGGTAGAATTTTGTTGAATTATGAATTTCAAATATTTTCTCTTCTGATAGATGTCATTATTTTATAGGTACATTTCCTCAATTAGTTTCTCCCTTGTAAAGAAAGGCAAAAGTATAACAAGGAATTATTTGGAAATGAAAATAATATCAAAAGAAATATATTTTAAAATATTTTACACAAAATTTGTGAAATTCTTTTGCCTATATGTCAAGCAAAGCCATAACTATAGTCATGATATATTTGTATCAACTGTGCTAACAATCTAAATAGTCCTCAGGACACTTGGTTCTTCTGCCTTTTGAAGAATGGAGGAAGGGGACTTATTCCAGTCTTTTGAGGGATGTTGAGAGATGGCGAATCCTACAACTATAATACATATTCACTCCCGTGAACATTAATTAATATTTCTTAAACTATAACCCAGTGCACCTGAGAGAACTTTTTTGGCACCGTCTCTTTTCTACCTAGGAAAATATTACTTCAGGGCACTGATCTCTGCATGTCTATATTTGGTTGAAGAGTAGGGATACTATCCCAAAGGAGATGCAAGGAAAGGCCAACAGAGGTAAAATTGGCCTTATGGGGCCATTTTGTCAAAAATGCTGTCTAACCATAACCACAAATACAATGGAGAAAATTGAGGGAAAACTTGCTTCCCAGCCAAGAAGAACAGAATTGTCACAGCTAGACATGAATGGAAACTTTATAATTTTTTGCCAATCCAGCCTTCACTGGGAGGAATTCTGGAAATCTTTCTGTGGCAAAAGAATTTGCTAATATCATCTCTGAGTAGCTCACATTGCAGAAGCTAACAGCAAGGAAACTTGTTTTATTCAGGTTAGTCACAGTGAGTTCGAAGGCAATGCTTTCCCCCACCTCCATTTTTCTTTTATTTTTTCCTACCTTTCTCTCTCTCTTCTTCTCCCTTTCCTACTTTCTTCTCTTTTTCTTTCTTTCCTTCCTTTCTTCCTTCCTTCCTTCCATCCTTTCTTCCTTCCTTCCTTCCTTCCTTCCCTCCTTCCCTCCTTCCTTTCTTCCTTCCTTTTATCCTTCCTTCCTCCCTTTTTCTTTTGTTCATTCCTTCTTCTCTCTTTTTATCTATTTCTACTGATCTTTCTTCCTGTCTCTATTTCACCATTTATTTCTTCTTCATTTCTCTTTTTCCTTTCTCTTTCATTCTTTCTTCTCTCCTGCTCTCTCCATCCCTCCTTCTTTCCTTTCTTTCTTCTTTCTTCCCTCCATGCCTTCTTTTCTCCTTTCCGTCCTTACTTTTTTTCCTTTGTTTCCCTCCACCTTTTAATGCTAACTAATATAGTCATTCATTTTAAGTGAATTATATTTTGTATAGTATATTTTGTGTCAGCTTTTCAATGGATGGGGAAGGATGAGAAAAGTGGGACAAATTCAGAACTTAAAAAGAAAAAAGAACATCTACATACATATGTGATTACAAATATATGTATGTATTCAATATAACAAAAAAAAAACATAGCTCCCATGTCAGACTTTCTCAAAGTTATATTTTGAATGATTAGCAGAATGCTCTCAGAAAACTGATACAAAATGGTATGTACTGTGTAAATAAGAGCAATATTGTAAGATATTTAGCTGTGAATGACATAACTTTTCTCACTATTAGAACAATGCAAGACATCTCTGAAGAACTTAAGATGAAAATGCTCTTTCCCCCCATAGAATGAACTGATAGTGTCAGAATGTATATATATTTTTTACCTTTCAGTTATTGGTCTATGTTTTCTTTCACAACATGATTACTATAGAAATGTTTTGCATGATGATGCATGTGTAATATATTTTTAATATCTTGCATTATCAATGGAGTAATAATGGTGGAAAGTGAAAAACAAAGAATCTGGAACTTAGAGTTTTGAAAAGGAATGTTAAACATTATTTTTACATCTAACTTGGGAAAGATAAAATGTTAAATAAAAAAGACAAAAAAAATAAAAATTTATGGAAAATCAATGGTCAGGAAATATCTGCATACCAATTGTTTCAAAGAGCTAGATTTTTGACCTTGAAAGACTTCTTAAGGGAAGTAGTGAACATAAGGAGAAGAGGAATGAGTATTAGAACATTCCCTTAATGCTATATCATGTAAAACAAGGATAGAACTGAATAAACCACTCAGTTTTGTTTTTTGTTTTTTGGTTTTTTTTGCCTGATACATCTAAATGGTAGAAAATTGAAGTGATAAGATCAGAAAAGCCTATAATCAGGTATGGTGAAAATTAGATGAAGAGAGACAATTCAGAGAAGCAGAAAGCATGGCAGACCAAGTTAGCAGATTTGTTTCCTGAACAATATTGTTGCATATGTTTCTCATTCACTTGTAATTCCTTCTTTCAGTCAGTGGAAGACTCTGTACAGGGCATTAGTAGAATGAGAGATTATGGTCCCTTTCTCCACTATCAGCAAAAGCCACCAGTATTTTGGAAGTAATTTTTTTTTTTAACTTCTGACTTTCTTTTAATTTTAAGCTATTCACAGCTATTAATGTGAGATGACCATGGGAAATTAATGTGAAGAGAAACTAAAACAATATCTAAGAGGACTTAAAAATTAAAGATCATCACTTCCATTCTTGGCTTCTAATCTAGGTCATATTGTCTGTACTAATGTAGTCACTCACAGATAATCATTAAAGACAATAGGAGGAAAATAAGAAAATCATTTGGTAGGGTTTCTTTTCTTGCATAATAATGAAATTTTTTAATAGATGGAATTCCTAGGTGCAGAAATTTCCTTTACCATTGAAATTCTTCATCAAATTTTAGCAATTTTCCTTCAAAGAGGACCTGATTAGTTCAGGATCACATAATCACTACATACCAGGGGCCATGCTGTCTGTTCAGGTCGTATGTGGTAAGGATAAAAATGGAATAATTTCTTCTAGCCTTTGCAAATATTTTGCCATAATTACTTGTTGATTGATGAACTGTTTGACTTCTCTTTGCCTCTTTAGGTCACTCAGTGGATAAAAGAGTCAAAAATGTCTAACTTGAACAACTCAATAACTGAATTTCTCCTTATGGAGTTTTCTGACATCAGAGAGCTACAGATCTTATATTCTTTGCTTTTCTTTCTCATTTACTTAGCAGGCCTGATGGGAAATCTTCTCATTGTCATCCTCACCACCATGGACAGGAGACTCCACACCCCCATGTACTTTTTCATTAGGAATCTGTCCATTGTGGATGCCTGTTTCCTATCGATAACTGTTCCCCCGGCATCCATTAATGCCCTGGTGAACAACAGAATTATTTCAGTTACTGGATGTGCAACTCAGATATTTCTGCTTGTCTGGATGGCCTATGTTGAGTACACTTTGCTCACTGTCATGGCCCGTGATCGCTATGTTGCCATCTGCCATCCACTTCTTTATCCAGTGATCATGAACCCTCGTGCCTGCATGCAGATGACCTTAACCTGCTTATTCACTGGTCTTTTGTATGCAGGTCTCCATACTGGTTTGACATTTCAATTGTCATTTTGTCAATCCAATGTGATCCACCAGTTCTTCTGTGACATTCCCTCTCTACTCAAAATCTCTTGTTCAGAGATATTCTTCAATTTGGTATCTTTACTTGCCTCTGCTCTGGTGCTTGGAATTGGCTGCTTTGCTTTCATTATTGTATCATATATTAGAATATTCTCCACTGTGCTCAGATTTCCAGTGAAAGAAGACCAAAAAAAAGCCTTCTCTACTTGCATCCCTCACATCATTGTAGTTTCTTTGTTTCTTATTTCTACCTCTTACATGCACCTACAACCACCTTCATATTCTGGGTCCATTAAAGATATAATCGTTTCAGTATTTTATTCCATAATTCCTCCCTTTCTGAACCCTATTTTATACAGTCTAAGGAATAAGCAGATACAAGAAGCTCTAAGATTAGTAATGAAGAGAAAGCTTTTTTTTAAATAAAAAGGCACAAATTCTAATTCTTTCCTGATGTTACTGATCTTACTTCATTTATACATTTAAAATCCCATATAAATTTCTCTCTTTCAGTCTCTGCCTCTGTCTGTCTATTTGTCTCTCTACAGATAGGTAAAGATAAAGTACTGGTCTAAATGAAAAAAAAAGTCACTGGAATTCACCTAGATATTATACATTTCAGTATAAATTGCTTAATGAGACATATTCACAAATTTCAAATAATATAATTCTTTTAGCTTTTAGGTGGCATTTGGCAACTCTGCTTATGATATATTCATGAGAAATGTATAACACATGTGGCTCAGAGGATTTTTTTTCCCTCCCAAGTCAAATTCACACAAAAAACTGTTCCCTTAGACCAGGAAGATTTCATCTCAACTTAAGGATACTAGGGGTATACCTTGAGATTAATAGTATGTCCTCCTTTTTTAAAGTGACATGAAGTTTTGGTATGTGATTGTGGTGGAACATAATATACAGTGCTATAAGAAATCTTAGCTCAATAATCTTAGAAAAACACGAAAAGACTTGCATGCATATCTAATTATGTATAATGGTAGCCATCTCTAGAAAGGGAGGAGGAAGCAAAAAGATAAGAAAGAAAGAATTTACTTGATAAATTTATTAAATATTTAAAGAAATAACAAGTATGATTTATAGTTTCATGTGTGATCACCTTTTAATAGACTATGCTATGGAAATGCTTGTTTTATTTAAAAAATTAAAATTAGAATAAATTTTAAAAGTATAGTTTCATTTTGAAGTTATTATTATAAGTATTTATGGCAAGCTTCATGGAATAGAGATTTAGAGTTAGATAGAATCTTTACTTTGTTCTTTGTATGTGGAAACATATTTTTCTTTTTAACTGTCCATTCAATAGACATATTTTAATTCTCTCCTAATTAGTTTTTAGGACTCAGTAATACCATCTTTAAGAATGTACTTGCCACTCTTCATACACTTGTCAAATTACTTTAAGTAAGAAGTTTGCCTAAGCATGTCACTTGTCCTACTTAGAAAGCTGTAATAGCTTCCTGTACCCACATAGATCAAATACAACCTACAATATGTGCACCTTAATGTCTCTCACAGTTTAATGGTAATCTTGATTCGAGACTGGAAGTGAAATAACAAATGGGGAAATCTCAAAATGGTCAAAAGAGCAATAAAATAATTAAAAGTCTAAAAATAAATAAAGATAGATGTTAGGATAATAAGTTGTTGAATCAGATAAAAAATAAAAGGTAAACAACACAGTATTTTAGACAATATTAGATTTTTTGGAAAAGAAGAAAAATACAAACGAAAAAATGTTAATATAGAAAAAAATGAAATGTCAGTAGTGACTGAGTGAGTGAAAAACATTAATTTCTTTAAGAAATTGCTTAAGAAATATTTCTTAAAAATTTCTAACTTGCTCAAAATATTTCTTACAGTGATCCAAACACTGATCCAAACTGAGGAGAGAAATAGAACAAAAGGAGAAATGATAAATGCACAATTTAACCTTTGTTTACCTATATATTCAATGCCACCTAATTAGATTATTAATTTTTTTACTGAATTAGAATAATAATTCAGAAGAACAAAAAATAAAGTATATCAAAGGAAATAATGCAAAAAAATGTAAAACAAGAAGTTTTAGTTGTACTAGATCTTAAACTGTATGACAAAGCAGCAATTATTAAAACAGTGTTTTGGTTAAAAAATAGAAAAATAAAATAATGGAATAGAGTTCACATACAATTTGCAGCAGGAAATAAATATAGTAACATACATGGCATGTGTAAAAATTTAAGTTTTGAAAATAAGTATTCCTTATTTGATAAAAATGTTAACAATATAAAAAGTACTAAGGCAGAAATTGAATACTGCCTAATTGTTTCACTAATTACTAAGTTAGAGTTAAAATTGTTTTGATACCTAGAAAAGGGAGATAGTTAAAAAAATATCTGAAGAACATGAGCTATATTTCTTACAAGACTTTTGGACAGGCAAATGATTTATGAATTACAAGATGTAGAGAGCAGAATGAAATGCAATTTTGTACAAAGAGAAATTATAATCAAGATTAAAAGGAAAACAGAAAATTGGAGGAAATTTTTATTTTTTATTAAAGAGTTTTATTTTCAGAACATATGCATAGAAAATTTTTAACATTCACTCTTACAAAGCCTTTTGATCCAATTTTCCCCCCTTCCCCTCACTTCTTCTCCTAGACAGTAATTAGATATATGTTAATCATATGAAATTCTTCTATACATATTTGGAGAAAAAATTTATAACAGTTACTGTAATAACTGTGCTTGCACCCAGGACATCCCAGAATCAGCTGGAGTCAGGATAAGCAAAAGTCCTTCTTTATTCTTGGTCTTAGACTCAGGATTGAATAGGATGGAAGCAGAATCTTGGTGACTGCTTTCCCTCTCATCTATCACCCAGAGTGTAGTCCCTGGCTAGCTTTACTCCATCCCCTAGTCCCTCCTACAATCCTCTATATACCAATCATTGAACCAGTAGGGATAGTGGAAAGCACCATTTTCCAAGCATATGCCCATAGAGTATGATCCAGTCAGAAGTTATCCTCAAGCGCTTGGCAGTCCCGATCTCAGTGCATAGTTCCAGCCCTCTACAAGTTATTCAGAAAAAGGTCTCATGTCTCAAATATATAGAGATTTTTTTTTCAAATTTGTATGTATAGAAGTCTTTCCCCAGATGATAAATGGTCAAAAGATAAAAACAGGAAGTGTTTCACTGAAGATATCAAGGCAATTGCCTTGATCTGAAAATGCTTCAATTAACTATTGTTCAGAGAGATACAAAGTAAATGATTTTGACATACCATTTTACACCTACCAAATTGGCTAAGATGATAGAAGCAGAGAGTTATAAATGTTGGAGTGGATATAGAAATTATTTTTCAAAAAAAATTCCTTATTATTTTCATAGTTTTCACCATTCATCCTTGCAAATTCTTGTGTTCCAGTCTTTCCCTCACTGTTTCCTCCAGGCATCAAGTAATCCAATATATGTTTAAACATGTGCACTTCTTTCATGATGTGGAGAAATTGAAAAAATAAATTCACTGTTGGAATTGTGAACTGATCTAACAATTTTGGAGAGCCATCTGGAATTGTGCCCAATGCGTTACTAAATTACCTATAGCTTTTAGTCTATTGATTCCATTTCTAATCTCTATTTTTCCATCTCTATTTCCAAAGATAAGTAGTAACAGCATTGCTCTTTGTGAGGGCAAATATTTGGAATTTTTGGGGGTGCAGCTGTCAATTAAGGAATGGTTGAAAATTTGTGGTATTTGATTTAGATGAAATGTTTCTGTGCCATAACAAATGATGAGACATTGCTTTGAGGAAAAAAACAGATTTATATTAAACAATGAAGAGTAAAATGAGCATTATCAGGGGAATACTATATATACTAATAACATTTCTGTTTTAAGAACAACTTTGAGTGGCTAAATTATTTGAACAATGACAAATACCCAAATTAACTACAAATGTTATGTGAAGGAATGCACACAGAAAAATATAGAAAAAGGGAAGTATATATTGAATAGCTTTACACACACACACACACACACACACACACACACACACACACGTCTAATAATAGCCTTTGCTTGCATTAGAGGGAAGAAAAAAGAAGTCATCATTATGACTTTATTATATAATAAAATGGAATAACAAGTTTAACATAATAGATTTGTAGTCTCCTGCAATAATCTTTGAAAAATTCTACTGTGTTATGGAAATTCTTGTTTTATTCTGTAAATTAAAAATAAATGAGTATGTTCCAAAAAGGAAGTAGTTCATTCCCTTGAAGCATTGAAACTTTAAGTGGAGGGAAAACATAAAACTAATTTCAGACATTGGCTAAATGAAAGGCTCAGAAATTCTAAGTTTTCAGTGGGGTATACAGTAAAACTATCTTTAGGTTACAGCAGTAGACCAAATGACAATGTCAAAAGTCTTAATGTTGTATATTAGTTCATTATTTCTCTTAGTCTCTATTTTATTAATCTTTCTTTTGAATTTCAAAATTTCTAATTTGGTATTTAATTGTATATTTTTAATTTGTTCTTTTTCTAGCTTTCTTAGTTGCATGAATATTTAGAGATATAAAATCTTCCCCAAGAACTGCTTTGACAGCATCCCACAAGAAAAAATAGTCAATAAAACTATTCTAGTGGGAAACCTCACCCTCCTTCTCTCAGAACTAGAAAAATTTAACTACCAAATAAATGAGAAAGAAGTTAAGGCTGCAAATATAATTTTAGGAGAGTTAAATAGGAGAGACCTTTGAAGAAAACTGAATGAGAACAGAAAGAAATATACATTTTTTTTCTGCAGTACATGTCACATACAAAAAAATTGAATGTATTTTAGGGCATACAAATCTGACAATGAAGTGCAGAAAGGTAGCTATATGAAATGTTTTCTTTTCAGATCATGTTTCAATAAAAACTATATGTAATAAAGGGCTCCTGAAAGATAGACTTAAAATTAAATGGAAACTAAATAATTTAATCCTAAAAAACAAATGAGTTAAACAACAAAACAGAGAAACAATCAGTGACTTTATCAAAGAGAATGACAATAATGATATAAAATAGCAAAACTCATGGGATGTAGCCAAACAGTTTTTAAGGATAAATTTTATATCTCCAGAATCCAGGCAGCTTGCCTACACCCTTCACTTCTCCCCCTAAAAACTAAGGACTTTAATTCATCCTGACTCTGGCTGACCCTGAAGCCCTCCAGGGAGCTAGTCCATACTTTACAGAAACTCCCAAGTTAAGTAATCTCATTCAATTTTGAATTGAATTGAATTGAATTGAAAACCAGTCTCTCATATTCATCTGCCAATTGGCCCCAGGACCAAAGATCAAAGAAGCCCCAGACCTCAGAAGGGAAATAAAAGATGACAGAACCCACAAACTGTGCTAAACATCCTTCTGGATTTAGCCCACTGATGGATATTTTATTCTCAGTGTAAACCCATCTTTGTTAATTCCTATGAGGAATTTGCCTGCTGAAAAAGTTGTTTTCTTAGCATAAGGTTTTCCTAGTATAAATAAACAATTTTTTCCCACAAACCTTGTGCCTATATTTATTGGGGTTTACGAATTCTTTTGCAAAACCTGCCACTGGCCAAAGGGATCCCATTGCTATTAGGAAATTTCAACCCTTAATTCTCCACTTCAGCAGCCTGGAAGTGTTCAGTTTACAGGAGCCAAATGAGACATATTCAAGACTTCAAAATAAGAAAATTCTATTAGCCTAAGATCTTTGACAGCACTGCTTATGAATATATATAAGATATGATTCGGAGATTTCTTTTTCCAATTCTAATTCCCTCAGATAGTTCTAATCCCTTGAAATGAAGCATCCTAATTGAAAGGTTTTAAGGGTACCCTGAACGTCAGTGGAATGTCTTTTTTAAATAACATGCTGCATTTGTTATGCTTTTAAAGCAAATAATGTGTGAAATAGTCATTACATGCTTATTTGTTTCTCTTTTTCTTTCTATCATATTCTGTACCAAAAATAAGGTAATTTTTTTGGTCAATGAAATTTCCCAAGGTTTCTTGGGATTTCCCAACTAGATTTCCTTCATAAGGACAGTGCCTTAAATCCAAATCCCTCTGCATCTTATAGATTTAGTAACACTAAATCCCAGGCTAAGCCTCAATTAGTAATTGTTTGTGCTCTGATGAATTCAGAGTGAATATAAATAGCTGTTGTTTCTGTTTTGGGTAGAACTGATGAGGTTTAATGCAGGACAGGCAGTTGTAGGAACCCCTTCTGGTTGGCACAGGTCTTTCATAAATAAATTTATGGACTGGAAAAGTTAAACTGGCAAAAGAAGGGTATTATTAGAACCGAGAAGTCAGCCTTTGCAGGCTGGCTTTCTTAGTGGCAGGGTCCTGACAGAGAAGTAAAGATATAGCAGCAAAATCCCGACAGAGAGGTAAATAGGGTCCAGTTAAGGAAATAAGTGAGAGATGTTATGGGCTATAACTCTGAACTTGAAAAAAGGATGCTTACAAGGTACTTAGTGGAATTGAAGAGGCAATGGTTATCTAGTTTAGCATGGTTCAGTATGATTGATTTAAACTTACAACAAATGATGGTTTCCTAAAGATATAGCTATTGGCTTATACACAGTGTGGAGCATATAAACAGAGACTGAGAACCACAGAGGACAAGCTCACTAGAAGCTCTCGGAGCCAAGGAGACAGAAATTCAGTTCACCTTCAGGCTCATGGTGTTTGGCCTTCTATACTTCCCCCACTGAGACCAAGGCCAGTCTGAAAAGTTCTTCAGAAAGTTGCCCAGCTCCAGGCAAGGAGACAATAAAGGATTTGAACTTTTACCCCTGACTATTCTTGTGGTGATTACTCTGAACTGAAGAGAAGGCTATTTCCAGAGACCCCCAGGAAAACCAAATCAGAGAACATTACATTTTCATCTGTGACCCAGAAATTAGGGTGAGTACAAGAAGAAAACTTTGTAAAGGGCTAAACTAGTGCTTCAGCTGAAATGGGACAGATGTTTAGATAGGAGCCTTCTTTTCCAGTTCAAGGAAAATGTGTCAAAAGCATGATTAAACTTATAAAAAATCAAGGTTTGATTGTAACTTGGGAGCAGATCATTGAACAGTACAGTACACATCTCCTTGGTTCTCTAAGGAAAAAGAATTAGATCCAGAGTAGTGGAAATTAGTAGGAGAGCAACTATGTAAACACTACAATGATAATAGACCTGATTCAATTTCTAAAGAAACACTTTATACATATAACTTCATACAACTGGCTTTAAGAAATTATATAAGTATTAAAAGAAGAAAGAGCAGGAAGAGGAGGATCCAGACAAACTAGGTGAAAATGATGAAGAATTAGACAAGAAAGGAGTTAAGTATAATGCTGATAAAATTAAGGAGTGTAGTGCTTCACAGCAGGAGTCATTAGGATATTCCCCAACCCTTGACCTACCTCCCTCAATTAACTTTTATGGATGGAGGGAGAAGGAGGAGGGGAAGGGGCAGGAAGGAGCAGTGACACAATCACACCACCTATGAAGCAGGCAAGATTACAGTTACAAGATTACAAAAAGCACTAGTTAAAGCTAAAAAAGGACAGGATATATCGGATTTACAAATAAATGCATACCTTGATATTGAAGAGCTTGACTCTTCAGGTCAACAAAGGAGAAGATGCACTCCTTTTGATCTGGAAAAAATCAAAGATTTAAAAAAGGGTTGCACTCTTTATGGGGCTACATCATCTTATATTAAGATGATACTAAAAATTTTGGCTTATGAAATCCTAACCCCTAATGATTGGAAAGCTATAGCAAGAACATGTTTAGAACCTGGACAAAACTTGTTGTGACTTTCAGAGTATAGTATATTGAATTATGCAGGATACAAACCCAACACAATAAGCAAACTGTAGTTAATATACAAATCTCCTTTGATCAACTATAAGGTAAAGATCAGTATGCAGACACTTTAGCACAGATTAATTATCCCATAGTAGCATATGAGTAAATTGCTGCTGCTGCTGCTGCAATGGAAGCATGGGGCTCCCTCCCAGGAAAAGATGGTGGGGAAGCCTTCACAAAAATAGAGCAAGGTCCCAACGAAAACTTTGCTGATTTGTGGGCATTTCTGCAGACAACAGTCACAAGAACTATTGGAGAAAATACAGCTACAAAAATTATGATAAGACAACAGGCTAAGGAAAATGCTAATGGGGTTTGTAAAAGAATTATATGGGGACTAGATAAGGATGCTTCTTTAGAGGAGACAATAAGACGCTGTGCCACAGTGGGCACAAATGCTTATTCTACCCAGGCTATGAAGCAAAATATGGAAAGACAAGGTCCCTCTTGACTAGAGAATTCCAGAGAAACTCATCAGTGCTTTCAGTGTAGATAAATAGGGCATCTCAAAGTTCAATGTAGAAGGAGAGGACATGGTGAAAGAATAAGACACAAACACTATGTCCAAAATGTAACCAAGGGTTCCAGTGGGCCTCAGAATGTAGATTGACCCAGGGAAATGAGAGGCAAGGTGCAACTCCAAGACCTCAAACAAAAAACTGGTGGGACATGATGGTAGCCAAGGTTATATCCAGAGAGTCTTTAGAAGTTCAGGACTCTGATATGATCGATCAGCAAAGAAGCAATCAGATGGGAGAAAGGGATTACATGATCAATCAACCAAAAAGCAATCAGATGGGAGAAAGAGATTACAATTGAAGAGAGAATATAGGCCTTTTTAACCCAACAGAAGGGCAGAGTCCAGTGCAAGCAGCTCCAATGTAATTTCCAGATAATGAGGAGAGATTTAGAAAGTGATCAATAGAAGGGACTAGATAGATTAACTGCTTGGCAGAAAGGGTTTGCCCGTATTTCTACACATGGAGAAGGAATCACATGGGTGCCAATAGCACTTGGAGAGAGACAGAAAAAAGAGAAAAATCTCAAAACGAAGGAGAAGACCTAAGAAACCTCTGACACTGAAAGAGCATGGCTGATAAGGAGACTTTTACAGAACTTCAGAAACAGCAGGAATCCTTGGATTTCCTGAGATAAAAAAAAATTGTTGATAAGACTGTTGCAGAACTTCAAAAGTAGCAGAAATTGTTGGATTCCCTGATACATGAGATTAGGACAGGATTTCAAAACTTGCAGGAATCATTGAAATCCCTATACACATGTGAAGTAATGGACGATAGATTGGTGTTGGACTATTTCTAGGACTTATGGATATAAAGAATTCCTCATGTTGATTCCTGTTATTTGTTACATCACTACTATGTGCTTATGTAATTTTTGTAATTATGTGTAATAACTCCCATGTTGATAGATTTATGTATACTTGTTTCAAGTGAGACCATTCAAAAATCCGCTAATCTGATTTGATTTCCCATTTTTCTTTGGTGTTTTCATGACCCTTCCTGAGAAATCAGAGAGGGCATGATCACCTCCTTTTATGATGTTTTCACCACTTTTTTGAAGAGTCATGGAAGGTGTGATCACCTCTTTTGGGGGTTCTTACCTAAGGAGAGTGACCACCTTATGTTCTAAAACAGAAGAAAGAGGGTGATGTCATGGGCAAGAACTCTGAACTTGAAACAAGGATGCTTACAAGGTACTAAGTGGAACCGATGAGACAATAGTTATCTAGTTTAGCATGGTTCAGCGGGATTGATTTAATCTTACAACAAATAATGGTTTCCTAGAGATAGAATGATCGGTGTATACTCAGGATGGAGCACATAAGCTGGGACTGAGAGTTACAGAGGATAAGGGCACTAGAAGCTCTCAGAGCCAAGGAGAGACAGAAATTCATTTCACTTTCAGTCAGGCTCCTGGTGGCTGGCCTGGCCTCCTGCACTTCCCCCACTCAGACCAAGGCTGGTCTAAAAGCCTCTGCAGAAAGCTGCCCAGCCCCAGGAAGGAGATCATCAAGGATTTGGACTCGAACATCTGCCTGTTCTTGTGGTGATTACTGAACTGAAATAAAGGCTGCTCCCAGAGAACCCAAGAAACCCGATCCAGAGAAATTTACAGTCATTGGTGAAGTTGAACATTATTTCTCTCAATCTACCTTCAGGGGAAGAATTGATCTAAAGTGTAGTTGAAAACAATCATTAAAAAATGACCTTGTTCATCAGCAAAATTGTAAAATTGGATGTCAAATAAATGAAAAAAGAACCACTGATAAGTTTTAACAAATTATTTATTTAAAGTAAATTTCCCCAAAGTAAGATCTATTAAGAGTAAGTCATTTAGAATTGAGTACAACAAATGCAATTGGTCACAGCTAGTCACAGATGCAAAATGATATCTAATCATTAAGGCTTATTGACAATCATTATGATCAAAGGGAGATACTCATTGAAAAATAATATCTACAAACCAGATAAGCTGTCCAAATATTATTTCATTATCACACTACATTTGATAATCCTAAAATTATACTAATCGTTCATTTCCCTTAATAAAGTAGAATAAATACTTTATTCTTTCTTTATTCTTTATTTTTTATTCTGTCACTGCAGAAACAAATGCAAATTCCACTTTCACATTAACAGAGAAGTAAAAAAGATTTTTGAGTGTGTTTCTGATTTTAAAAAAAAAGTTAAAGTTCATTTTTCATTTATAAGAAAAACAAGCAATTACCAAAAGTTGAAATTGATAAAAGTTTATTGTTGACTTCCTTATCAAAATAAAAAGAAAAATTAGTTTTAAAGATACACCATACAACTGACTATCTGATCTTGCACTGACTAACTATAAGAACGGTTTCAAGGGAAAAAACAAAAACAAAAAACAAAAACTGACCCCCAAGGATTTGTGCTGCTTTACAAAATGTTATTTGCAGGTAATTTGCAGATTCTTGACCTAGTTTTTAAAGCTAATTCCAAAATGTTCTTTTGTAAGTGTCCAGGTATGTCCCCAATTTCTTCTTCTAAACAAACTTGCATCTATTTCCACAATCATTACAGAAAACATATATTGTCATAGGTTCCTCACTACTTAGGGTTGGAATCTGGCTATAGGTACAATTCTTCTTTGTACACTTGCCACATTTGAATAGGTCAGTTGGGTTCCCACCGATCCGAGCCATTTGATGCTGTCTAATTGCTTCTTGGGTCACGTTTCTACGCATCTCTTTCAGTTCATCACTAGCCATTTCCTCTGCAGTCATTCTGGCAAAGACATCCGGAGGTATGTTCCCACACAGTACGTTTTTCCTTAAATTGGGATTCTTTGCATCCTTGAGATTTGCTATTCTACTTCGAACCCTATTTTTGTACTTCATATGCCTGTTCCGTAGCTCCTGATACACAGCTTCCTCAATCTGAGCTCCCAGCTCTTCTACATCGGCCCCAGTAGCAAAGTAGTCGTCTCCTGTTCTGAGGGCGGCAGCAAGCATCTCTCGGCACTTGATTCGGACGGAATCTGAAGTGCTTGGTGCCCGGAGGAAAGATTTAACGAGGGAATCAGAAGCATTTGTCTCTTCCTTTCGTTGGTTCGCATTGCTGCTGACGCTACTTGCTTGTCCTGGCTTAGGGCTGCTTTGGCAAGAGGGAGCGGATTCCTTTTTTTGTTTCATCGGGGTCTTGGGGGGCTCACATACCAACTTCTTCCAGCATTTGACGAGAGACGCGGCTAATGCGGTGACTTCTTTATCTGTGCTCTGCTTGCGAACGGTATTTACTGAGATTCCAATTTTTGTGGACTGCAATAATTCCAGAGTCATGGGAACGTTTTGAAGTTCTTTGAGTAAGTCCAGTGCCCCAGCCGCGTTTTTCTTCTGCACCATCTTATCAATCTTCTTGGCTATGCGAAGGATCTCGTCCTCCATGGCAACGGCGGTTTTGCAACCCACTCTCCCCCACACTCAGAGGGGATGGGACACGGAGCGTGGGAGAGGTGAGCAGGCGTCCCTTCAATGTCAAGAAGAGCCACACACGGAGAAGCAAGACTCAGGGCCCTCTCAGGAACAAATAAAGACCGGTCTTGTGTGACTGCTAGTCCCAGGCGCTGGTGACTGCTTCTCCAAGAGCGGGTGACTGCTGATCCCAGGCGCGGGTGACTGCTGGTCCCAGGCGCTGCTGACTTCTCCTCCCAGGCGCAGACAGTGGATGTAGAGGTTCTTCGGAGAAGTATGCTTGAAAGACGTACACTCCAAACAAGGATTTAACTCAGATTAATAGAAACCAGGACAGCCACCAGGTGGGTCTTTGTCATCGAGTCTGTTCTCCAGTCTCCGTTCGAGAGCTTGAGTGAGCTCCAGCCTCCAGTCCTCAGTCTTTCTCTGAGTCTGGCTCCCTCCCAGATCTCTTAGGTCTTATATACTCTCTTATAAGTACATCATCAGAGGTGTGAAGCTTGTAGAATAGGTGTCCACTCATAGATCTATTAGGTCTTATATACTCTCTTATAAGTACATCATCAGAGGTGTGAAGCTTGTAGAAGGTGTCAACTCACAGATCTATTAGGTTTTATATACTCTCTTTAAGTACATCATCAGAGGTGTGAAGCTTGTAGAATAGGTGTCTACTCATAGATCTATTAGGTCTTATATACTCTCTTATAAGTACATCATCGGAGGTGTGAAGCTTGTAGAATAGGTGTCAACTCATAGATCTATACTAAGTACCTGTAAACTAGGGAATCATCTCAATTGCACTGAGTTAACACCTTGCCTTAGCACTGAATCAATCTTACAAGAGTTTCTGCCCCTTACAAATGGGTATTTGCTCAATGTTCGTGGGTGACTAACTTTAGTAATATCTTGTGCTTATTCAAACTTTTAAGTCCTGTCCTTGCAGTTACCATAACTTTAGTCTAGATAAGGAGAATTCTCAAACAGTGGCTTTGATTCAGGAGTTGAAAGAAACAATAACTTGTTTCTAGAGTGACTGTTTCAGCAAATTCGAACTTTGTGATTCTGTACCGTGGATAAAACATTTAAGGCTCTTATCAACCAGATTCTAACCTCTCTATCGAGTGGCACTTCGTGGTACTCTCCCTTAAAGTCTTCTACATAGTAATGCAGTTCAAATCACCAAGCATTTCATTTTTTTCTCATAATTATAACTTTTTATTGACAGAACCCATGCCTGGGTAATTTTTTTATAACATTATTCCATGCACTCACTTCTGTACCGATTTTTCCTCCCTCCCTCCACCCCTTCCCCAAGATGGCAAGCAGTCCTATACATGTTAAATATGCCACAGTATATCCTAGATACAATCTATGTGTGCAGAACCAAACAGTTCCCTTGTTGCAAAGCGAGAATTGGATTCAGCAGGTAAAAATTACCCGGGAAGAACAACAAAAATGCAAACAGTTTATATTCATTTCCCAGTGTTCTTTCTTTGGGTGTAGCTGCTTCAGTCCATCCTTGAGCAATTGAAACTGAGTTAGATCTCCTCTTTGTCAAAGAAATCCACTTCCATCCTCATACATCCTCATACATATGTACGTTGTGGAAGTATATAATGATCTCCTGGTTCTGCTCATTTCACTTAGCATCAGTTCCTGTAAGTCTCTCCAAGCCTCTCTGTATTCATCCTGCTGGTCATTTCTTACAGAACAATAATATTCCATAACATTCATATACCACACTTTACCCAGCCATTCTCCAAATGATGGGCATCCCTTCATTTTCCAGTTTCTAGCCACTACAAACAGGGGGCCACAAACATTTTGGCACATACAGATCCCTTTCCCTTCTTTGGTATCTCTTTGGGGTATAAGCCCAGTAGTAGCACTGCTGGATCAAAGGGTATGCACAGTTTGATAACTTTTGGGGCATAATTCCAGATTGCTCTCCAGAATGGTTGGATTCGTTCACAACTCCACCAACAATGCATCTGTGTCCCAGTTTTCCCACATCCCCTCCAACATTCATCATTATTTTTTCCTGTCATCTTAGCCAATCTGACAGGTGTGTAGGGGTATCTCAAGAGTTGTCTTAATTTGCATTTCTCTGATCAATAGTGATTTGGAACACTTTCATATGAGTGGAAATAGCTTCGATTTCATCATCTGAAAATTGTCTGTTCCTATCCTTTGACCATTTCTCAATTGGAGAATGGCTTGTTTTCTTATAAATTAGAGTCAATTCTCTATATGTTTTGGAAATGAGGCCTTTATCAGAACCT
This sequence comes from Antechinus flavipes, assembly GCF_016432865.1. Lineage (NCBI taxonomy): Eukaryota > Metazoa > Chordata > Mammalia > Dasyuromorphia > Dasyuridae > Antechinus > Antechinus flavipes. The sequence continues at coordinate 622,483,841 of NC_067400.1, read as the reverse complement.
TTAACTGCGAAGATGTTTTCCCAGTGTGTTGCTTCCCTTCTAATCTTGTTTGCATTAGTTTTGTTTGTACAAAGGCTTTTTAATTTGATATAATAAACATTTTCTATTTTGTGATCAATAATGATCCCTAGTTCATCTTTGGTCACAAATTTCTTCCTTCTCCACAAGTCTGAGAGATCAATTATCTTATGTTCCTCTAATTTATTTATGGTCTCATTCTTTATGCCTAAATCATGGACCCATTTTGACCTTATCTTGCTATACAGTGTTAAGTGTGGGTCCATGCCTAATTTCTGCCATACTAATTTCCAGTTTTTCCAGCAGTTTTTGTCAAATAATGAATTCTCATCCCAAAAGTTAGGATCCTTGGGGTTTGTCAAATGCTAGATAGCGATAGTTGACTATTTTGTCCTGTGAACTTAACCTGTTCCACTGATCAACTAATCTATTACTTAGCTAATACCAAATGGTTTTGTTGACTGCTGCTTTATAATATTGTTTTAGATCAGGTACAGATAGGCAAACTTCATTTGATTTTTTAAAATTCCCTTGAGATTCTTAACCTGTTGTTTTTCCCTATGAATTTTGTTGTTATTTTTTCTAGATCATTAAAATATTTTCTCGGGAGTCTGATTGGTATAGCACTAAATAAACAGATTAGTTTATGGAGTATTGTCACCTTTATTGTATTAGCTCGCCCTATCCAAGAGGACTTAGTATTTTTCCAATTATTTAAATCTAACTTTATTTATGTGGAAAGTTTTTTTTTGGTAATTTTGCTCATATAGTTCCTGACTTTCCCTTGGTAGATAGATAGATTCCCAAATATTTTATGCTATCGACGGTGATTTTGAATTGAATTTCTCTTTGTATCTCTTGCTGTTGGATTTTGTTGGTGATGTATAAAAAGTGCATACCCTGTGATTGAAGAATTAATATGTTTTGATAATTTAATTTAATTTAAATTTTTTTAATTTTTAATAAATAATTTAATAAAATTTTAATAAAATAAAATAAAATTTAATAAATAATTAATTTTTAATTTAAATTAATTTAAATTACTGTATTTCCTTCGCTAAATTTTTATTTAAAATATTTGTAGCAATATGCATCAGGGAAATTGGTCTATAATTTCCTCTCTCTCTTTTTGGTTCATTCTGATTTGGGTATCTGCACCACATTTATGTCACAAAAGGAATTTGGCAGGACTCCTTTATCTATGTTAACAAATATGTTATATATTCTATAGTATTGGAATTAATTGTTCTTTAAATTTTTGGTAGAATCCTCTTGTAAATGCATCTTATCCTGGAGATGTTTTCTTAGGAAGTTAATTGATGACTTGTTCAATTTCTTTTTCTAATCCGGGGTTGAGTATTTTATTTCTTCTTTTGTTACCCTGGACAATTTATATTTTTGTAAATATTTATCCATTTCATTAAGATTGTCATATTTATTGGCATACACTTGCATGTATTGGCATATAAACATTTATTGTCCTCTTCATTGGTGGTGAATGTACTCTTTTCATTTTTCATATTAGTAATTTGGTTTTCTTCTGTTTTTGTTCAATCAAATTAACCAAAGATTTATAAAATTTAATAATTTTTTTCATGACTTACTTCCTTTTTGGAACATACTCATTTATTTTTAATTTACAGAATAAAACAAGAATTTCCATAACACAGTAGAATTTTTCAAAGATTATTGCACGAGACTACAAATCTATTATGTTACACTTGTTATTCCATTTTATTATATAATAAAGTTATTATATAAAGTTATAATAATGACTTCTAGATGAAATTCGCTTACTTCGTTGAATGTCCATCTTATTCCCTGGAAAAAGATGCTCATTCTCGCTGGGTAAGTTATTTTTGGTTGCATACCAAGTTCCTTAGCCTTTCGGAATATCATATTCCAGGCCCTTCGATCTTTTAATGTGGATGCTGCCAGATCCTGGGTGATCCTTATTGTGGCTCCTTGATACTTGAATTGGGTTTTTCTAGCCGCTTGCAATATTTTTTCCTTCATCTGAGGGTTCTGGCATTTGGCCACTATATTCCTTGGTGTTTTGATTTTAGGATCCCTTTCAGTGGGTGATCAATGAATCCTTTCAATGTTTATTTTTTCCTCTGTTCCTATGACTTCTGGGCAGTTCTGTTTGATAATTTCCTGGAAAATAGTGTCCAGGCTCTTTTTTTCATCATGTTTTTCTGGAAGTCCAATGATTCTCAGATTGTCTCTCCTGGATCTGTTTTCCAGGTCTGTTGTCTTCCCCAGAAGGTATTTCACATTCTTTTCCATTGTTTGATTTTTTTGGATTTGCTTGACTGATTCTTCTTGTCTCCTTGAGTCATTCAATTCCATTTATTCGACCCTGATTTTCAGTGAAGTATTTTCTTCATTCACTTTTTAAAAATCTTTTTCTAATTGTCCCATTGAGTTCTTTTGTTCTGTGGAATTTGTTTCCATTTTGCCAATTTTGTTTTCCAGTTCACCATTCCTATTTTTCAAGGATTTTACTTCTTTATCCACTCTCTCTTTAACTGACTTCTCCAGGCTCTTTTGCCAAGCCTCCCTCTCCTTTTCCCAAGCTTCCCTCTCCTTTTGCCAAGCCTCACTCTGCTTTTCCCATTTTTCTTCTAGCTCCCTTGTGAGAGCCTTTTTAATCACTTCTATGAGGTTCATCTGTGCTGAGGAACAGATGATCTCCTCCTTTGGGAATTCACCTGGAGACAGTCTGTTTTTAGTCTCCTCAGGATTTAGAGTCTGTTCTCTATCTGTATAGAAGCTGTCAAGGGTTAAAGTCCTCTTCAGTTTCTTGCTCATTCTGTCTAATAATCAAAGACAAACTAGCAAAGAAAAACAGAAAAAACTGGAGTCTTTCTTTGGGGGAGGGGCTGGGTGTGTTATCGAGCTTCCTCTACAGACTGGGGGGGGGCAGCAGTGAGGCACTAGCCCGACTGTGCTGCGCCTGCGCTCTGAGATCCCAGAGCGTGCTGAGTCATTGTGGGAGGTGGAAGGGGGGAGAGCGGCCAGGTCCCGAGAGACTCCAGCTATTTGGGATTGTATTCTTCACCCCCGGTGTTTTTAGCTTCTCTGTTGGGCTGCTGACTTGCTGCCGGAGCAAAGTATCTAGTCCTGTAGCGAAGCTCTCCCTGCAGAGATGGCTGCGATCACTCCCCACCCCCTCTCCAGTCTGCTCCCGTGCTCTCACTGCCGCTGCCCACTGCCTGCGCCTGATCTAAAACCATCCCAGCCCTCCAGTAAAGACAGACCTTTCTTGGCGAATCTCAAGGATGGCTTCTCTTGGTAACTATTTGTGGGGTTTTTTTTCAGTCAAACATTAATTCAGAGGCTTGTAATGAAATGGATAGTGAGAGAAAGCGTGGAGCTACACAGCTATGTGCCTCCTCTCTGCCATCTTAACCGGAAGTGACTCATGTTATTTGTTACATCACTACTACCCTGTGTTCTATTGCTATGTGCTTATATAATTATTTGTAATACCTCCTATGTTGATGCATTTAATGTATATCTGTTTCAAGTGAGACCTTTCAGAAACCCGCTAATCTGATTTGATTCCCCATTTCCTTTGGTGTTTTCATCTCCCTTCCTAAGATGTCAGGGAAGGCGTGATCACCTCCTTTTGGGGGTTCTCACCTCCTTGAGAAGTCAGGGAGAGTGACCACCTTATGCTCTAAAACAAAAGAAAGCAGGGAGATGTTATGGGCCAGAACTCTGAACTTGAAATAAGTTCTCTGCCAGAGTAACTACCAGTTATGTATCAGTCTGAAGGAGGAATCCAATGTCAGAGTAATACCAACTACAAAAACCTTAATTAGTTTAGTGATGGGTGGGTAAAAATTATTAACAAAGCAAGAAAGAAACTCCACCACACTATTATGTTTGAGATCAGAGTTGGTACAAAAGTTTGGCCATTTTGGTTTAAAACTGAAAAATTCCCCAAGGTCTGGCTTAGAATCTTAAAACTTTGTCACATCAATGAGGGAAAGCAAGGGCTATGGCATCATGGAGTTTTTACCCAAAACTTGGGTGAATTGCTAATTCTACTTACCTTCACCCTTTGAAGGTCTTAAGATCCTCCTCTGGTTCTTCCAAACAATTTTTTGGATACCAAGTTCTAGTGTCACTTTTTCTTTGTCAAAGTGTCAACGTTCACTTTAACCTTTGTCAAATCAAATGAGAGAAAGCAAGGGTTATCGTGTTCTATTAATGTTATATGATTTTTAAGAGAAGTTCGAATCCGCTTTTATAAATGATGCTCTCAGGCTCAGTTAAAGTAAAGGTAAAATTTCATTATACAATGCACAGGATAGAATGCTTGCAATAACAACACATACAGCAAATAATACACAAGAGGCAAAGAATAATAAGGATTATGATTAGAATAGCAGAGAAAGAGAGAGAATACATTACTCAGTACGATCGAGGGAGCTTCAACTCTAATTGGATGGCTGGGAAAGCCCCGATATTTCAGCCTGTGAGTCTCAATCGGGAAAGTCCTAGGCAGATCGTCATCTCCATAGGTGAGGCTTCAAAGTGGAGAATGCTTTGCCCACTCTTTATAGGGGTCCAAACAAAGAAGGCTTTGGGGCTAATGAAGACCTCATCTAAGACAAGGACGCACCAACTAGGGCTCCAGGTGGTTATAATCAAATGTTGCATTAATAAGGGGGCCAGTCCTTATCAACAGCAACAGTTCCAAGGAGGGGCGAGTTCCTGGAATCATATAATTGGAGCTAAAACACCGGTGGTACATGCCTGTCTTATAGATTAAAAAGGAAAGAGTTGAAATATATGTTCTTATGGTCAAGGAATGGTCAGGTTTTCATAGGAGAAGTTAAAATATATGCTCTGGGGGTGAGAGAGTAGTTAAGTCCTCACTTGGGAAAGAACTGCACTTTATGCTTTATTCCTTAAAAAACACTTTCTTCTCATTATTATCCTTGCAGCCTCTTTTATCTGTTTATTCCTTAGACTGTATATAATGGGGTTCAGAAAGGGAGGTATTATAGAATAGAATATTGAATGGATTATATCTTTAATGGACCCAGAATCTGAAGGTGATTGTAGGTACACATAATAGCCTGAAATAAGGAACAGGGAAACCACAATGATATGAAGGATACAAGTAGAGAAGGCTTTCCTTTGATCTTCTTTGACTGGAAATCTGAGCACTGTAGAAAATATGCAAATATAAGAGGCAGTAATGAAGGCAAAGCAGGCAACCCCAATCACCAGAGCAGAAGCAAGTAAGGATAATGTATGGCTGAAAGTTTCTGAGCAAGAGATCTTGAGAAGAGAGGGGATATCAGAATTGATTGATCACATTAGATTGGGAGAAAGACAATCGAAATGTGTAACCAGTATGGAAACTTGCATACAAAAGGCTAGTGAACAAGCAGGTTAAGGTCATCTCTATACAGACATGAGAATTCATGATCACAGGGTAGTGAAGTGGTTGGCAGATAGCAACATGAAGATCACGGGCCATGACAGTGAGCAAAATAAACTCAACAAAGGACATGAAAGTCACCAAGAATATCTGAGCTGCACAACCTCTAACTGAAATAATCCTGTTGTTTACCAGAGCATTAATGGATGTGGGGGGAACAGTTACTGATATGAAGCAGGCATCCACAATGGATAGATTCCTAATGAAAAAGTACATGGGGGTGTGGAGTCTCCTGTCAATAGTGGTGATGATGACAATGAGGAGATTCCCCATCAGGCCTGCTGAGTAAGTAGGAAAGAAAAGCAAAGAATATAAGATCTGCAGCTCTCTGGTGTCAGAAAACTCTATAAGGAGAAATTCAGTCACAGAGGTGGTCAAGTTAGACATTTTCAGACTCCAGTGAATGACCTAAGGTGACAAAAAGAAATTAAATAATCCATCAGTCATCAATTTTTAAAGACATATTCTGTTTTTGTCCTTACTGCATAAGGCATGGCCCCTGTTGTATATGTGTATGACTATGTGACTGTGGGCAAGTCAAGTTAGCTTTCAAGGAAAAACTTTCTAAGAGTGATATAAAAAGTGTATACCTGCACTGGTAAAGAAGATTTCTGCAACATAATATTATCTATTTAAAATCTGAACACTTAAGGAGGCAAAGTAATGTTGACTTCCTTTATCTTTTCTTTAATGTGTTGATTATCTTTGAGTGAATGCATCAGTACAATCTAACCTAAGCCAGAAGCTACTAATGAAAACGATCTTTTATTTGTAAAGTCCTCTCAGATGTGGTTTTACCCTATCCTATTCTGTCTTTTCCCATGGTCATCTCATTTTTATTAATAACATAAACAACATAGAAGAGAAAGTCAGAATTTTTTTAAAGAATATTTTAAACCACATTGTCAGCTTTTTTTGACAGTGGGGACAAGGACTGTAATTTTTCTTCCCGTAACTTCCCTCTAAATTCTCTACCATTGACTGAAAGAAGAAATTATAAGTGAATGGGAGATTGACATAGGCTGGATAGCTATTTCATCTATCCAGGGGCTGGAAGATCACCAAAGTCTGCTGACTTGACTTGCTTCTCTGAATAATCCCACTTCTCTAATTTTCACCATACCTGATCACAGGTTCTCCTGATCTTATCACTCTAATATTCCATTCATAGCCATGAAACAACAAAATGAATGAGCTATCATGAGGCAGATGTATCCTTGTCTAATATAAATAATATCCAAAGGAGCATACTGTAATGACACTCTTCTTAAACCCTCTATTTCTCTTTCAATTTAAAGATCCAAGACTAGAAATAATTAGTAAGCAGATATTTCTTGGCACTAATTCTTCATGATAATTTTTTTTAGAGAAGTAGAAATTAAGTCCTGATATAAGAGCTTTTTTTTAGTTATGTTTAATACATACATAAATCTATACATATAAATGGATATATATGTATATGTGCAAGCATATATATTTATATATAATTTTTTAAAATTTTAAGTTATAAATTCTATTGCATTTTACTCTTCCAAATCTATCTATTGAAATAAAATGTAAAATGAAATTGAAATAACACACACACACACACACACACACACACACACACAGGAAAAAATATTTTACAAAATACAAGTCATTCCTATTAGAAATACTAGAGATCATAAGAATGAATGTCATTTTCTTTAAAAAAAAAAAAAAGTAGCATCTCTCTGAAATCATCAGCAAGCATTATATGTAATGTATAAACTTGAAATATTTCCAGTAAAGTCAAAGGTGAAACAAGGTTGCCCACTATCATCATTACTATTTAATATTGCATTGGAAATGTTAGCTTTAGCATAAGAGAAGAAAAAGAAATTGAAGGAATTAGAACAGGTAATATGGAAATAAAATCATCATTCTTTGCAGATACCGGAATGGCATACTTAAATATTTCTAGACAATCAACTAAAAAACTACTAGAAACAATCAACAACTTTAACAATGTTGCAAGATACAAAATAAATCCACATAAATCATCAGCACTTCTATATGTTAAGAACAAAGCCTAGCAGTAAGAGATAGAGAAATTCTGTTTCAAATAAATGTAAATAATAAAAATATTTGGGATTCTATTTGCCAAGACAAAGCCAGGAAATATATGAAAACAAGTAGGAAACGTTTTGCAGACAAATAAAGTTAGATCTAAACAATTTGAAGAATATCAAGTACTCATGGCAAGGCAGGCTAATATAATAAAAAATGATAATTCTATTTAAATTTGTACGCTTAGTGAATGCCATATCAAACTGCCAACAAATTATTTAATGGAGGTAGAAAAAATAATAACAAAATTCATCCGGAACAACAAAAAGTGAAGAATTTCAATAGAATTTATGGGGGAAAAGTATAAACAAAGGTGGCCCAAATGTATCAAACCTAAAAGTATAATATAACGCAATGCCCATCAAAACTCTTTGGTACTGGCTGAGAAATGAAATGGTGGATCAGTGCATTAGGTGAGGTTTACAAGACACAATTGTAAATGACTGTAATAATTTGGTCTTTGATAAACTCAGACACTAGCTTTTGGGATAAAAACTTATTACTTGACAAAAATTACTGGAAAAGTTGGAAAATAGTACAGCACACTGAGGAATGCAAGCAGCACTATGACCTCTGGATGGTTGTAGGGTAAAATACTATAGCACGTATTGATCTTGTGAGATATCATGAAGGCAAACTTTCAAACAGAAAAGAGGATTGTAATCAGAACAGGAATTTAAGTCTCTCATCAGTCTCCTGGCTCAGCCCTTTGATGTATTGGCCCATTTCATTACCCCAACTAAAAATATCTTACCAGGGCTCTTCTTCCTTAACTCTGGAAGGATCCTTCTCATGAATAGCTCTGGTTCTTCTTGGAATTTTTCTTATCTTCTGCCCCACGTTCAGGCACCATATGTTGGAATACATGGGAGAGCTGCTGGAATACACGGGAGCCACCTGACAGTGGCTGCTGGAGATCCAACCCAGAAGGGATTGCCTCTTGTGAGAAAATGATACAAGGAGATGATACTGTTCCCTGACCTCTCTCACTAAGAAGCCATTGAGTTGTCTGACCTCCCCCCTCTTCCCTCTGCCTCTAATATATCTTGTTCCCAGTCCACAACACCTGTGTCAGCAAAGGCTGCCTGCAACTCCTTCAGAGGTTATGATCCACAGCTGTGGAGGCTCTAGGAGAATGGATCTGTCCCTTAACAATCCTACTCACAAACAGCTCTCGGATGCTTCTGCTTCCTCTTATAATTCTTGTGCTTCTTTTGCCCCATGTTCAGGCCCAAATATTATGATATGGGAGCCAACTGCCAGTTGCTGCTAGAGGTCTAACTCAGATCTGGAGAACTGATCTCTTCATATGAGATGATGATGATTATGATGGATGCTGATGATGGATGATGATGATGATGATGATGATAAAGATAATGATACAAGGAAACTGAGAGGCAGTTGCTGTTCTCTGACCTCTCCACCAAGAGGCTGTTGCATTGTCTGACCTCTCTCCTCTTCTCTCTTGCCTCCAATTTATTTCATTCCATTCCACAAGGAACATCTGTGAAGGCTGTTTTGCAACTCCTTCAAGTTTATGATTCACAGCTGTGGAGGCTTTTGGAGAACTGACCTGCCCCTTCACCTAGCATGGTCCTCAACAAGGAATAAATACTCTGCCTCTCAAATCTCTATCACTTTTACTCTTAAAAGTGCTAAGAGCACTAAGAACTGACAGAGATTTATCCATGATAATGCATACCACCAGATGGATTATAGACAGAACATGAAATCTGTTTAAGTTGACAGAAGCAGACAAAAGTCAAGGAAAGGCTAGGGAGTAGATACACATATTTTCTGACTTTTGATAGGGTTACAATTCTAACCAACCCTTTGGAAATCAAATTAAAATTTACAAGAAAGACCACTAGAACATGTGTAATATATAATACTGAGAGACGTTAATGGATATATATCCCAAAGGCATAAATTATAGAAGTAAAAGTACTCTTGATATGAAAGATTTATAGCAATATCTATTTGTCTAAACAGAAAAAAGATAGTAGAACAACTGTTATATCAGTGTTAAAAATATATTATACTATAAGATCAAGTGAGAAATATAAAAGAAGATGTGTGCTTAAGAGAACAGGGGAACAAGGAGAACAAGGTGGAACACACCATTTTCTTCTTGGTAGAATTTTGTTGAATTATGAATTTCAAATATTTTCTCTTCTGATAGATGTCATTATTTTATAGGTACATTTCCTCAATTAGTTTCTCCCTTGTAAAGAAAGGCAAAAGTATAACAAGGAATTATTTGGAAGTGAAAATAATATCAAAAGAAATATATTTTAAAATATTTTACACAAAATTTGTGAAATTCTTTTGCCTATATGTCAAGCAAAGCCATAACTATAGTCATGATATATTTGTATCAACTGTGCTAACAATCTAAATAGTCCTCAGGACACTTGGTTCTTCTGCCTTTTGAAGAATGGAGGAAAGGTACTTATTCCAGTCTTTTGAGGGATGTTGAGAGATGGCGAATCCTACAACTATAATACATATTCACTCCCATGAACATTAATTAATATTTCTTAAACTATAACCCAGTGCACCTGAGAGAACTTTTTTGGCACCTTCTCTTTTCTACCTAGGAAAATATTACTTCAGGGCACTGATCTCTGCCTGTCTATATTTGGTTGAAGAGTAGGGATACTATCCCAAAGGAGATGCAAGGAATAGCCAACAAAGGTAAAATTGGCCTTATGGGGCCATTTTGTCAAAAATGCTGTCTAACTATAACCACAAATACAATGGAGAAAATTGAGGGAAAACTTGCTTCCCAGCCAAGAAGAACAGAGTTGTCACAGCTAGACATGAATGGAAACTTTATAATTTTTTGCCAATCCAGCCTTCACTGGGAGGAATTCTGGAAATCTTTCTGTGGCAGAAGAATTTGCTAATATCATCTCTGAGTAGCTCACATTGCAGAAGCTAACAGCAAGGAAACTTGTTTTATTCAGGTTAGTCACAGTGAGTTTGAAGGCAATGCTTTCCCCCACCTCCATTTTTCTTTTATTTTTTCCTACCTTTCTCTCTCTCTTCCTCTCCCTTTCCTTTCTACTTTCTTCTCTTTTTCCTTCCATCCTTTCTTCCTTCCTTCGTTCCTTCCTTCCTTCCTTTTTACCTTCCTTCCATCCTTCTTTCCTTCCTTCTTCCTTCCTTCCTTCCTTCCTTCCTTCCTTCCTTCCTTTCTTCCTTCCATCCTTTTTTCCTTCCTTCTTTTCTTCCTTCCTTCCTTCCTTCCTTCCTTCCTTCCTTCCTTCCTTCCTTCCTTCCTTCCTTCTTCCTTCCTTCTTTCCATCCATCCTTTCTTCCTTCCTTCGTTCCTTCCTTCCTTCCTTTTTACCTTCCTTCCATCCTTCTTTCCTTCCTTCCTTCCTTCCTTCCTTCCTTCCTTCCTTCCTTCCTTCCTTTCTTCCTTCCATCCTTTTTTCCTTCCTTCTTTTCTTTCTTTCTTCTTTCTTCCCTCCATGCCTTCTTTTCTTCCTTCCTTCCTTCCTTCCTTCCTTCCTTCCTTCCTTCTTTCCATCCATCCTTTCTTCCTTCCTTTTGTCCTTCCTTCCTCCTTCCTTCCTTTTGTCCTTCCTTCCTCCCTTTTTCTTTTGTTCATTCCTTCCTCTCTCTTTTTATCTATTTCTACTGATCTTTCTTCCTGTCTCTATTTCACCATTTATTTCTTCTTCATTTCTCTTTTTCCTTTCTCTTTCATTCTTTCTTCTCTCCTGCTCTCTCCATCCCTCCTTCTTTTCTTTCTTTCTTCTTTCTTCCCTCCATGCCTTCTTTTCTTCGTTCCATCCTTACTTTTTTCCCTTTCTTTCCCTCCATCTTTTAATGCTAACTAATATAGTCATTTATTTTAAGTGAATTATATTTTGTATCATATATTTTGTGTCAGCTTTTTAATGGATGGGGAAGGATGAGGAAAGTGGGACAAATTCAGAACTTAAAAAGAAAAAAAAAGAACATCTACATACATATATGATTACAAATATATGTATGTGTTCAATATAACAAAAAAAAAACATAGCTCCCATGTCAGACTTTCTCAAAGTTATATTTTGAATGATTAGCAGAATGCTCTCAGAAAACTTGGAAAGACTTCTATGAGCTGATACAAAATGGTATGTACTGTGTAAAGTAACAGCAATATTGTAAGATATTTAGCTGTGAATGACATAATTTTTCTCACTATTAAAACAATCCAAGACCTCTTTGAAGAACTTAAGATGAAAATTCTCTTCCCCCCCCCTAGAATGAACAGTAGTGTCAGAATGTATATATTTTTTTACCTTTCAGTTTTGGTCTATGTTTTCTTTCACAACATGATTACTATAGAAATGTTTTGCATAATGATGCATGTGTAATATGTTTTTAATTTCTTGCATTATCAATGGAGTAGTAATGGTGGAAAGTGAAAAACAAAGAATCTGGAACTTAGAGTTTTGAAAAAGAATGTTAAACATTATTTTTACATCTAACTTGGGTAAGATAAAATGTTAAATAAAAAAGACAAAAAAATTAAAAATTTATGGAAAATCAATGGTCAGGAAATATCTGCCTACCAGTTGCTTCAAAGAGCTAGATTTTTGACCTTGAAAGACTTCTTAAGGGAAGTAGTGAACATAAGGAGAAGAGGAATGAGTATTAGAACATTCCCTTAATGCTATACCATGTAAAACAAGGATAGAACTGAATAAACCACTCAGTTTTGTTTTTTGTTTTTTGTTTTTTTGCCTGATGCATCTAACTGGTAGAAAATTGAAGTGACAAGATCAGAAAAGCCTATAATCAGGTATGGTGAAAATTAGATGAAGAGAGATAATTCAGAGAAGCAGAAAGCATGGCAGACCAAGTTAGCAGATTTGTTTCCTGAACAATATTGTTGCATATGTTTCTCATTCACTTGCAATTCCTTCTTTCAGTCAGTGGAAGACTCTGTACAGGGCATTAGTAGAATGAGAGATTATGGTCCCTTTCTCCACTATCAGCAAAAGCCACCAGTATTTTGGAAGTAATTTTTTTAAACATCTGACTTTCTCTTAATTTTAAGCTGTTCACAGCTATTAATGAAGGTGAGATGACCATGGAAAAGGAATATGAAGAGAAACTAAAATAACATCTAAGAGGACTTAAAAATTAAAGATCATCACTTCCATTCTTGGCTTCTAATCTAGGTCAGACTTTCTGTACTGATATAGTCACTCACAGAAAATCATTAAAGACAATAGGAGGAAAATAAGAAAATCCTTTGGGAGGATTTCTTTTCTTGCATAGGTATGCAATTTTTTAAAAGATGGAATTCCTAGGTGCAGAAATTTCCTTTACCATTGAAATTCTTCATCAAATCTTAGAAATTTTCCTTCAAAGGGAACCTGATTAGTTCATGATCACATAATCACTACATACCAGGGGTCATGCTATCTGTTCAGGTCCTATGTGGTAAGGATAAAAGTGGAATAATTTCTTTTAGCCTTTGAAAATATTTTGCCCTGAGCACTTGCTGATTGATGGACTGTTTGACTTCTCTTTGCCTCTTTAGGTCGCTCAGTGTGTGAAAGAGTCAAAAAATGTCTAACTTGAACAATTCAATAACTGGATTTCTCCTTATGGAGTTTTCTGACACCAGAGAGCTGCAGATTTTATATTCTTTTCTTTTCTTTTTCATTTACTCAGCAGGCCTGATGGGAAATCTCCTCATTGTTATCATTACCACCATGGACAGGAGACTCCATACCCCCATGTACTTTTTCATTAGGAATCTGTCCATTGTGGATGCCTGTTTCCTATCGATAACTGTTCCCCCAGCATCCATTAATGCCCTGGTGAACAACAGAATTATTTCAGTTACTGGATGTGCAACTCAAATATTTCTGCTAGTCTGGATGGCCTATGTTGAGTACACTTTGCTCACTGTCATGGCCCGTGATCGTTATGTTGCCATCTGCCATCCACTTCTTTATCCAGTGATCATGAACCCTCGTGCCTGCATGCACATGACCTTAACCTGCTTGTTCACTGGTCTTTTGTATGCAGGTCTCCATACTGGTTTGACATTTCAATTGTCTTTCTGTCAATCCAATGTGATCCACCAGTTCTTCTGTGATATTCCCTCTCTACTCAAGATCTCTTGTTCAGAGATATTCTTCAATTTGGTATCTATACTTGCCTCTGTGCTGGTGGTTGGGGCTGGCTGCTTTGCTTTCATTATTGTATCATATATTAGAATATTCTCCACTGTGCTCAGATTTCCAGTGAAAGAAGACCAAAAAAAAGCCTTCTCTACTTGCATCCCTCACATCATTGTAGTTTCTTTGTTTCTTATTTCTACCTCTTACATGCACCTACAACCAGCTTCAGATTCTGGGTCCATTAATGATATAATCGTTTCAGTATTTTATTCCATAATTCCTCCCTTTCTGAATCCTATTTTATACAGTCTAAGGAATAAGCAGATACAAGAAGCTCTAAGATTAGTAATGAAGAGAAAGCTTTTTTTAAATAAAAAGGCACAAATTCTAATTCTTTCCTGATGTTACTGATCTTACTTCATTTATACATTTAAAATCCCATATAAATTTCTCTCTTTCAGTCTCTGTCTCTGTCTGTCTATCTGTCTCTCTGTAGACAGGTAAAGATAAAGCACTGGTCTAAACAAAAAAAAGGATCTAGAATTGACCTAGGTATTATAAATTTCAGTATAAATTGCTTAATGAGACATATTCACAAATTCCAAATAATAGAATTCTTTTAGCTTTTAGGTGGCATTTGGCAACTCTGCTTATGATATATTAATGAGGAATGTATAATACATGTGGCTCAGAGGTTTTTTTTTTGCTTACCAAGTCAAATTCACACAAAAAATTCTGTATCTTAGACCAGGAAAATTTAATCTCAACTTAAGGATACTAGGGGTATACTTTGAGATTAATAGTATGTCCTCCTTTTTTTAAGTGACATGAAGTTTTGGTATGTGATTGTGGTGGAATATAATATACAGTGCTATAAGAAATGATGAGTTCAATAATCTTAGAAAAACATGAAAAGACTTGCATGCATACCTAATTATGTATAATGGTAGCCATCTCTAAAAAGGGAGGAGGGAAGCAAAAAGATAAGAAAGAATTTACTTGATAAATTTATTAAATATTTAAAGAAATAACAAGTATGATTTATAGTTTCATGTGTGATCACCTTTTAATAGACTATGCTATGGAAATGCTTGTTTTATTCAAAAATTAAAATTAGAACACATTTTAAAAGTATAGTTTCATTTTGAAGTTATTATTTAAATATTTATGGCAAGCTTCATGGAATAGAGATCTGCAGTTAGATAGAACCTTTACTTTCTTCTTTGTATATGGAAACATATTTTTCTTTTTAACTGTCTCTCCATATTTTAATTATCTCTTAATTAGTTTTAAGGACTCAGTAATACCATCTTTAAGAATGTACTTGCCACTCTTCATACATTTTTCAAATTATTTTAAGTAAGAAGTTTGCCTAAGCATGTCAATGTCCTACTCAGAAAGCTGTAATAGCTTCCTCTACCCACATGGATCAAATACAACCTATAATACGTACACCTTAATGCCTCTTGCAATTTAACGGTAATCTTGATTCAAGACTGGAAGTGAAATAACAAATGGAGAAATCTCAAAATGGTCAAAAGAGCAATAAAATAATTAAAAGTCTAAAAACAAATAAAGATAGATGTTAGGATAACAAGTTGTTGAATGAGATAAAAAATAAAAGGTAAACAACAGAGTATTTTAGACAATATTAGATTTTTTGGAAAAGTCCGTAACAACAAGAAAAATACAAAAGAAAAAATGTTAATATAGAAAAAAAAGAAATGTCAGTAGTGACTGAGTGAGTGAAAAACATTAATTTCTTTAAGAAATTGCTTAAGAAATATTTCTTAAATCTTTTTAACTTGCTCAAAATATTTCTTATAGTGATCCAAACACTGATCCAAACTGAGAGAAATAGAACAAAAGGAGAAATGATAAATGCACAAGTTAATCTTCATTAACTATATATTCAATGCCACCCAATTACATAATTAATTTTTTTTACTAAATTAGAATTATAATTCAGAAGAACAAAAAATAAAGTATATCAAAGGAAATAATGCAAAAAATGTAAAACAAGAAGTTTTAGCTGTACTAGATCTTAAACTGTATGATAAGACAGCAATTATTAAAACCATGTTTAGCTAAAAAATAGAAAAATAAAATAATGGAATAGAGTTCACATACAATTTGCAGCAGGAAATAAATATAGTAACATACATGGCATGTGTAAAAATTTAAGTTTTGAGAATAAGAATTTATTATTTGATAAAAATGTTAAGAATATAAAAAGTACTAAGGCAGAAATTGAATACTGCCTAATGTGTTTCACTAATTACTAAGTTAGAGTTAAAATTGTTTTGAAACCTAGAAAACGGAGATAGTAAAAAAAAATCTGAAGAACATGAGCTATATTACTTGCAAGACTTTTGGACAGGCAAATGATTTGTGAATTACAAGATGTAGAGAGCAGAATGAAATGCAATTTTGTACAAAGAGAAATTATAACCAAGATTAGAAGGAAAACAGAAAATTGGAGGAAATTTTTATTTTTTATTAGTTTTATTTTTAGAACATATGCATAGAAAATTTTTAACATTCACTCTTACAAAGCCTTTTGTTCCAATTCCCCCCCTTCCCCTCACTTCTCCTAGACAGTAAGTAATTAGATATATGTTAATCATATGAAATTCTTCTATACATATTTGTAGAAAAACTTTATAGCAGTTACTGCAATAACTAAACTCGCACCCAGGACACCCCAGAATCAGCTAGATTCAGGATAAGCAAAAGTCCTCCTTTATTCTTGGTCATAGACTCAGGATTGAACAGGATGGAAGCAGAATCTTGGAGACTACCTTCCCTCTAGTCTATCACCTAGAGTGCAGCTTTACTCCACCCCTAGTCCCTCCTACAATCCTCTACACACCAATCATTGAACCAGTACAGATAGTGGAAAGGACCATTTTCCAAGCATATGCCCATAGAGTATGGTCCAATCAGAAGTTAGCCTCAAGCGCTCGGCAGTCCCAATCTCAGTGCATAGTTCCAGCCCTCTACAAGTTATTCAGATAAAGGTCTCATGTCTCAAATATACAGAGATTTTTTTTTCAAATCTATATGTATAGAAGTCTTTCCCCAGATGATAAATGGTCAAAAGATAAAAACAGGAAGTTTTTCACTGAAGATATCAAGGCAATTTATGGTTATCTGAAAATGCTTCAATTAACTATTGTTCAGAGAGATACAAAGTAAATGATTTTGACATACCATTTTACACCTACCAAATTGGCTAAGATGATAGAAGCAAAGAGTTATAAATGTCGGAGTGGATATAGAAATTATTTTTCAAAAAAAATCCTTATTATTTTCATAATTTTCACTATTCATCCTTGCAAATCCTTGTGTTCCAAATTTTTCTACCAGTCTTTCCCTCACTGTTTCCTCCAGGCAGCAAGTAATCCAATATATGTTAAACATGTGCACTTCTTTCATGATGTGGAGAAATTGAAAAAATAAATTCACTGTTGGAATTGTGAACTGATCTAACAATTTTGGAGAGCCATCTGGAATTGTGCCCAATGCGTTACTAAATTACCTGTAGCTTTTAGTCTATTGATTCCATTTCTAATCTCTATTTTTCCATCTCTATTTCCAAAGATAAGTAGGAACAGCATTGCTCTTTGTGATGGCAAATATTTGGAATTTTGGGGGGTGCAGCTGTCAATTGAGGAATGGTTGAAAATTTGTGGTATTTGATTTAGATGAAATGTTTCTGTGCCATAAGAAATGATGAGACATGCTTTGAGGAAAAAACAGATTTATATTAAATAATGAAGAGTAAAATGAGCATTATCAGGGGAATACTATATATAGTAATAACATTTCTGTTTTAAGAACAACTTTGAGTGGCTAAATTATTTGAACAATGACAAATACCCAAATTAACTACAAATGTTATGTGAAGGAATGCACACAGAAAAATATAGAAAAAGGAAAGTATATATTGAATAGCTTTACACACACACACACACACACACACACACACACGTGTCTAATAATAGCCTTTGCTTGCATTAGAGGGAAGAAAAAAGAAGTCATCATTATAACTTTATTATATAATAAAATGGAATAACAAGTGTAACATAATAGATTTGTAGTCTCGTGCAATAATCTTTGAAAAATTCTACTGTGTTATGGAAATTCTTGTTTTATTCTGTAAATTAAAAATAAATGAGTATGTTCCAAAAAGGAAGTAAGTCATTCCCTTGAAGCATTTAAACTTTAAGTGGAAGGAAAACATAAAACAAATTTCAGACATTGGCTAAATGAAAGGCTCAGAAATTCTAAGTTTTCAGTGGCATATACAGTAAAACTATCTTTAGGTTACAGCAGTAGACCAAATGACAATGTCAAAAGTCTTAATGTTGTATATTAGTTCATTATTTCTCTTAGTCTCTATTTTATTAATCTTTCTTTTGAATTTCAAAATTTCTAATTTGGTATTTAATTGTATATTTTTAATTTGTTCTTTTTCTAGCTTTCTTAGTTGCATGAATATTTAGAGATATAAAACCTTCCCCAAGAACTGCTTTTGCAGCATCCCACAAGAAAATACAGACAATAAAACTATTATAGTGGGAAACCTCACCCTCCTTCTCTCAGAACTGGATAAATTTAACCACCAAATAAATGAGAAAGAAGTTAAGGATGCAAATATAATTTTAGGAGAGTTAAATAGGAGAGACCTTTGAAGAAAACTGAATGAGAACAGAAAAAAATATACATTTTTTTCTGCAGTATATGTCACATACAAAAAAATTGAATGTATTTTAGGGCATAAAAATCTCACAATGAAGTGCAGAAAGGTAGCTATATTAAATGCTTTCTTTTCAGATCATGCTTCAATAAAAACTATATGTAATAAAGGGCTCCTGAAAGATAGACTTGAAATTAAATGGAAATTAAATAATTTAATCCTAAAAAACAAATGAGTTAAACAACAAAACAGAGAAACAATCAGTGACTATCAAAGAGAATGACAATGATGATATAAAATAGCAAAACTTATGGGATGCAGCCAAACAGTTTTTAAGGGTAAATTTTACATCTCTAGGGGCTTATGTGAATAAAATGGATACATTAATAAATTGGGCATGAAACAAAAAAAGCTGGAAAAAAGAATAAAATTTAAATCCCCAATTAAATGGCAAATTAGAAATTCTGAAAATCAAGAGAGATTAATAGAATTGAATATAAGAAAACAATTGAAGTAACACATAAATAAAACTAAGAATTGGCTTTATGAAAAAAATTATTAAATTTTTTAAATCTTTGGTTAATTTGATTGAACAAAAACAGAAGAAAACCAAATTACTAATATGAAAAATGAAAAGAGTACATTCACCACCAATGAAGAGGACAATAAATGTTTATATGCCAATACATGCAAGTGTATGCCAATAAATATGACAATCTTAATGAAATGGATAAATATTTACAAAAATATAAATTGTCCAGGGTAACAAAAGAAGAAATAAAATACTCAACCCTGGATTAGAAAAAGAAATTGAACAAGTCATCAATTAACTTCCTAAGAAAACATCTCCAGGATAAGATGCATTTACAAGAGGATTCTACCAAAAATTTAAAGAACAATTAATTCCAATACTATAGAATATATAACATATTTGTTAACATAGATAAAAGAGTCCTGCCAAATTCCTTTTGTGACATAAATGTGGTGCAGATACCCAAATCAGAATGAACCAAAAAGAGAGAGAGGAAATTATAGACCAATTTCCCTGATGCATATTGCTACAAATATTTTAAATAAAAATTTAGCGAAGGAAATACAGTAATTTACCACCATGATAATATACTATGACCTATTCAAGGCTGTTTCAATATTAAGAAAATGATCAGCATAATTGGCCATATCAATAACAAAAATAACAGAAATCATATGATTAATTCAATAAAAGCACCAAAAACTTTTGACAAAATGCAATACACATTTCTATTAAAAAAAAAACAACTAGAGAATTTAAGGATGAATAGTTTTATTGAAAATGCTAAGCAGAATCGAGCTGTAATCATGAGCAAACATTCTATATCATAGAGATAAGCTCTAAGCATGCTAAATAAGATTAGTGGTTAGACAAAGATGCCCATTATCACCACTATTACTCAGGAGCTTTAGGAATAAAAGAAGAAAAAGAAATTGAAGCAATTAGAATAGGCTATGAGAAAACAAAACTCTCACTCTTTGCATATGATATAATGGTATAGTTTGAGAATTCTGAAGAATCAACTAAAATGTAGTTGAAATAACAACTTTAGTATATATATAGTATAGATAAAAGTATAAATAACAGAATAAATAACACAAACCAAAATTTCTATATTGTGTCAACAGAATCCAACTGCAAGAGATAGAAAGAGAAATTCCTTTTAATATAATGGTAGAAAGTATAAAATATTTGGGAGTCAATCTGTCAAGACAAACCCAGGAATTATGTGAACTCTCTTACAAAACATTTTTCACACAAAGAAAATCAGTTCTAAATATTTGGAACAAGACCAGTTGTTTATGGGTAGGCCAAACTAATAAAAATAAAAATGGCAGTTCTACTTAAATTAATCTACTTATTCACTGCCATACCAATCAAAGTGTCAAAAATTATTTTAGAGAAATAGAAAAAATAATAATCTTATTCTTCTGAAAGAACAAAAGTTGGATATTAAAGGAATTAATGAAAAAAATGCAAAAGGAATTTAGCCTAGTCATACCAGATCCAATCCCATATTATAGTCATATGAAGAAAAATTCTCTTAATCATTATTGAATAGAGAAATACAAATTAAAACAATTCTGAGATGTCATATGAAGAAAAATTCTCTTAATCATTATTGAATAGAGAAATACAAATTAAAACAATTCTGAGATATCACTTCACACCTATCAAATTGGCAAAGACAACAGGAAAAGTTAATGATAAATGTAAGAATACTGGGACACTAATACATTTTTCATGGATTTGGAAAATGATTACTGTTTAATACACTTTGTTGATAATCCAATTTGTGTCTAAAATCTTTACCTTTCTTGAAATAGATAAAAAAAGTTTTCTACTCAGCAAGGTGTCCAGTTTTCAAATTGTATTCTTCACTCTGAAAGTGAATAATTAAACCACTACTTCATCTCCAAGTCTGCTATGGGATGCTCCAACCATAGATTAGAAATCCAGACAGTAAAAAATGTAATATTAATTGTGGCAGTGGTTTTACAGTTTGAATCCTTGAATGCTCTAGTACATGAGAAAAGGGACTAGATGCCACTGGACCCATTTCCAAAATTACAACTCCCTTCATCTGGTAAGTTCAATGATCTGACTCTTGTTCTAATATCAAGCCTGGCTTTTGATCAGTTGGTTTTCCTTATGAGGAATGTTCAAGGGGCCCTTTTCTTGATCCAGATCACTTTGGTAAGGCCTGTTTTGTTTCTGCACACAAATTAGCTTTTTTTTTTTTTCTGAAGCAATTGGGATTAAGTGACTTGCCCAGGATCACAGAGCCAGGAAATAGTAAGTGTCTGAGACCACATTTGAACTCAGATCCTCCTGACTTCAGGACTGGTGCTCTATTCATGGCACCACCTACCTGCTCCATACAGATTAGCTGTTGAGCAAAACTTTTCTCTTTTATAAATGCATGTCCTGTCTGCCTATGAACTGTGCCTTTAATTTTCTGCATATATTTATATTATATTATATATTATAATTTGCATTAATTATATTTATGTAAGAATTGCTTACATGGTTGGCTTTGTGTTAGGTTGAAACCAGTTGAAATTAACAATTTAACTACACGGTTGTGAAATGTTTACTCTTGTAATTTAAGTGGTAGTGTGGATGATTTGTATTTGTATTTGTATTGTCATATCCCTTTACAATGTACTTGTATTTGTATTTTGTGTATCCTTGTTAGTTAAGTCGATGAGATCAGGGTAGCAATTTCTAGTTCAAAATAAATATGTAACAAATTTACAATGGCCATTCTCTTTGGCACAATGCAGATTTATTTAAGGGAAGAGGTTACAGATAAAAATAAGAGGTAAAATGGGCACCAAGAGTGGCAAATGTGAAATAAAATTAAGAGTATATAGTTAGCAAGAAAAACACAAGTTTCCCAAAGGAACTCACAATTAACCAGGAGAAAGAAATTGGAAGAAAAACACTGGTACCGAGAAGATACTATGAGGGAGCTAGAGTAACCTCATGGTGGGTTTAGTCCTAAAAAGAATTTAGCAAAGGTCTTTTCATAAGCTGATCTTATATAGAGAAAATATAATTTGGGTGTTTCTCAGAGAAACCAGGAAAGTAAAGAAGAGAACTCAAAGGGAGGGATCAAAGAGCCAGTTGAAATATCTGGCAAACCAGGACCAGACCTGTGTAAAGATATGCTCATCAATATTTCAAAGACTGTTTAAAGATGCTCAGAAGTTTGAGGGGTGGACAAAAGAGTTTCATCCTCTCAATTACTCTATATAAACAGGATAGCTTGAGAATTGATTAGGCCTAATAAGAGTTAGATGGGCTTCTTCCAAACAAGGGAAGAAAGTCAGTGCACATCACAGCTGATGAGGTCTTCAATGAGCTCTTCAATAATAGATGTGGTTAGCAGAGGAATTGATAAAAAAAAAATCCCCTGAGTCAGGCAGGGAGATGACTTTGGTAGAGATCAGGTTAGCTTTATAGTCCTACCTATCCTTTGGGGAGGTGGTCAAGTCTGAAATGCAAGTTATGTCAATTTCCTGAGACCTACACACTGTAGAGGTCTTGAGCAGTTTCATCTTGCCATGACCTGTCAGAAATCCCAGTCATGTCCCTGAGGTTAAATTTTCCTTTTAAAATCTACTAATGGCCATTGCATGGTCGTGTCCTTCCTTTGGGTAACTGCAATAACATTCTGCCTCATGGTATATTTTTCTTTAACCCTCACCTTGACACTCCACTATTCTTCTCAGTCCCACTAGCTCTCCTTACAACTAATTAGCTCTTTTAGAGTGCTAAGTGCTTTTCAGGATTTAGCTTGCCAGCTAAGGGCATACCCCAATCTCATGGGTGTGTTCTCTTTCTACTAGGTTATTGTGAGTTCCACTGAGGAACTTGTCCTTCATATGCTCTCCAACTCTATTTCATATTTACTCTTCCTGGTGTTTGTTGTATCCCTTTGATGTAAACTGTGTTCCCTTTATTCCTTGGGGGACCCTGATGGAAACTGTGCCCCTTTTAGGAGGGTAAAGTTGGAAAGGAATCTTTGGGGGAAGGGTACCGCTGACTCTCAAACCCTCCTAGCCTCTGGAAGAGGCCACACCCCTTCATGAGGACAACTTTTGGATAAGTAATCTCATTCAATTGGAAATCTTGGCATGGGGTATGGTCAAAGCCTGCAGACTGTCCAGGGAATCCCATTGCTGTCAGGGGACCTCTCAACTCTCATTTCTCACACCTCATCACCTTCCTTTTGTCTGTAACCTCTTCCCTAAATAAATCTACCTTTTGCCAAAGAGAATGACCATTGTGAATTCTTCACATGAAAGTATCCCAGCTTTTGATATCTATCAGCATCTGGTGGCTACATCATGCACATAATTTCTGGCCTTGAACCACATCATTTGTTGCCAAAACCCACATTGGAAACATGTCAAAAGTGGGGTTTTTATCCTTGAGGATTCACTTTTAAAATGGGCCAGATTGTGATAAAGGCAAAAGGGAGGATGAGGCAGTTCAGACAACACACTCCTAGAACAAACATATGTCTTTCAAATGTGTAAGAAATATGGTTCTAACCATTCATCTAGCCAGGCTTGGGTTTATTTGACTAGTGACAATCAGAACCTTTGCTGGCTTTGTTGGGATAGCTTTACTAAGATCAAATTGGAGTATTTAAGACATAAACTGATAAATAAGAAAACCCAGTTTCTTGAATGTAATGAGTGGCATTCAGAGACAAAGGAAACAGAGCATAGGTTTGAATTAGAATCAGTAAAAGAAAGGATTAACTCATTTGAAAATCTCCTTAGCACCCTTTAACAATCAACTAGATTAACTATACATACATTTAGCAATAGACTCTACCAGTGCCCTAGCTTTTGTGTTCCCTTTCAAGGTGCAAGTCAAATTTGCCCAAGAAAAACCTTTGAGGATAGGGCTTGGCTAGGAGCTATGATTTTAAGTGCAAGTAGTGTGGAAAACTTCAAACTATTGTGAAGGAGTATTTCAACCACAGGGAGGATCCCATCAGTTTTGCTGAACAGTTCTGACTTAGTCTGCATTCATACAGACTTGGGTATCTGGATCTGAATCCATAGTCACCTTGGTTGGGGAAAGTGACACTAGAGATTTGTGTCAAAAAAAATTATTGGGAACAACCAGAGGAGGATCTTAAGACCTTCAAAAGGTGAAGGTAAGTAGCATTAGCAATTCACCCAAGTTATGGGTAAAAACTCCATGAAGCCATAACCCTTGCTTTCCCTCATTTGATTTGACAAAGGTTGAAGTGAACTTTGACACTTTGACAAAGTAAAAGTGACACTAGAAATTGGTATCAAAAAAATTGTTTGGAAAAACCAGAGGAGGATCTTAAGACATTCAAAGGGGGTACGTAGAATTAGCAATTCACCCAAGTTTTTGATAAAAACTCCATTTTGCCATAGCCCTTGCTTTCCCTCATTGATGTGACAAAGGTTTAAGAGTCTAAGCCAGACTTTGGGGAATTTGTCAATTTTAAGACAGAATGGCCAAACTTTTGATACCAACTCTGATCTCAAACATAATAGTATGGTGGAGTAAATTCAGTTTCTTTCTTGCTTTGTTAATAATTTTTACCCACCCAGCACTAAACTAATTAAGGGTTTTGTCGGTGATGTTACTCTGACATTGGGTTCCTCCTTCAGACTGAAGTATAACTGGCAGTTACTCTGGCAGAGAACTTGTTTCAAGTTCAGAGTTCTGGCCCATAACATCTCCCTGCTTTCTTTTGTTTTAGAACACAAAGTAGTCACTCTCCCTGACTTCTCAAGGAGGTGAGAACACCCCAAAAGAAGGTGATCACGCCTTCCCTGACATCTTAGGAAGGGAGATGAAAACATCAAAGGAAATGGGGAATCAAATCATATTAGTGGGTTTCTGAAGGGTCTCACTTGAAACAGGTATACATAAAATCCATCAACGTGGGAGGTATTACACATAATTATATAAGCACATAGCAATAGAACACAGGCTAGTAGTGATTTAACAAATAACGTGAGTCAACATGAGGAATTATACATGTCCATAAGTCCTAGAAATAGTCCAAAACCAATCTATTGTCCATTACTGCACATGTGTAAGAAATCCAATGATTCCTGCAAGTTTTGAAATCCTGCAATAGTCTCATCATGTATCAGGGAATCCAATGATTCCTGCAGATTTTGAAGTCCTGCAACAGACTTTAAAACAATTTTTCACCTCAATGAATCTAATGATTCTTGCAGATTTTGAAGTCCTGTATCAGTCTTATCATGTCTCAGAGAACGCAATGATTCCTGCTGGATTTGAAATTCTGCAACAATCTTATGAAAAAAAATATTATCTCAGGAAATTCAGTGATTCCTGCTGGTTTTGAAATTCTGTAACAGTCTCATTACCAGCCATGCTCTCAGTGTCAAATGTTTCTTAGGTCTTTTCCTTTGCTTTGAGGTTTTTTTTCTTTTTTCTGGCTTTCTCTGATGGAAAAGGTGAATATGGCTCATTGGCATTCATCTAATTCCTTTTCCATCTGTAGAGATACAAGCAAATCCTCTCCTCCAAGTCTATCTAGTCCCTTCTATTTACCACTTTCCAAATCTCTCCTCATCACCTGGCACTTACACTGGAGCTGCTCACCACTGGACACTGCCCTTCTTCTGGGTTAAAACGTCTATATTCTCTCCAATTGTAATTCCTTTCAGCCATCTGATTGCTTTTTGCCTGATTGATCATATCACAGTCCTGAACTTCTAAAGACTCTCTGGGCATAACCTCAGCTGCCATCATGCCCCACCTGTATTTTTGTTTCAGATTTTGGAGCTGGACCCTGCCTCTCATTTCCCTGAGTCAATCTATATTCTGATACCCAGTGAAATATCGGTTTCATTTTGGACATAAGGTTTTAGGTGTTCTCTAAGTGTGTCTTCTCACTCTATCTCTATACCTACATTGGGCTTTCAAATGTTCAACTTAACCATACTGAAAGCATTGATGAGTTTTTTTGGAACTCCCTTGTCAAGAGGGACCCTGTCTTCCCATGTTCGTCATAGCTTGGGTATAATAAGCATTTGTGCCCACTGTGGCACAACATCTTATGATCTCCTCTAAAGGGGCATCTTTGTGTAGTCCCCATATAATTCTTTTACAAATCTCATTAGTATTTCCTTAGTCAATTGTCTTATCATAATTCTTGTAGCTGCATTTTCTCCAATGGCTCTTGTGACAGCTGTCTACAGACATCCCACAAAATCAGCAAAAGATTCATTGGGACCTTGCTCTATTTTTGAGAAGGCCTCCCCTCCATCTTTTCCTGGGAGGGAGCCCCATGCTTCCATTGCAGCCGCAGCAGCAATTTGCTCATATGCTGCTATGGGGTAATTAATCTGTGATGAAGTGTCTGCATACTGATCTTTACCTTCTAGTAGGTCAAAGGTGATTTGTAGGTTAACTCCAGTTTCCCTATTTCTTTAGGCTTGTATCCTCCATAGTTCCAAAAGCCACAACAAATTTTGTCCAGGTTCTAAACATGTTCTTGCTATAGATTTCCAATCACTAGGGGTTAAGATTTCATAAGCCAAATTCGCTAGTAACATCTTACTATAAGATGATGTAGCCTCATAAAGAGTGCAACCTTTTTTAATCTTTGAATTTTTCAGGTCAAAAGCAGTGTATCTTCTCTTCTCATAACCTGAAGAGTCAAATTCTTCAATCACAGGGTATGCACTTTTTATACATCACCAACAAAATCCAACAGCAAGAGATACAAAGAGAAATTCCATTCAAAATCATTGTCGATAGCATAAAATATTTGGGAATCTATCTATCTACCAAGGGAAAGTCAGGAACTATATGAGCAAAATTACCAAAAAAAACTTTCCACATAAATAAAGTTAGATTTAAATAATTGGAAAAATACTAAGTGCTCTTGGATAGGGCGAGCTAATACAATAAAGCTGACAATACTCCATAAACTAATCTGTTTATTTAGTGCTATACCAATCAGACTCCCAAGAAAATATTTTAATGATCTAGAAAAAATAACAACAAAATTCATAGGGAAAAACAACAGGTTAAGAATCTCAAGGGAATTTTAAAAAATCAAATGAAGGTGGCCTATCTGTACCTGAGCTAAAACAGTATTATAAAGCAGCAGTCACCAAAACCATTTGGTATTGGCTAAGTAATAGATTAGTTGATCAGTGGAACAGGTTAAGTTCACAGGACAAAATAGTCAACTACCGCTATCTAGCATTTGACAAACCCCAAAGATCCTAACTTTTGGGATGAGAATTCATTATTTGACAAAAACTGCTAGAAAAACTGGAAATTAGTATGGCAGAAATTAGGCATGGACCCACACTTAACACTGTATAACAAGATAAGGTCAAAATGGGTCCATGATTTAGGCATAAAGAATGAGATCATAAATAAATTAGAGGAACATAAGATAATTGATCTCTCAGACTTGTGGAGAAGGAAGAAATTTGTGACCAAAGATGAACTAGGGATCATTATTGATCACAAAATAGAAAATGTTGATTATGTCAAATTAAAAAACCTTTGTACAAACAAAACTAATGCAAACAAGATTAGAAGGGAAGCAACACACTGGGAAAACATCTTCCCAGTTAAAGGTTCTGATAAAGGCCTCATTTCCAAAACATAGAGAGAATTGACTCTAATTTATAAGAAATCAAGCCATTCTCCAATTGAGAAATGGTCAAAGGATAGGAACAGACAATTTTCAGATGATGAAATCGAAGCTATTTCCACTTATATGAAAGTGTTCCAAATCACTATTGATCAGAGAAATGCAAATTAAGACAACTCTTGAGATACCCCTACACACCTGTCAGATTGGCTAAGATGACAGGAAAAAATAATGATGAATGTTGGAGGGGATGTGGGAAAACTGGGACACAGATGCATTGTTGGTGGAGTTGTGAACGAATCCAACCATTCTGGAGAGCAATCTGGAATTATGCCCCAAAAAGTTATCAAACTGTGCATACCCTTTGATCCAGCAGTGCTACTACTGGGCTTATACCCCAAAGAGATACTAAAGAAGGGAAAGGGCTCTGTATGTGCCAAAATGTTTGTGGCCCCCTGTTTGTAGTGGCTAGAAACTGGAAAATGAAGGGATGCCCATCATTTGGAGAATGGCTGGGTAAAGTGTGGTATATGAATGTTATGGAATATTATTGTTCTGTAAGAAATGACCAGCAGGATGAATACAGAGAGGCTTGGAGAGACTTACAGGAACTGATGCTAAGTGAAATGAGCAGAACCAGGAGATCATTATATACTTCCACAACGTACATATGTATGAAGATGTATGAGGATGGAAGTGGATTTCTTTGACAAAGAGGAGATCTAACTCAGTTTCAATTGCTCAAGGATGGACTGAAGCAGCTACACCCAAAGAAAGAACACTGGGAAATGAATATAAACTGTTTGCATTTTTGTTGTTCTTCCCGGGTAATTTTTACCTGCTGAATCCAATTCTCGCTTTGCAACAAGGGAACTGTTTGGTTCTGCACACATATATTGTATCTAGGATATACTGTGGCATATTTAACATGTATAGGACTGCTTGCCATCTTGGGGAAGGGGTGGAGGGAGGGAGGAAAAATCGGTACAGAAGTGAGTGCAAGGAATAATGTTATAAAAAATTACCCAGGCATGGGTTCTGTCAATAAAAAGTTATAATTATGAGAAAAAAATGAAATGCTTGGTGATTTGAACTGCATTACTATGTAGAAGACTTTAAGGGAGAGTACCACGAAGTGTCACTCGATGGAGAGGTTAGAATCTGGTTGATAAGAGCCTTAAATGTTTTATCCACGGTACAGAATCACAAAGTTCGAATTTGCTGAAACAGTCACTCTAGAAACAAGTTATTGTTTCTTTCAATTCCTGAATCAAAGCCACTGTTTGAGAATTCTCCTTATCTAGACTAAAGTTATGGTAACTGCAAGGACAGGACTTAAAAGGTTGAATAAGCACAAGATATTACTAAAGTTAGTCACCCACGAACATTGAGCAAATACACATTTGTAAGGGGCAGAAACTCTTGTAAGATTGATTCAGTGCTAAGGCAAGGTGTTAACTCAGTGCAATTGAGATGATTCCCTAGTTTACAGGTACTTAGTATAGATCTATGAGTTGACACCTATTCTACAAGCTTCACACCTCCGATGATGTACTTATAAGAGAGTATATAAGACCTAAGAGATCTATGAGTTGACACCTATTCTACAAGCTTCACACCTCTGATGATGTACTTATAAAAGAGTATATAAGACCTAAGAGATCTGGGAGGGAGCCAGACTCAGAGAAAGACTGAGGACTGGAGGCTGGAGCTCACTCAAGCTCTCGAAGGGAGACTGGAGAACAGACTCGATGACAAAGACCCGCCTGGTGGCTGTCCTATCTACTATTCCTCTGCGTTAAATCCTTGTTTCGAGTATACTTCTTTCAAGCATACTTCTCCAAAGAACCTCTATATCCACTGTCTGCGCCTGGGAGGAGCAGTAACCCGCGCCTGCGAGGAGCAGTCACCGCGCCTGGGATCAGCAGTCACCCGCTCTTGGAGAAGCAGTCACCAGCGCCTGGGACTAGCAGTCACACAAGACCGGTCTTTATTTGTTCCTGAGAGGGCCCTGGGTCTTGCTTCTCCGTGTGTGGCTCTTCTTGACATTGAAGGGACACCTGCTCACCTCTCCCACGCACCGTGTCCCATCCCCTCTGAATGTTGGGGAGAGTGGGTTGCAAAACCGCCATTGCCATGGAGGACGAGATCCTTCGGATAGCCAAGAAGATAGATAAGATGGTGCAGAAGAAGAACGCGGCTGGGGCACTGGACTTACTCAAAGAACTTCAAAACGTTCCCATGACTCTGGAATTATTGCAGTCCACAAAAATTGGAATCTCAGTAAATACCGTTCGCAAGCAGAGCACAGATGAAGAAGTCACCGCATTAGCCGCGTCTCTAGTCAAATGCTGGAAGAAGTTGGTATGTGAGCCCCCCAAGACCCCGATGAAACACAAAAAGGAATCCGCTCCCTCTTGCCAAAGCAGCCCTGAGCCAGGACAAGCAAGTAGCGTCAGCAGCAAAGCGAACCAACGAAAGGAAGAGACAAATGCTTCTGATTCCCTCGTTAACTCTTTCCCCCGGGCACCAAGCACTTCAGATTCCGTCCGAATCAAGTGCCGAGAGATGCTTGCTGCCGCCCTCAGAACAGGAGACGACTACTTTGCTACTGGGGCCGATGTAGAAGAGCTGGGAGCTCAGATTGAGGAAGCTGTGTATCAGGAGCTACGGAACAGGCATATGAAGTACAAAAATAGGGTTCGAAGTAGAATAGCAAATCTCAAGGATGCAAAGAATCCCAATTTAAGGAAAAACGTACTGTGTGGGAACATACCTCCGGATGTCTTTGCCAGAATGACTGCAGAGGAAATGGCTAGTGATGAACTGAAAGAGATGCGTAGAAACGTGACCCAAGAAGCAATTAGACAGCATCAAATGGCTCGGATCGGTGGGAACCCAACTGACCTATTCAAATGTGGCAAGTGTACAAAGAAGAATTGTACCTATAGCCAGATTCCAACCCTAAGTAGTGAGGAACCTATGACAATATATGTTTTCTGCAATGAATGTGGAAATAGATGCAAGTTTGTTTAGAAGAAGAAATTGGGGACATACCTGGACACTTACAAAAGAACATTTTGGAATTAGCTTTAAAAACTAGGTCAAGAATCTGCAAATTACCTGCAAATAACATTTTGTAAAGCAGCACAAATCCTTGGGGGTCAGTTTTTGTTTTTTGTTTTTGTTTTTTCCCTTGAAACCGTTCTTATAGTTAGTCAGTGCAAGATCAGATAGTCAGTTGTATGGCGTATCTTTAAAACTAATTTTTCTTTTTATTTTGATAAGGAAGTCAACAATAAACTTTTATCAATTTCAACTTTTGGTAATTGCTTCTTTTTCTTACAAATGCAAAATGAACTTTAACTTTTTTTTTTAAATCAGAAACACACTCAAAAATCTTTTTTACTTCTCTGTTAATGTGAAAGTGGAATTTGCATTTGTTTCTGCAGTGACAGAATAAAAAATAAAGAATAAAGAAAGAATAAAGTATTTATTCTACTTTATTAAGGGAAATGAACGATTAGTATAATTTTAGGATTATCAAATGTAGTGTGATAATGAAATAATATTTGGACAGCTTATCTGGTTTGTAGATATTATTTTTCAATGAGTATCTCCCTTTGATCATAATGATTGTCAATAAGCCTTAATGATTAGATATCATTTTGCATCTGTGACTAGCTGTGACCAATTGCATTTGTTGTACTCAATTCTAAATGACTTACTCTTAATAGATCTTACTTTGGGGAAATTTACTTTAAATAAATAATTTGTTAAAACTTATCAGTGGTTCTTTTTTCATTTATTTGACATCCAATTTTACAATTTTGCTGATGAACAAGGTCATTCTTTAATGATTGTTTTCAACTACACTTTAGATCAATTCTTCCCCTGAAGGTAGATTGAGAGAAATAATGTTCAACTTCACCAATTACTGTAAATTTCTCTGGATCGGGTTTCTTGGGTTCTCTGGGAGCAGCCTTTATTTCAGTTCAGTAATCACCACAAGAACAGGCAGATGTTCGAGTCCAAATCCTTGATGATCTCCTTCCTGGGGCTGGGCAGCTTTCTGCAGAGGCTTTTAGACCAGCCTTGGTCTGAGTGGGGGAAGTGCAGGAGGCCAGGCCAGCCACCAGGAGCCTGACTGAAAATGAAATGAATTTCTGTCTCTCCTTGGCTCTGAGAGCTTCTAATGCAGCTGTCCTCTGTAACTCTCAGTCCCTGCTTATGTGCTCCATCCTGAGTATACACCGATCATTATATCTCTAGGAAACCATTATTTGTTGTAAGATTAAATCAATCCTACTGAACCTCGCTAAACTAGATAACCATTGTCTCATCGGTTCTACTTAGTACCTTGTAAGCATCCTTGTTTCAAGTTCAGAGTTCTTGCCCATGACATCACCCTCTTTCTTCTGTTTTAGAACATAAGGTGGTCACTCTCCCTGACTTCTCAAGGAGGTAAGAACCCCCAAACGAAGTGATCACACCTTCCATGACTCCTCCAAAAGTGGTGAAAATATCATAAAAGGAGGTGATCATGCCCTCTCTGATTTCTCAGGAAGGGCAATGAAAACACCAAAGAAAAATGGGAAATCAAATCAGATTAGCGGATTTCTGAATGGTCTCACTTGAAACAAGTATACATAAATCTATCAACATGGGAGTTATTACACATAATTACAAAAATTACATAAGCACATAGTAGTGATGTAACAAATAACAGGAATCAACATGAGGAATTCTCCATATCCATAAGTCCTAGAAATAGTCCAACACCAATCTATCGTCCATTACTTCACATGTGTATAGGGATTTCAATGATTCCTGCAAGTTTTGAAATCCTGTCCTAATCTCATGTATCAGGGAATCCAACAATTTCTGCTACTTTTGAAGTTCTGCAACAGTCTTATCAACAATTTTTTTATCTCAGGAAATCCAAGGATTCCTGCTGTTTCTGAAGTTCTGTAAAAGTCTCCTTATCAGCCATGCTCTTTCAGTGTCAGAGGTTTCTTAGGTCTTCTCCTTCGTTTTGAGATTTTTCTCTTTTTTCTGTCTCTCCAAGTGCTATTGGCACCCATGTGATTCCTTCTCCATGTGTAGAAATACGGGCAAACCCTTTCTGCCAAGCAGTTAATCTATCTAGTCCCTTCTATTGATCACTTTCTAAATCTCTCCTCATTATCTGGAAATAACATTGTAGCTGCTTGCACTGGACTCTGCCCTTCTGTTGGTTTAAAAAGGCCTATATTCTCTCTTCAATTGTAATCACTTTCTCCCATCTGATTGCTTTTTGGTTGATTGATCATGCTTTCTTCCATCTGATTGCTTTTTGGTTGATTGATCACATAATCCCTTTCTCCCATCTGATTGCTTCTTTGCTGATCGATCATATCAGAGTCCTGAACTTCTAAAGACTCTCTGGGTATAACCTTGGCTACCATCATGCCCCACCAATTTTTTGTTTGAGGTCTTGGAGTTGCACCTTGCCTTTCATTTCCCTGGGTCAATCTACATTCTGAGGCCCACTGGAACCCTTGGTTACATTTTGGACATAGTGTTTGTGTCTTATTCTTTCACCATGTCCTCTCCTTCTACATTGAGCTTGAGATGCCCTATTTATCTACACTGAAAGCACTGATGAGTTTCTCTGGAATTCTCTAGTCAAGAGGGACCTTGTCTTTCCATATTTTGCTTCATAGCCTGGGTAGAATAAGCATTTGTGCCCACTGTGGCACAGTGTCTTATGGTCTCCTCTAAAGAAGCATCCTTATGTAGTCCCCATATAATTCTTTTACAAACCCCATTAGCATTTTCCTTAGCCTGTTGTCTTATCATAATTTTTGTAGCTGCATTTTCTCCAATAGTTCTTGTGACTGTTGTGCAGAAATGCCCACAAATCAGCAAAGTTTTCGTTGGGACCTTGCTCTATTTTTGTGAAGGCTTCCCCACCATCTTTTCCTGGGAGGGAGCCCCATGCTTCCATTGCAGCAGCAGCAGCAATTTACTCATATGCTGCTATGGGATAATTAATCTGTGCTAAAGTGTCTGCATACTGATCTTTACCTTATAGTTGATCAAAGGTGATTTGTATATTAACTCCAGTTTGCTTATTGTGTTGGGTTTGTATCCTGCATAATTCAATATACTATACTCTGAAAGTCACAACAAGTTTTGTCCAGGTTCTAAACATGTTCTTGCTATAGCTTTCCAATCATTAGGGGTTAAGATTTCATAAGCCAAATTCTTTAGTACCATCTTAACATAAGATGATGTAGCCCCATAAAGAATGCAACCCTTTTTTAAATCTTTGATTTTTCCAGATCAAAAGGAGTGCATCTTCTCCTTTGTTGACCTGAAGAGTCAAGCTCTTCAATATCAAGGTATGCATTTATTTGTAAATCAGATATATCCTGTCCTTTTTTAGCTTTAAGTAGTGCTTTTTGTAATCTTGTAACTGTAATCTTGCCTGCTTCATAGGTGGTGTGATTGTGTCACTGCTCCTTCCTGCCCCTTCCCCTCCTCCTTCTCCCTCCATCCATAAAAGGTTCATTGAGGGAGGTAGGTAAGGGGTTGGGGAATATCCTAATGACTCCTGCTGTGAAGCACTACACTCCTTAATTTTATCAGAATTAGATGTAACTCCTTTCTTGTCTAATTCTTCATCCTTTTCACCTAGTTTGTCTGGATCCTCCTCCTCCTGCTCTTTCTTCTTTTAATACTTATATAATTTCTTAAAGCCAGTTGTATGAAGTTATATGTATAAAGTGTTTCTTTAGAAATTGAATCAGGTCTATTATCATTATAGTATTTACACAGTTAGTTGCTCTCCTACTAATTTCCACTACTCTGGATCTAATTCTTTTTCCTTAGAGAACCAAGGAGATGCGTACTGTACTGTTTCTAAAAGTTCAATGATCTGCTCCCAAGTTACAATCAAACCTTGATTTTTTATAAGTTTTATCATGCTTTTGACACATTTTCCTTGAATTGGAAAAGAAGGCTCCTTTCTAAACATCTGTCCCATTTCAGCTGAAGCACTAGTTTAGCCCTTTACAATGTTTCCTTCTTGTACTCACCCTAATTTCTGGGTCACAGATGAAAATGTAATGTTCTCTGATTTGGTTTTCCTGGGGGTCTCTGGAAACAGCCTTCTCTTCAGTTCAGAGTAATCACCACAAGAATAGTCAGGGGTTAAATTTCAAATCCTTTATTGTCTCCTTGCCTGGAGCTGGGCAACTTTCTGAAGAACCTTTCAGACTGGCCTTGGTCTCAGTGGGGGAAGTATAGAAGGCCAACCACCATGAGCCTGAAGGTGAACTGAATTTTTGTCTCCTTGGCTCCGAGAGCTTCTAGTGAGCTTGTCCTCTGTGGTTCTCAGTCTCTGCTTATATGCTCCACACTGTGTATAAGCCAATAGTTATATCTTTAGGAAACCATCATTTGTTGTAAGTTTAAATCAATCATACTGAACCATGCTAAACTAGATAACCATTGCCTCTTCAATTCCACTAAGTACCTTGTAAGCATCCTTTTTTCAAGTTCAGAGTTATAGCCCATAACATCTCTCACCTATTTCCTTAATTGGACCCTATTTACCTCTCTGTCAGGATTTTGCTGCTATATCTTTACTTCTCTGTCAGGACCCTGCCACTAAGAAAGTCAGCCTGCAAAAACTGACTTCTCAGTTCTAATAATACCCTTCTTTTGCCAGTTTAACTTTTCCAGTCCATAAATTTATTTATGAAAGACCTGTGCCAACCAGAAGGGGTTCCTACAACTGCCTGTCCTGCATTAAACCTCATCAGTTCTACCCAAAACAGAAACAACAGCTATTTACATTCACTCTGAATTCATCAGAGCACAAACAATTACTAATTGAGGCTTAGCCTGGGATTTAGTGTTACTAAATCTATAAGATGCAGAGGGATTTGGATTTAAGGCACTGTCCTTATGAAGGAAATCTAGTTGGGAAATCCCAAGAAACCTTGGGAAATTTCATTGACCAAAAAAATTACCTTATTTTTGGTACAGAATATGATAGAAAGAAAAAGAGAAACAAATAAGCATGTAATGACTATTTCACACATTATTTGCTTTAAAAGCATAACAAATGCAGCATGTTATTTTAAAAAGACATTCCACTGACCTTCAGGGTACCCTTAAAACCTTTCAATTAGGATGCTTCATTTCAAGGGATTAGAACTATCTGAGGGAATTAGAATTGGAAAAAGAAATCTCCGAATCATATCTTATATATATTCATAAGCAGTGCTGTCAAAGATCTTAGGCTAATAGAATTTTCTTATTTTGAAATCTTGAATATGTCTCATTTGGCTCCTGTAAACTGAACACTTCCAGGCTGCTGAAGTGGAGAATTAAGGGTTGAAATTCCCTAACAGCAATGGGATCCCTTTGGCCAGTGGCAGGTTTTGCAAAAGAATTCGTAAACCCCAATAAATATAGGCACAAGGTTTGTGGGAAAAAATTGTTTATTTATACTAGGAAAACCTTATGCTAAGAAAACAACTTTTTCAGCAGGCAAATTCCTCATAGGAATTAACAAAGATGGGTTTACACTGAGAATAAAATATCCATCAGTGGGCTAAATCCAGAAGGATGTTTAGCACAGTTTGTGGGTTCTGTCATCTTTTATTTCCCTTCTGAGGTCTGGGGCTTCTTTGATCTTTGGTCCTGGGGCCAATTGGCAGATGAATATGAGAGACTGGTTTTCAATTCAATTCAATTCAATTCAATTCAAAATTGAATGAGATTACTTAACTTGGGAGTTTCTGTAAAGTATGGACTAGCTCCCTGGAGGGCTTCAGGGTCAGCCAGAGTCAGGATGAATTAAAGTCCTTAGTTTTTAGGGGGAGAAGTGAAGGGTGTTGGCAAGCTGCCTGGATTCTGGAGATATAAAATTTACCCTTAAAAACTGTTTGGCTACATCCCATGAGTTTTGCTATTTTATATCATTATTGTCATTCTCTTTGATAAAGTCACTGATTGTTTCTCTGTTTTGTTGTTTAACTCATTTGTTTTTTAGGATTAAATTATTTAGTTTCCATTTAATTTTAAGTCTATCTTTCAGGAGCCCTTTATTACATATAGTTTTTATTGAAACATGATCTGAAAAGAAAACATTTCATATAGCTACCTTTCTGCACTTCATTGTCAGATTTTTATGCCCTAAAATACATTCAATTTTTTTGGATGTGACGTGTACTGCAGAAAAAAATGTATATTTCTTTCTGTTCTCATTCAGTTTTCTTCAAAGGTCTCTCCTATTTAACTCTCCTAAAATTATATTTGCAGCCTTAACTTCTTTCTCATTTATTTGGTGGTTAAATTTTTCTAGTTCTGAGAGAAGGAGGGTGAGGTTTCCCACTAGAATAGTTTTATTGACTATTTTTTCTTGTGGGATGCTGTCAAAGCAGTTCTTGGGGGAAGATTTTATATCTCTAAATATTCATGCAACTAAGAAAGCTAGAAAAAGAACAAATTAAAAATATACAATTAAATACCAAATTAGAAATTTTGAAATTCAAAAGAAAGATTAATAAAATAGAGACTAAGAGAAATAATGAACTAATATACAACATTAAGACTTTTGACATTGTCATTTGGTCTACTGCTGTAACCTAAAGATAGTTTTACTGTATACCCCACTGAAAACTTAGAATTTCTGAGCCTTTCATTTAGCCAATGTCTGAAATTAGTTTTATGTTTTCCCTCCACTTAAAGTTTCAATGCTTCAAGGGAATGAACTACTTCCTTTTTGGAACATACTCATTTATTTTTAATTTACAGAATAAAACAAGAATTTCCATAACACAGTAGAATTTTTCAAAGATTATTGCACGAGACTACAAATCTATTATGTTAAACTTGTTATTCCATTTTATTATATAATAAAGTCATAATGATGACTTCTTTTTTCTTCCCTCTAATGCAAGCAAAGGCTATTATTAGACACGTGTGTGTGTGTGTGTGTGTGTGTGTGTGTGTGTGTAAAGCTATTCAATATATACTTCGATTTTTCTATATTTTTCTGTGTGCATTCCTTCACATAACATTTGTAGTTAATTTGGGTATTTGTCATTGTTCAAATAATTTAGCCACTCAAAGTTGTTCTTAAAACAGAAATGTTATTACTATATATAGTATTCCCCTGATAATGCTCATTTTACTCTTCATTGTTTAATATAAATCTGTTTTTTTCCTCAAAGCAATGTCTCATCATTTCTTATGGCACAGAAACATTTCATCTAAATCAAATACCACAAATTTTCAACCATTCCTCAATTGACAGCTGCACCCCCAAAAATTCCAAATATTTGCCCTCACAAAGAGCAATGCTGTTACTACTTATCTTTGGAAATAGAGATGGAAAAATAGAGATTAGAAATGGAATCAATAGACTAAAAGCCATAGGTAATTTAGTAACTCATTGGGCACAATTCCAGATGGCTCTCCAAAATTGTTAGATCAGTTCACAATTCCAACAGTGAATTTATTTTTTCAATTTCTCCACATCATGAAAGAAGTGCACATGTTTAAACATATATTGGATTACTTGCTGCCTGGAGGAAACAGTGAGGGAAAGACTGGAACACAAGAATTTGCAAGGATGAATGGTGAAAACTATGAGAATAATAAGGAATTTTTTTTGAAAAATAATTTCTATATCCACTCCAACATTTATAACTCTCTGCTTCTATCATCTTAGCCAATTTGGTAGGTGTAAAATGGTATGTCAAAATCATTTACTTTGTATCTCTCTGAACAATAGTTAATTGAAGCATTTTCAGATAACCATAAATTGCCTTGATATCTTCAGTGAAACACTTCCTGTTTTTATCTTTTGACCATTTATCATCTGGGGAAAGACTTCTATAC
The DNA here is from genome assembly GCF_016432865.1 of Antechinus flavipes. Classification (NCBI taxonomy): domain Eukaryota; kingdom Metazoa; phylum Chordata; class Mammalia; order Dasyuromorphia; family Dasyuridae; genus Antechinus; species Antechinus flavipes. The sequence continues at coordinate 622,445,345 of NC_067400.1, read as the reverse complement.
ATATAAATTTGAAAAAAAAATCTCTATATATTTGAGACATGAGACCTTTTTCTGAATAACTTGTAGAGGGCTGGAACTATGCACTGAGATCGGGACTGCCAAGTGCTTGAGGATAACTTCTGACTGGATCATACTCTATGGGCATATGCTTGGAAAATGGTGCTTTCCACTATCCGTACTGGTTCAATGATTGGTGTATAGAGGATTGTAGGAGGGACTAGGGGATGGAGTAAAGCTAGCCAGGGACTACACTCTGGGTGATAGATGAGAGGGAAGGCAGTCTCCAAGATTCTGCTTCCATCCTATTCAATCCTGAGTCTAAGACCAAGAATAAAGAAGGACTTTTGCTTATCCTGACTCCAGCTGATTCTGGGGTATCCTGGGTGCAAGCACAGTTATTACAGTAACTGTTATAAATTTTTTCTCCAAATATGTATAGAAGAATTTCATATGATTAACATATATCTAATTATTGTCTAGGAGAAGAAGTGAGGGGAAGGGGGGGAAATTGGATCAAAAGGCTTTGTAAGAGTGAATGTTAAAAATTTTCTATGCATATGTTCTGAAAATAAAACTCTTTAATAAAAAATAAAAATTTCCTCCAATTTTCTGTTTTCCTTCTAATCTTGATTATAATTTCTCTTTGTACAAAATTGCATTTCATTCTGCTCTCTACATCTTGTAATTCACAAATCATTTGCCTGTCCAAAAGTCTTGTAAGAAATATAGCTCATGTTCTTCAGATTTTTTTTTACTACCTCCCTTTTCTAGGTATCAAAACAATTTTAACTCTAACTTAGTAATTAGTGAAACAATTAGGCAGTATTCAATTTCTGCCTTAGTACTTTTTATATTGTTAACATTTTTATCAAATAAGGAATACTTATTTTCAAAACTTAAATTTTTACACATGCCATGTATGTTACTATATTTATTTCCTGCTGCAAATTGTATGTGAACTCTATTACATTATTTTATTTTTCTATTTTTTAACCAAAACACTGTTTTAATAATTGCTGCTTTGTCATACAGTTTAAGATCTAGTACAACTAAAACTTCTTGTTTTACATTTTTTGCATTATTTCCTTTGATATACTTTATTTTTTGTTCTTCTGAATTATTATTCTAATTCAGTAAAAAAATTAATAATCTAATTAGGTGGCATTGAATATATAGGTAAACAAAGGTTAAATTGTGCATTTATCATTTCTCCTTTTGTTCTATTTCTCTCCTCAGTTTGGATCAGTGTTTGGATCACTGTAAGAAATATTTTGAGCAAGTTAGAAATTTTTAAGAAATATTTCTTAAGCAATTTCTTAAAGAAATTAATGTTTTTCACTCACTCAGTCACTACTGACATTTCATTTTTTTCTATATTAACATTTTTTCATTTGTATTTTTCTTCTTTTCCAAAAAATCTAATATTGTCTAAAATACTGTGTTGTTTACCTTTTATTTTTTATCTGATTCAACAACTTATTATCTTAACATCTATCTTTATTTATTTTTAGACTTTTAATTATTTTATTGCTCTTTTGACCATTTTGAGATTTCCCCATTTGTTATTTCACTTCCAGTCTCGAATCAAGATTACCATTAAACTGTGAGAGACATTAAGGTGCACATATTGTAGGTTGTATTTGATCCATGTGGGTACAGGAAGCTATTACAGCTTTCTGAGTAGGACAAGTGACATGCTTAGGCAAACTTCTTACTTAAAGTAATTTGACAAGTGTATGAAGAGTGGCAAGTACATTCTTAAAGATGGTATTACTGAGTCCTAAAAACTAATTAGGAGAGAATTAAAATATGTCTATTGAATGGACAGTTAAAAAGAAAAATATGTTTCCACATACAAAGAACAAAGTAAAGATTCTATCTAACTCTAAATCTCTATTCCATGAAGCTTGCCATAAATACTTATAATAATAACTTCAAAATGAAACTATACTTTTAAAATTTATTCTAATTTTAATTTTTTAAATAAAACAAGCATTTCCATAGCATAGTCTATTAAAAGGTGATCACACATGAAACTATAAATCATACTTGTTATTTCTTTAAATATTTAATAAATTTATCAAGTAAATTCTTTCTTTCTTATCTTTTTGCTTCCTCCTCCCTTTCTAGAGATGGCTACCATTATACATAATTAGATATGCATGCAAGTCTTTTCGTGTTTTTCTAAGATTATTGAGCTAAGATTTCTTATAGCACTGTATATTATGTTCCACCACAATCACATACCAAAACTTCATGTCACTTTAAAAAAGGAGGAAATACTATTAATCTGTAGGCATACCCCTAGTATCCTTAAGTTGAGATGAAATCTTCCTGGTCTAAGGGAACAGTTTTTTGTGTGAATTTGACTTGGGAGGGAAAAAAAAATCCTCTGAGCCACATGTGTTATACATTTCTCATTAATATATCATAAGCAGAGTTGCCAAATGCCACCTAAAAGCTAAAAGAATTATATTATTTGAAATTTGTGAATATGTCTCATTAAGCAATTTATACTGAAATGTATAATATCTAGGTGAATTCCAGTGACTTTTTTTTTCATTTAGACCAGTACTTTATCTTTACCTATCTATAGAGAGACAAATAGACAGACAGAGGCAGAGACTGAAAGAGAGAAATTTATATGGGATTTTAAATGTATAAATGAAGTAAGATCAGTAACATCAGGAAAGAATTAGAATTTGTGCCTTTTTATTTAAAAAAAAGCTTTCTCTTCATTACTAATCTTATAGCTTCTTGTATCTGCTTATTCCTTAGACTGTATAAAATAGGGTTCAGAAAGGGAGGAATTATGGAATAAAATACTGAAACGATTATATCTTTAATGGACCCAGAATATGAAGGTGGTTGTAGGTGCATGTAAGAGGTAGAAATAAGAAACAAAGAAACTACAATGATGTGAGGGATGCAAGTAGAGAAGGCTTTTTTTTGGTCTTCTTTCACTGGAAATCTGAGCACAGTGGAGAATATTCTAATATATGATACAATAATGAAAGCAAAGCAGCCAATTCCAAGCACCAGAGCAGAGGCAAGTAAAGATACCAAATTGAAGAATATCTCTGAACAAGAGATTTTGAGTAGAGAGGGAATGTCACAGAAGAACTGGTGGATCACATTGGATTGACAAAATGACAATTGAAATGTCAAACCAGTATGGAGACCTGCGTACAAAAGACCAGTGAATAAGCAGGTTAAGGTCATCTGCATGCAGGCACGAGGGTTCATGATCACTGGATAAAGAAGTGGATGGCAGATGGCAACATAGCGATCACGGGCCATGACAGTGAGCAAAGTGTACTCAACATAGGCCATCCAGACTAGCAGAAATATCTGAGTTGCACATCCAGTAACTGAAATAATCCTGTTGTTCACCAGGGCATTAATGGATGCTGGGGGAACAGTTATTGATATGAAACAGGCATCCACAATGGACAGATTCCTAATGAAAAAGTACATAGGGGTGTGGAGTCTTCTGTCCATGGTGGTGATGATGACAATGAAAAGATTTCCCATCAGGCCTGCTAAGTAAATGAGAAAGAAAAGCAAAGAATATAAGATCTGTAGCTCTCTGATGTCAGAAAACTCCATAAGGAGAAATTCAGTTATTGAGTTGTTCAAGTTAGACATTTTTGACTCTTTTATCCACTGAGTGACCTAAAGAGGCAAAGAGAAGTCAAACAGTTCATCAATCAACAAGTAATTATGGCAAAATATTTGCAAAGGCTAGAAGAAATTATTCCATTTTTATCCTTACCACATACGACCTGAACAGACAGCATGGCCCCTGCTATGAACTAATCAGGTCCCCTTTGAAGGAAAATTACTAAAATTTGATAAAGAATTTCAATGGTAAAGGAAATTTCTGCACCTAGGAATTCCATCTATTAAAAAATTTCATACTTATGCAATAAAAGAAATCCTCCAAAGGATTTTCTTATTTTCCTCCTATTGTCTTTAATGATTATCTGTGAGTGACTACATTAGTACAGACAATATGACCTAGATTAGAAACCAAGAATGGAAGTGATGATCTTTATTTTTTAAGTCCTCTTAGATATTGTTTTAGTTTCTCTTCACATTATTTTTCCATGGTCATCTCACATTTATAGCTGTGAATAGCTTAAAATTAAAAGAAAGTCAGAAGTTTTAAAAAAATTACTTCCAAAATACTGGTGGCTATTGCTGATAGTGGAGGAAGGGACCATAATCTTTCATTCTAGCAATGCCCTGTACAGTCTTCCACTGACTGAAAGAAGGGATTGCAAGTGAATGAGAAACATATACAACAATATTGTTCAGGAAACAAATCTGCTGACATGGTCTGCCATACTTTCTGCTTCTCTGAATTGTCTCACTTCATCTAATTTTCACCATAACTGGTTATAGGCTTTTCTGCTCTTATCACTTCACTTTTCTACCATTTAGATGCATCAGGCAAAAAAAAAAAAAACTGAGTGGTTTCTTCAGTTCTATCCTTGTTTTACATGGTATAGCATTAAAGGGAATAATGTAATACTCCATTCCGCTTCTCCTTATGTTCACTACGTCCCTTAAGAAGTCGTTTAAGGTCAAAAATCTAGCTCTTTGAAACAATTAGTAGGCAGATTTTCCTGATCATTAATTTTCCATAAATTTTTAATTTTTTTGTCTTTTATATTTAATATTTTATCTTTCCCAAGTTAGATGTAAAAATAATTTTAACATTCTTTTTCAAAACCATAAGTTCCAGATTTTCTTTGTTTTTCACTTTCCACCACCATTACTCCATTGATAATGCAAGAAATTAAAAACATATTACACATGCATCATTATGCAAAACATTTCTATAGTAATCATGTTGTGAAAGAAAACATAGGCCAAAAACTGAAAGGTAAAAAAAACTATACTTTCTGATACTATCAGTTCATTTTTCTGGGGGGGAGGGGGGAGAGCATTTTCATCTTAAGTCCTTCTTGGACTGTCTTGGATTGTTCTAATAGTGAGAAAAGTTATGTCATTCACAGCTAAATAGCTTACAATATTCCTGTTACTTTACACAGTACATGCCATTTTGTATCAGCTGATAGAAGTCTTTCCAGGTTTTTCTGAGAGCATTCTGCTAATCATTCAAAATATAACTTTGAGAGATTCTGACATGGGAGCTACATTTTTGGGGTTATTATTGAATACATACATATATTTGTAATCACATATGTATGTGTATGTCCTTTTTTTCTTTTTAAGTTCTGAATTTGTCCCACTTTCCTCATTCTTCCCCATCCGTTGGAAAACAGACACAAAATATACTATATAAAATATACTTCACTTAAAATGAATGACTATATTAGTTAGCATTAAAAGATGGAGGGAAAGAAAGAAAAAAGTAAAGAAGGAAAGGAGAAAGGAAAGCATGGAGGGAAGAAAGAAGAAATGAAGGAAAGAAGGAGGGATGGAGAGAGCAGGAGAGAATAATGAAAGAGAAAGAAAAAAGAGAAATGAAGAAGAAATAAATGGTGAAATATAGGCAGAAAGAAAGGTCAATAGAAATTGATAAAAGAGAGAGGAAGGAATGAACAAAAGGAAGAAAGGAAGGAAAGAAAGAAGGAAAAAGAGAAGAAAAATAGAAAGGAATGGGAGAGAAGAAAAGAGAGAGAAAGGGAGGAAAAAAAATAAAAGAAAAATGGAAAGGAGGAAGCATTCCATTCAAAACCACTGTAACTAACCTTAATAAAAAACAAGTCTCCTTGCTGTTGGCTTCTGCAATGTGAGCTGCTCAGAGATGATATTACTGAATTTCTCTGCCACAGAAAGACCTCCAGAATTCCCCCCAGTGCAGGCTGGATTGGCAAAAAATTATAAAGTTTCCATTCATGTCTAGCTCTGACAGTTCTGTTCTTCTTGGCTGGGAAACAGGAATTTTCCCTATTGTATTTGTAATTATAGTTAGACATCATTTTTGACAAAATATCCCATAAGGCCAATTTCATCTTTGTTGGCCATTCCTTGCATCTCCCTCGGGATAGTATCCCTACTCTTTAGCTAAATACAGACAAACAGAGATCAATGCCCTGAAGTAGTATTTTTCTGGGTAGTAAAGAGAAGGTTCACCTCTCAGGTGCACTGGGTTAGAGTTCAAGAAATATTAATTAATGTTCATGGGAGTGAATATATATTATAATTGTAGGATTCACCATTTCTCAACATCCCTCAAAAGACTAGAATAAGTCCCCTTCCTCCTGAGGACTATTTAGATTGTTAGCACAGTACAAATATACCATGACTATAGTTATGGCTTTGCTTGACATATAGGCAAAAGAACTTCCCAAATTTTGTGTAAAATATTTTTGAATATATTTCTTTTGACATCATTTTCACTTCCAAATAATTCCTTGTTATATTTTTGCCTTTCTTTACAAGGGAGAAACTAATTGAGGAAATGTACCTATAAAATAATGACATATATCAGAAGAGAAAATATTTGAAATTCATAATTCAACAACCTTCTATCAAGAAGAAAATGGTGTGTTCCACCTTGTTATCCTTGCTCCCCTGCTCTCTCAAGCATTCACCTTCTTTTATATTTCTCACTTGATCTTTTAGAATAATGTATTTTTAACACTAATATAACAGTTGTTCTACTATTTTTTTCTGTTTAGACAAATTGATATTGCTATCCATATCCAGAGTACTTTCATATCCAGAGTACTTTTACTTCTATAATTTATGCCTTTGGGATATATATCCATTAATGTCTCTCATTATATATTACACATGTCCTAGTGATCTTTTTTGTAAATTTTAAATTGATTTCCAAAGGGTTGGTTAGATTTGTAACCCTATCAAGAGTCAGAAATCATGTGTATCTACTCCCTAGCCTTTCCTTGACTTTTGTTGACTTCTATTGACTTCTGTCTGCTTTTATCAACCTAAAGAGATTTCATGTTCTGTTTATAATCCATCTGGTGGTATGCATTACCATGGATAAATCTCTGTCAGTTCTTAGTGCTCTGAGAAACTCTTTAAGAGTAAAAGTGATAGAGATTTGAGAGGCAGAGTATTTATTCCTTGTTGTTAAGGTCTATGCTAGGTGAAGGGGCAGGTCAATTCTCTGAAAGCCTCCACAGCTGTGAATCATAAACTTGAAGGAGTTGCAAAGCAGCCTTCACAGATGTTCCTTGTGGAATGGAATGAAATAAATTGGAGGCAAGAGAGAAGAGGAGAAAGGTCAGACAATGCAACAGCCTCTGGGTGGAGAGATCAGAGAACAGCAACTGCCTCTCAGTCTTCTTATATCATCATCATCATCATCATCATCATCATCATCATCATCATCAATCATCATCATCATCATCATCATCATCATCATCATCATCATCATCATCATCATCATCATCATCATCATCATCATCATCATCATCATCATCATCATCATCATCATCATCATCTCACATGAAGAGATCCATTCTCCAGATCTGAGTTAGACCTGCAGCAGCAACTGGCAGGTGGCTCTCATATCATAACATTTGGGCTTGAACATGGGGCATAAGAAGCATAAGAATTACAAGAGGAAGCAGTAGCATCCGAGAGCTGTTTGTGAGTAGGATTGTTAAGGGACAGATCAATTCTCCCAGAGCTTCCACAGCTGTGGATCATAACATATGAAGGAGTTGCAGGCAGCCTTTGCTGACACAGGTGTTGTGGACTGGGAATGAGATAAATTGGAGGCAGAGGGAAGAGGAGGGAGGTCAGATAACTCAATGGCTTCTTAGTGAGAGAGGTCAGGGAACAGCAACTGCTGTATCATCTCCTTGTATCATTTTCTCATAAGAGGTGAACCATTCTGGGTTGGATCTCCAGCAGCCACTGTCAGGTGGCTCCCGTGTATTCCAGCAGCTCTCCCATGTATTCCAACATATGGTGCCTGAATGTGGAGCAGAAGATAAGAAAAATTACAAGAAGAACCAGAGATGTTCATGAGAAGGATCCTTCCAGAGTTAAGGAAGAAGAGCCCTGGTAAGACATTTTTAGTTGGGATAATGAAATGGGCCAATACATCAAAGGACTGAGCCAGGAGACTGATGAGAGACTTAAATTCCTGTTCTGATTACAATCCTCTTTTCTGTTTGAAAGTTTGCCTCCATGATATCTCACAAGATCAACACCTGCTATAGTATTTTACCCTACAACCATCCAGAGGTCAGAGTGCTGCTTGCATTCCTCAGTGTGCTATACCATTTTCCAATTTTTCCAGCAATTTTTGTCAAGTAGTAAGTTTTTATTCCAGAAGCTAGTGTCTGAATTTATCAAAGACCAAATTATTACAGTCATTGACAATTGTGTCTTGTAAACCTCACCTAATGCACTGATCCACCATTTCATTTCTCAGCCAGTACCAAAGAGTTTTGATGGGCATTGATTTATATTATACTTTTAGGTTTGGTACATTTGGGCCACCTTTGTTTACACTTTTTCCCCATCAATTCTATTGAAATTCTTCACTTTTTGTTGTTCCGGATGAATTTTGTTATTATTTTTTCTAGCTCCATTAAATAATTTATTGGCAGTTTGATATGGCATTCACTAAGCGTACAAATTTAAATAGAATTATCATTTTTTATTATATTAGCCTGCCTACCCATGAGTACTTGATATTCTTCCAATTGTTTAGATCTAACTTTATTTGTCTGCAAAACATTTCCTCCTTGTTTTCATATATTTCCTGGCTTTGTCTTGGCAAATAGAATCCCAAATATTTTTATTATATACAGTTATTTTAAACAGAATTTCTCTATCTCTTACTGCTAGGCTTTTTTGTTAACATATAGAAGTGATGATGATTTATGTGGATTTATTTTGTATCTTGCAACATTGTTAAAGTTGTTAATTGTTTCTAGTAGTTTTTTAGTTGATTGTTTAGTTGATTTACTAGATTCCGGTATCTGCAAAGAATGATGATTTTATTTCCATATTACCTGCTCTAATTCCTTCAATTTCTTCTTCTCTTATTGCTAAAGCTAACATTTCTAATGCACTATTAAATAGTAACGACGATGATAGTGGGCAACCTTGTTTCACCTTTGACTTTACTGGAAATATTTCAAGTTTATACATTACATATAATGCTTGCTGATGATTTCAGAGAGATGCTACTTATTTAAAAGAAAATGACATTCATTCTTATGATCTCTAGTATTTCTAATAGGAATGATTGTATTTTGTAAAATATTTGTCCTGTTTGTGTGTGTGTGTATTATTTCAATTTCATTTTACATTTTATTTCAATAAATAGATTTGGAAGAGTAAAATGAAATAAAATTTAGAACTTAAAATAAAAAATTATATATATATATGCTTGCATATATTATATATATCCAGTTATATGTATAGATTTATGTATGTATTAAATATAACTAAAAAAAAGCTCCTATATCAGGACTTAATTTCTACTTCTCTAAAAATATTATCATGAAGAATTAATGCCAAGAAATATCTGCTTACTAATTATTCCTAGTCCTGGATCTTTAAACTTGAAAGAGAAGTAGAGGGTTTAAGAAGAGTGTCAGTACAGTATGCTTCTTTGGATATTATTTATATTAGACAAGGATACATCTGCCTCATGATAGCTTATTCATTTTGTTGTTTCATGGCTATGAATGGAATATTAGAGTGATAAGATCAGAAGAACCAGTGACCAGGTATGATGAAAATTAGAGAAGTGGGATTATTCAGAGAAGCAAGTCAAGTCAGCAGATTTTGTTGATCTTCCAGCCCCCGGACAGATGAAATAGCTATCCAGCCTATGTCAATCTCCCATTCACTTATAATTTCTTCTTTCAGTCAATGGTAGAGAATTTAGAGGGAAGTTACGGGAAGAAAAATTATAGTCCTTTTCCCCACTGTCAATAAAAGCTGACAATGTGGTTTAAAATAGTCTTTAAAAAAATTCTGACTTTCTCTTCTATGTTGTTTATGTTATTAATAAAAATGAGATGACCATGGGAAAAGACAGAATAGGATAGGGTAAGACCACATCTGAGAGGACTTTACAAATAAAAGTTCATTTTCATTGGTAGCTTCTGGCTTAAGTTAGGTTCTACTGATGTAGTCACTCAAAGATAATCAACATATTAAAGAAAAGATAAAGGAAGTCAACATTACTTTGCCTCCTTAAGTGTTCAGATTTTAAATAGATTATATTATGTTGCAGAAATCTTCTTTACCAGTGCAGGTATATACTTTTTATATCACTCTTAGAAAGTTTTTCCTTGAAAGCTAACTTGACTTGCCCGTAGTCATAGTCATACACAACAGGAGCCATGTCTTATGCAGTAATGAGAAAAACAGAGTATGTCATTAATAATTGATGACTGATGGATTATTTAATTTCTTTTTGTCACCTTAGGTCATTCACTGGAGTCTGAAAATGTCTAACTTGACCACCTCTGTGACTGAATTTCTCCTTATGGAGTTTTCTGACACCAGAGAGCTGCAGATCTTATATTCTTTGCTTTTCTTTCTCACTTACTCAGCAGGCTGATGGGAAATCTCCTCATTGTCATCATCACCACCATTGACAGGAGACTCCACACCCCCATGTACTTTTTCATTAAGAATCTTTCCATTGTGGATGCCTGCTTCATATCAGTAACTATTCCCCCCGCATCCATTAATGCTCTGGTAAACAACAGGATTATTTCAGTTAGAGGCTGTGCAGCTTAGATATTCTTGGTGACTTTCATGACCTTTGTTGAGTTTACTTTGCTCACTGTCATGGCCCGTGATCGCGATGTTGCTATCTGCCAACCATTCCACTACCCTGTGATCATGAATCCTCCTGCCTGTATATAGATGACCTTAACCTGCTTGTTCACTGGCCTTTTGTATGCAAGTTTCCATACTGGTTACACATTTCGATTGTCTTTCTGCCAATCTAATGTGATCAGTCAGTTCTTCTGTGATATCCCCTCTCTTCTCAAGATCTCTTGCTCAGAAACTTTCAGCCATACATTATCCTTACTTGCTTCTGCTCTGGTGATTGGGGTTGCCTGCTTTGCCTTCATTACTGCCTCTTATATTCACATATTTTCTACAGTGCTCAGATTTCCAGTCAAAGAAGATCAAAGGAAAGCCTTCTCTACCTGTATCCCTCATATCATTGTGGTTTCTCTGTTCCTTATTTCAGGCTATTATGTGTACCTACAATCACCTTCAGATTCTGGGTCCATTAAAGATATAATCCTTTCAATATTTTATTCTATAATACCTCCCTTTCTGAACCCCATTATATACAGTCTAAGGAATAAACAGATAAAAGAGGCTGAAAAGATAATAATGAGGAGAAAGTGTTTGTTAAGGAATAAAGCATAAAGTGCAGTTCTTTCCCAATGTTGTTGAACCCACTTCATTCATAAATGAAAAATCCCATTAAGAGAAAATTTTTGTGATGTAACATTATGAGCTCTTACATACATTTTTTTTTCCTTTTTACATCTTTTTTTAATTTTAAAACAAATAGAAAAAGAAAAAAAATATTTCATGTGTCAAGCAGAACATGAGAAACTTCAAAATATAAAGCAATGAATTTCCATTTCAAGAAAATATGAGATAAATAGTATATGAATTGTATTCAGAAGTGTGCATTCTTTTTTCTCCTTTCCTCTATCTGCCCCAAGTAGTATATACATATCCACATACATATATATATATATATACAACAAAATATATGCATATACATATACATGTATTCATATATATATAAAGATATCTATAATCATAAACAACTAAACACATATACATTTACATATAGCTATGTAAGCTTGTACGATGCTTGTATTTCCTCTGTTTCTCTGATGGTCGGATTTATCATCATCCTTCTTAGGTCCAAGTCTTGACATATTTTTCTAAATCTACTAACCCTTATTTCCTACACCACAGTAATATTCCAACTTTATATTATCTAATTGTTTTAAATAGACTAAAACAGTATTGTAATACTGTACTTTCCCTAATTTTTTCTTTTAAGTGAATCTATTTTAAGTTTAACTTTGTCTCAAATCAATGAGTACTACCCCAGGTTTTCCTAATAAATTCTATTTCTAATCATTATTATTATGTTTGTGTGTATCTTTTAATTTTTAGCCCCGCTGACTCTGATTCATTTCTTTTATTCTCTCCCTTATCTTGATATTATCTTCCCTTCCTTCCTTTATTCTCTCCTTCCACCCTTTCTTATCCTTTCTTCTTTATCCTATTCCCACTAATTTACACACTGTTCATACCTACCCTTATCATATTATCTTCCCTCTTATTTCTTTATAATTTAGAAAACTTTTTTTAACCCTTCTAAGAATATATCCTCTTTAACTCATTCTCATTTGTGAGCAAGATTCCAGACATCCAGCCCTCTTTCCCCATTTGATTCTTTTGTGTATGTTCTTACATTCACACCTCATTTGTAGTTGATGATTACACTTGTTTTGCCTTTTCCTACTTGTTTTTGCTTTTTAGAATCACATTATACTCAGCTCTATTCCACTCTTATTTCCAAAACACCCACTTACTAATGACAATCTTAGACATGTGGTTTACATTTCACATATAAAACATAAACAGTTTGTTCTTATTGAGCTCTTTGAAATTAATCTTTGATGTTGACTTGATATTTCACTTGGATCAGAGATTTGAAATTTTCTTTTAAGTTCAAGTTTTTTTGAAACAAAATCCTGAAAGTCAGACAATACATTGAATGTCTGCTTCTCCCCCAACTCCTTTCAGATTGTGCTTAATTTTGTTTGTGATATTTTAAATTACAACCATAGTTTTGTTTTGTTTTGCTCTTTGATTTTCCCCTTGATCTGTTGTTTTCAGAATTTAGCAATGATATTCACATAAGATTTTCTCACAGGGTCTTTTTTCAGATAGTGATAGATTTTTTTTCTATTTCTACTTTCCCCACTTGTTCTAATACATCAGGACATTTTTTATTTAATTATTTTTTGCATTATGATATTAAGCTAAATTTTTTATTGTAGCTTTCAGGTAGTGCAATTATTCTATTTTCTCTTATTGATCTGTTTTCCAGATTGAGAAGGTCAGTGTAGCAATTCCCAGCTTGAAATAAACATGTGACAAATTCACAACAACCATTCTCTTTGCCAAAAGGGAAATTTATTTAGAGGAAGAAGTTGCAAACAAAATAAAAGGTAAAATAGGCACCAGGAGTGACAAATATGAAATAGAGTTGGGAGAGCGATAGGGTTACCAAGAAACGAATTTGTAAGATTTCATTAAAGGGATATTTTATGAGGCCTAGCTTTCCATTAACTGGCAGGTTGAATCCATAGAGGAGGTTAGCAGAATAATCAGAGTTCACCAGAATAAGGAAAAAGATGCTGTTAAAGGGAAGATGCCATTATGGGAAAAGAAAGAATCTCTCTGTTCTAGAAAAAACTTAGCAAAGATCTTCATCATGAGCAGATTTTTTATAGGGAAAATACAGCTTTGTGGGAAGAATTTGATAGCTCAAAGAGAAGGGTCAAGAAGGAGCCAGATGACTGAAAGACCAGGTCCCAGTCTTGTCTAAAGATATGCTTGTCAATACCTCAATGGTGTTTAAAGATATCAGAGATTGGGGATAGACAATAGACATTGATAAAGAATCCCATCTTCTCAATGACTAAATGCAAGCAGGAAAGTCTGGGAATTCTTTATGCCTGGTAATAGCAGACTGAGCTTCTTCCTTCCAAGGGAAGAAAGTCTGCATCACAGATATGTTTTTTTTTTCCCCACCTCAGAGATATCTCACATTCTCTTCCATGTTTCCATTTTTTAATTTTATTTCTCAGTTTTGTGTGTGTGTGTGTGTGTGTGTGTCTCCACTGCTTTCTCCATTCCCGATTCTAGTCTTCAAGGAGTCGTTTTCTTCCTTAAGATCCTGCAACTCTTTTTCTACTTCTGACTTTCTTTACATATCTTGGTTTTTCCTTAATTGTTGTCTTTTTTGTCAGTTTTTCTTCAATTCCTATCATTTGATTTTTAAAGTGTTTTTAAAATTCTTTTGTGAATTCTTTCCCAGGAGGTAACAATTTTATATTACTCTTTGGGGTAGAAGAGGCTTTTTATTTTAATATCCCCCTCTGAAGATTAACCCTGTTCTTCCTTATTCCCATACAAAATTTCTGTGGTTTGGTTCTTTCTTTATTGCCTTTTCATTTTGTAACAGATTGTTGTAATCACCACTAGTCCAGGAATATTGGGGATAGTGTCTCTGGCCTCGGGTCCTTTTAAGTTCTCTTTTCAGCTCTGGAACTGAAAACCAAGATCTCATTCCTGCCCCATTACTTCTGCACTCTCTGGGGGTCTGCATCTAGAACCTCATCTCAACAGCATAGTCAAGTCTGGCCTAACTTGTCAGCAAAATATCCCTCAACCTTACTCCCTCACCTCTGACTCTTGACTCCCTACACTGTCTGGGAAATGAAAATTCCTGTGTTGGGACAGAGGTTATCTCTTAACCCAGCTAGCCCCAGGGCTTGTCACTTGCTGTGTCAGTGGAAATAGCCTTGATGTAAATTGTGTCCCCTTTAATCTGTGGAGGGATGATTGGAAAGGAACCTTTGGGGGAAGGGTGGTTTGGGGTGTCAAACCCTCCTAACTTCTGGGAGGGGCACACCTGTAGGAAAGGGAAACTTGTAGAGTGCTGAAACTCTGAATAAGTGTACTTGAATCAACCTAGCAGATAAGGCTAATTACCCTTCCATGGGAGACAATTACTCTATTAGCATATGTTTGGATAAATGGCTCTTCTTACAGTTGATGCAGGCTGAATATTTGGTCTTAAAATAATTGTAGGTAGGGATTATGGGGGGAGGAGGAAAGAAGCCTAAGATCTTTGACAGCACTGCTTATGAATATATATATATATAGGATATAATTCGGAGATTTCTTTTTCCAATTCCCTCAGACAGTTCTAATCCCTTGGAATGAAGCATCCTAATTCAAAGGTTTTAAGGGTACCCTGAAGGTCAGTGGAATGTCTTTTTAAAATAACATGCTGCATTTGTTATGCTTTTAAAGCAAATAATGTGTGAAATAGTCATTACATGCTTATTTGTTTCTCTTTTTCTTTCTATCATATCCAGTACCAAAAAAATGTAACTTTTTTGGTCACTGAAATTTCCCAAGATTTCTTGGGGTTTCCCAACTAGATTTCCTTCATAAGGACAGTGCCTTAAATCCAAATCCCTCTGCATCTTATAGATTTAGTAACACTAAATCCCAGGCTAAGCCTCAATTAGTAATTGTTTGTGCTCTGATGAATTCAGAGTGAATGTAAATAGCTGTTGTTTCTGTTTTGGGTAGAACTGATGAGGTTTAATGCAGGGCAGGCAGTTGTAGGAACCCCTTCTGGTTGGCACAGGTCTTTCATAAATAAATTTATGGACTGGAAAAGTTAAACTGGCAAAAGAAGTGTATTATTAGAACTGAGAAGTCAGCTTTTGCAGGCTGACTTTCTTAGTGGCAGGGTCCTGACAGAGAAGTAAAGATATAACAGCAAAATCCCGACAGAGAGGTAAATAACATCCAGTTAGGGAAATAGGTGAGAGATGTTATGGGCTATAATTCTGAACTTGAAAAAAGGATGCTTACAAAGTACTTAGTGGAATTGGTGAGGTAATGGTTATCTAGTTTAGCATGGTTCAGTATGATTGATTTAAATTTACAACAAATGATGGTTTCCTAAAGATATAGTTATTGGCTTATACACACTTATATGCTTATAAGCAGAGACTGAGAACCACAGAGGATAAGCTCACTAGAAGCTCTTGGAGCCAAGGAGACAGAAATTCAGTTCACCTTCAGCCAGACTCCTGGTGGTTGGCCTTCTGTACTTCCCCCACTGAGACCAAGGCCAGTCTGAAAGGTTCTTCAGAAAGTTGCTCAGCTCCAGGCAAGGAGACAATAAAGAACTTGAACTTTAACCCCTGACTGTTCTTGTGGTGATTACTCTGAACTGAAGAGAAGGCTGTTTCCAGAGACCCCCAGGAAAACCAAACCAGAGAACATTACATTTTCATCTGTGACCCAGAAATTAGGGTGAGTACAAGAAGGAAACGTTGTAAAGGGCTAAACTAGTGCTTCAGCTGAAATGGGACAGATGTTTAGAAAGGAGCCTTCTTTGCCAATTCAAGGAAAATGTGTCAAAAGCATGGTTAAACTTATAAAAAACCAAGGTTTGATTGTAATTTGGGAGCAGATCATTGAACAGTACAGTACACATCTCCTTGGTTCTCTAAGGAAAAAGAATTAGATCCAGAGTAGTGGAAATTAGTAGGAGAGCAACTATGTAAATACTACAATGATAATAGACCTGATTCAATTTCTAAAGAAACACTTTATGCATATAACTTCATACAACTGGCTTCAAGAAATTATATAAGTATTAAAAGAAGAAAGAGCAGGAGGGGGAGGATCCAGACAAACTAGGTGAAAAGGATGAAAAATTAGACAAGAAAGGAGTTAAGTATAATGCTGATAAAATTAAGGAGTGTAGTGCTTCACAGCAGGAGTCATTAGGATATTCCCCAACCCCTGACCTACCTCCCTCAATTAACCTTTTATGGATGGAGGGAGAAAGGAGAGGGGAAGGGGCAGGAAGGAGCAGTGACACAATCACACCACCTATGAAGCAGGCAAGATTACAGTTAAAAGATTACAAAAAGCACTAGTTAAAGCTAAAAAAGGACAGGATATATGATTTAAAAATAAATGCATACCTTGATATTGAAGAGCTTGACTCTTCAGGTCAACAAAGGAGAAGATCCTTTTGATCTAAAACAAAACAAAGATTTTAAAAAAGGGTTGCACTCTTTATGGGGCTACATCATCTTATGTTAAGATGGTACTAAAAAATTTGGCTTATGAAATCTTAACCCCTAATGATTGGAAAGCTATAGCAAGAACATGTTTAGAACCTGGACAAAACTTGTTGTGACTTTCAGAGTATAGTGAATTATGCAGGATACAAGTCCAATGCAATAAGCAAACTGGAGTTAATATGCAAATCACCTTTGACCAACTAGAAGGTAAAGATCAGTATGCAGACACTAGCACAGATTAATTATCCCATAGCAGCATATGAGCAAATTGCTGCTGCTGCTGCAATGGAAGCATGGGGCTCACTCCCAGGAAAAGATGGAGGGGAAGCCTTCTCAAAAATAGAGCAAGGTCCCAATTAATCTTTTGCTGATTTTGTGGGATGTCTACAGATAGCTGTCACAAGAGCCATTGGAGAAATGCAGCTACATGAATTAGGATAACATAATTGGCTAAGGAAAATACTAATGGGGTTTGTAAAAGAATTATATGGGGACTATACAAAGATGCTCCTTTAGAGGAGATCATAAGATGCTGTGTCACAGTGGGCACAAATGCTTATTATAGCCAGCTATGATGAACATGGGAAGACAGGCCCTCTTGGCAAGGGAGTTCCAGAGAAATTCGTTAATGCTTTCAGTGTGGTAAAGTTGGACATTTGAAAGCCCAATGTAGGTATAGAAATAGAATGAGAAGACACTGTTAGAGAAGACCTAAAATCCTATGTCCAAAATGAAACCGAGGTTTCCACTGGGTATCAGAATGTAGATTGATTCAGGGAAATGAGAGGCAGGGTCCAGCTCCAAAACCTCAAACAAAAATACAGGTGGGGCATGATGGCAGCTGAGGTTATGTCCAGAGAGTCTTTAGAAGTTCAGGACTCCGATATGATCAATCAGGCAAAAAGCAATCAGAGGGCTGAAAGGAATTACAATTGGAGAGAATATAGACGTTTTAACCCAGTAGAAGGGCAGTGTCCAGTGATGAGCAGCTCCAGTGTAAGTGCCAGGTGATGAGGAGAGATTTGGAAAGTGGTAAATAGAAGGGACTAGATAGGCTTGGAGGAGAGGGTTTGCTTGTATCTCTACAGATGGAAAAGGAATTAGATGGATGCCAATGAGCCATATTCACCTTGTCCATCAGAGAAAGCCAGAAAAAAGAAAAAAACCTCAAAGCAAAGGAGAAGACCTAAGAAACATTTGACACTGAGAGCATGGCTGGTAATGAGACTGTTACAGAATTTCAAAACCAGCAGGAATCATTGGATTTCCTGAGATAAAAATTTTTTCATTAAGACTATTGCAGAATTTCAAATCCAGCAGGAATCAATGGATTCTCTGAGACATGATAAGACTGATACAGGACTTCAAAATCTGCAAGAATCATTGGATTCATTGGGGTGAAAAATTGTTTTAAAGTCTGTTGCAGGACTTCAAAATCTGCAGGAATCATTGGATTCCTTGATACATGATGAGACTATTGCAGGATTTCAAAACTTGCAGGAACCATTGGATTCCCTACACATATGAAGTAATGGACAATAGATTGGTTTTGGACTATTTCTAGGACTTATGGACATGTATAATTCCTCATGTTGACTCATATTATTTGTTACATCACTACTAGCCTGTGTTCTATTGCTATGTGCTTATATAATTATTTGTAATACCTCCCATGTTGATGCATTTAATGTATATCTGTTTCAAGTGAGACCCTTCAGAAACCCGCTAATCTGATCTGATTGCCCATTTCCTTTGGTGTTTTCATCTCCTTTTCTAAGACGTCAGGGAAGGTGAATTCACCTTCTTTTGTGGGGTTCTCACCTCCTTGAGAAGTCAGGGAGAGTGACTACCTTGTGTTCTAAAACAAAAGAAAGCAGGGAGATGTTATGGGCCAGAACTCTGAACTTGAAACAAGTTCTCTGCCAGAGTAACTGCCAGTTATACTTCAGTCTGAAGGAGGAACCCAATGTCAGAGTAACATCACCGACAAAAACCTTAATTAGTTTAGTGATGGGTGGGTAAAAATTATTAACAAAGCAAGAAAGAAACTGAATTTACTCCACCACACTATTATGTTTGAGATCAGAGTTGGTATCAAAAGTTTGGCCATTCTGTCTTAAAACTGACAAATTCCTCAAGGTCTGGCTTAGAATCTTAAATCTTTGTCACATCAATGAGGGAAAGCAAGGGCTATGGCATCATGGAGTTTTTACCCATAACTTGGGGGAATTGCTAATGCTACTTACCTTCACCTTTTGAAGGTCTTAAGATCCTCCTCTGGTTCTTCCCAATAATTTGTTTTTGACACAAATCTCTAGTGTCACTTTTCTCAACCAAGGTGACTATGGATTCATATACAGATACCCAAGTCTGTATGAATGCAGACTAAGTCAGAACTGTTCAGCAAAACCTAAGAGATCCTCCCTGTGGTTGAAATATTCCTTCACAATAGTTTGAAGTTTTTCCACATTACTTGTGCTTAAAATCATAGCTCCTAGCCAAGCCCTATCCTCAGAGGTTTTTCTTGGGCAAATTTGACTTGCACCTTGAAAGGGAACACAGGATCTCTTCAATAAAGAGAGCTAATTCAGTTTCAATTGATCAAGGATGGACAGAAGCAGCTACACCCAAAGAAAGAACTCTGGGAAATGAATATAAACTGCTTGCAGTTTTGTTTTTCTACCCAGGTTATTTATACCTTCTGAATCCAATTCTCCCTGTGCAACAAGAGAACTGTTCGGTTCTGCACACATATATTGTATCTAGGATATACTGTAACCTATCCAACATGTAAAGGACTGCTTGCCATCTGGGGGAGGGGGTGGAGGGAGGGAGGGGAAAAATCAGAAGAGAAGTGAGTGCAAGGAATAATGCTGTAAAAAATTACCCTGGCATGGATTCTATCAATAAAAAGTTATTAAAAAAAAAAAAGGGAACACAGAAGCTGGGGCACTGGTGGAGTCTGTTGCTAAATGTATGTATAGTTAATCTAGTTGGTTGTTAAAGGGTGCTAAGGAGATTTTCAAATGAGTTAATCCTTTCTTTTACTGATTCTAATTCAAACCTATGCTCTCTTTCCTTTGTCTCTGAATGCCACTCATTACATTCAAGAAACTGGGTTTCCTTATTTATCAGTTTATGTCTTAAATACTCCAATTTGATCTTAGTAAAGCTATCCCAACACAGCCAGCAAAGGTTCTGATTGTCGCTAGTCAAATCAACCCAAGCCTGGCTAGATGAATGGTTAGAACCATATTTCTTATACATTTGAAAGACACATGTTTGTTTTAGGAGTGTGTTGATCTGAACTGCCTCATCCTTTTTTTTTGCCTTTATCACAATCTGGCCCATTTTAAAAGTGAATCCTCAAGGATAAAAACACCACTTCTGACATGTTTCCAATGTGGGTTTTGGCAACAAATGATGTGGTTCAAGGCCAGAAATTATGTGCATGATGAAGACACCAGATGCTGATAGGTATCAAAAGCTGGGATTTTGTCATGTGAAGAATTCACAATGGTCATTCTCTTTGGCAAAAGGTAGATTTATTTAGGGAAGAAGTTACAGACAAAAGGAAGGTGATGAGGTGTGAGAATTGAGGGTTGAGAGATCCCCTGACAGCAATGGGATCCCCTGGCCAGTCTGCAGGCTTTGAGCATACCCCATGCCAAGATTTCCAATTGAATGAGATTACTTATCTGTGAGTTACCCTCATGAAGGGGTGTGACCCCTTCCAGAGGCAAAGAGGGTTTGAGAGTCAGGGGTACCTTTCCCCAAAGATTCCTTTCCAACCTTACCCTCCCAAAAGGGGGCACAGTTTCCATCAGGGCCCCTCCAAAATAAAGGGAATACAGTTTACATCAAAGGGATACAACAGACACCAGGAAGAGTAAATATGAAATAGAGTTGGAGAGCATATGAAGGACAAGTTCCTCAGTGGAACTCACAATAACCTAGTAGAAAGAGAACACACCCATGAGATTGGGGCATGCCTTAGCTGGCAAGCTAAATCCTGAAAAGCACTTAGCACTCTAAAAGAGCTAATCAGTTGCAAGGAGAGCTAGTAGGGCCAAGAAGAATAGTGGAGTTAGGGAAGATACCATGTGGCAAGGTGAGGATTAAGGAAAAATATACCATGAGGCAGAATGCTATTGCAGTTACCCAAAGGAAGGCAATGGCCATGGAATGGCCCATTAGTAGATTTTAAAAGGAAAATTTAATCTTAGGAAGATGACTGGGATTTCTGACAGGGCATGGCAAGATGAGACTGCTCAAGACCTCTACAGTGTGTGGGATTCACTTAAAAGAAAAAATTAGGGAAAGTACAGTATCACAGTACTGTTTTAGTCTATTTAAAATAACTAGATAATATAAAGTTGGAATATTACTGTAGTGTAGGAAATAAGGGTTAGTAGATTTAGAAAAATATGTCAAGACTTGGACCTAAGAAGGATGATGATAAATCCAACCATCAGAGAAACAGAGGAAATACAAGCATTGTACAAGCTTACATAGCTATATGTAAATGTATATATGTATAGTTGTTTATGATTATATCTATCTATGTATATGCATATATATTGTTACATATACATGTATGTGTGTATATGTATATACTACTTGGGGCAGATAGAGGAAAGGAGAAAAAAGAATGCACACTTCTGAATACAATTCATATACTATTTATCTCATATATTTTCTTGAAATGGAAATTCATTGCTTTATATTTTGAAGTTTCTCATGTTCTGCTTGACATATGAAATATTTTTTTCATTTTATATTTGTTTTAAAATTTAAAAAAGATGTAAAAAAAATGTATGTAAGAGCTCATAATGTTACATCACAAAAATTTTCTCTCTTAATAGGATTTTTCATTTATGAATGAAGTGGGTTCAACAACATTGGGAAAGAAATGCACTTTATGCTTTATTCCTTAACAAACACTTTCTCCTCATTATTATCTTTGCAGCCTCTTTTATCTGTTTATTCCTTAGACTGTATATAATGGGGTTCAGAAAGGGAGGTATTATAGAATAGAATATTGAAAGGATTGTATCTTTAATGGACCCAGAATCTGAAGGTGATTGTAGGTACACATAATAGCCTGAAATAAGGAACAGGGAAACCACAATGATATGAGGGATACAGGTAGAGAAGGCTTTCCTTTGATCTTCTTTGACTGGAAATCTGAGCACAGTGGAAAATATGCGAATATAAGAGGCAGTAATGAAGGCAAAGCAGGCAACCCCAATCACCAGAGCAGAAGCAAGTAAGGATAATGTATGGCTGAATGTTTCTGAACAAGAGATCTTGAGAAGAGAGGGGATATCACAGAAGAACTGATTGATCACATTAGATTGGCAGAAAGACATTTGAAATGTGTAACCAGTATGGAAACTTGCATACAAAAGGCCAGTGAACAAGCAGGTTAAGGTCATCTGTATACAGACACGAGGATTCATGATCACAGGATAGTGGAGTGGTTGGCAGATGGCAACATAGCGATCACGGGCCATGACAGTGAGTAAAGTAAACTCAACAAAGGCCATGAAAGTCACCAAGAATATTTGAGCTGCACAACCTCTAACTGAAATAATCCTGTTGTTTACTAGAGCATTAATGGATGCGGGGGGAACAGTTACTGATATGAAGCAGGCATCCACAATGGACAGATTCCTAATGAAAAAGTACATGGGGGTGTGGAGTCTCCTGTCAATAGTGGTGATGATGATAATGAGGAGATTCCCCATCAGGCCTGCTGAGTAAGTGAGAAAGAAAAGCAAAGAATATAAGATTTGCAGTTCTCTGGTGTCAGAAAACTCCATAAGGAGAAATTCAGTCACAGAGGTGGTCAAGTTAGACATTTTCAGACTCCAGTGAATGACCTAAGATAACAAAAAGAAATTAAATAATCCATCAATCATTAATTATTAATGACATCCTCTGTTTTTGTCATTACTGCATAAGGCCTGGCCCCTGTTGTGTATGACTATGTGACTGTGGGCAAGTCAAGTTAGCTTTCAAGGAAAAACTCTCGAAGAGTGATATAAAAAGTGTATACCTGCACTGGTAAAGAACATTTCTGCCCCTTAATATTATCTATTAAAAACATGGACATTTAAGGAAGCAAAGTAATGTTGACTTCCTTTATCTTTTCTATAATGTGTTGATTATCTTTGAATGAATGCATGAGTACAGACAATCTAACCTAAGCCAGAAGCCACCAATGAAAATGATCTTTTATTTGTAAAGTCCTCTCAGATGTGGTCTTACCCTATCCTATTCTGTCTTTTCCCATGGTCATCTCATTTTTATTAATAGCCATAAACAACATAGAAGAGAACGTCGGAATTTTTTTAAATAATATTTTAAACCACATTGTCAGCTTTTACTGACAGTGGGGACAAGGACTATAATTTTTCTTCCTCTAAATACTCTCCCATTGACTGAAAGAAGAAATTGTAAGTGAATGAGAGATTGACATAGGCTGGATAGCTATTTCATCTATCCAGGGACTGGAAGATCAACAAAGTCTGCTGACTTGACCTGCTTCTCTGAATAATCCCACTTCTCTAATTTTCATCATACCTGGTCACTGGTTCTCCTGATCTTATCACTTTAATATTCCTTTCATAGCCATGAAACAACAAAATGAATGAACTCTCATGAGCCAGAGCTATCCTTGTCTAATATAAATAATATCCAAAGGAGCATACTGTACTGACACTCTTCTTTATTTGCCATTGTATTGATTAGAATTACCATTTTCAAAGCTGATTATTTTTACAGTATTGGTACTATATAATTTATTTCTTGTTTTTGTTTGACTAATTTTTTAAACTGTTTTTAAACCAAGGTTTAGTTCTTCTGAAACTCTTACTCTACTTCTCTTTCAAGTTTAAAGATCCAGGACTAGGAATAATTAGTAAACAGATATTTCTTGGCACTAATTATTCATGATAATATTTTTAGAGAAGTAGAAATTAAGTCCTCATATAGGAGCTATTTTTTTAGTTATGTTTAATACATACATAAATCTATACATATAAATGGATATATATATACTTTTTATTTTAAGTTCTAAATTCTATTTCATTTTACTCTTCTAAGTCTATCTATTGAAATAAAATGTAAAATAAAATTGAAATAATACATATATATACATATATATGCATATATATGTATACATATGTATATATACATATATACACACACACACACACACACACACACACATACACACAGAGAGACAGAGACAGACATATATAGTCATTTGAATGACATTAGCTATGAAAAAAGGAAGGAAGGAAGGAAGAAGGGTAATTGTTGGAATCCTTACAAAGTGTTAAGTCATTAGAATTGATAGAGACAATAATTATCTAATTTAGCATGGTTCAGTATGATTGTTCTGATCCTACAAGGAGATGTTATGGGCCAGAACTTGAAACAAGGTATTAAGTGGAACTGAGGAGACAATGGTTAAATCTAGTTTAGAATTTATTTAATTCTACAACAAATAATGGTTTCCCGGTGATATAATGATTGGTGTGTACTCAGTGTACAACATATAAGCAAGAAGCTCTCAGGGCCAGACACAGGAGCCCAGACAGAAGGCCACACAGAAGCCCACTCTCGGAGGTGGAGACAGATTCATTCCATATTTCTTTGTGCTGGCTGGAGACATTTGAAGGGAGCTAGGGGCTGAAGCTCAAGACTTTGAAGGACACAATAAAGGACTGGATTTTAAACTCCTGGCTGCATTTGATGTGATTATTTACTGAAACTAAGGCTGCCTCCAGAGAACCTTCCCAAGAAACCTGCTCCCAGAGAACCATCTTGTATTATAAAAAAGAAGAGAACACCACAGGTAATAATGGAGAAAGTGAGGCAAGACAGAGATTAGGTTTTGAATATTTTAAATTGTGGAGAATTTGGACCATCGATTAAACAAGGCTTATGTAAAAAAAGATGTTTGACTCTTAGCTGGCTGAATGGAACTCGTGTCTCAATGTATCCAGCACTCAGCAATTAACTCCAGAGACTTTTGTAGGGCTCCAAACATCAGGGACACAAAGGCAAGGGGGCAGAACACTGGGTGAGTGGAAATTCCAGGAAAGGATCATAACTTAATCCTGACAGATTGGGGATCAAGATAAGGAGATCAAGCAGGAGACAGAAGTCTGAGACAGGAGATACCCAAGCATTTGAGATAAGCCATCTGAAGTTTTATGACTCTTTGGAATATGAGAGTGACCAGAGCTTCGAGGTCCTAATTTGCTCAATTCCAATGGGGCAAGGAAGGGCAGTGGCCACAATATTTTATCCAGGGAATAGTATAATAATTCAGGGAAACTGAGGAATTATAATTCAGGAAACTGAGGCAGGGAAATAGATATTACAATTCAGAGAAACAGAGGCATTTCAGAAGGAAAAATGGAAGGAAGGAGGGAAGGAAGAAGAAAGAAAAGAAGGAAGAAAGGATGAGACCAAGATAGGAAAGGAGTAAGGAAGGAAAAAAGAAGTGAAGGCGGGAAGAAAAAGAGAGAAAAGAAGAAAGAAAAGAAGGAAAAAAAGGCAGGCAGGAAAGGGGAGTGACTAGAGGAATGATGAAAAAAAGGAAAGAAGTAAAAAATTAAATGAAAATTAAAAGAAAGAAAAGAAAAGAAAGGAAAATATATTTCATTCTATATCTGAATCCCTCACCTTTTTGTCTGTAGGTAGATATTTCATATTTCATTACAAGGTCTTTGGAAATGTATATCTGAATCCCTCACCTTTTTGTCTGTAGGTAGATATTTCATATTTCATTACAACGCCTTTGGAAATGTAACTTGCCATTGTATTGATCAGAATTACCATTTTCAAAGCTGATTATTTTTACAGTATTGGTACTATATAATTTATTTCTTGTTTTTGTTTGACTCACTTTGCATCATTTAACAAAAACCTTCCCAAGTTCTTCTGAAATTAACCCCTTTGTTTCATTTTTTTGCTGAGTGAATTGTTTAACCATTCCCTAATTGAAGCTTATATCCACACTTTCCAATTGCTTGCTCCCCCAAAAAGAGTTTCTATAAATATATTTATGCATATGGATTCTTCCTTTACTTCTTTAATCTTTTTTAGAATAATGGCATCACTGTGTCAAAAGGCATTATTCACAAATCCATTGGTTCTTGGATATTCCAAATTGCTTTCATAATTTCTAAATCAGTTCAGAGCTCCACAAGCAGATTTTAAAAATCTGTTTCATGATTGAATGTTCATGAGGATGATATTAAGGGAAATATTAATCAATCAATGTGATATAAAAAGGAAAGAGGCATCAACTAAATGTAAAATGATACATGAAAGACTTCAGGTAAAATTTTTCAAGGACTATAAAATCAAAGTACCATAACATAAAAACAAAATTTCTTCAAGCCCAGCACAAAACTACTTTCCAAAAACTTGTATTATATAAGAATAAAAATGAATCCCTCCAAACTATTGGTACCCAATATTGATTGAGCAAAGAAATTTTTCAGCAGTATATGTAAGTATGTCATTGGTGATAATGTACTAAGAAGGCATTGCAAAAAACTATGGGGAGTCCTGCTTCCTTTATGGTCATAGGAAGTTTGATTTTATATATAATTTACATTATTACATCATATTTATTATATTATATTGTAATAAGTTTGATTTTATATATAATTTATTTATATTTCAACAGAATGAATACTATAAACTGAATTTTGTTTAAAAGTTTATACATGGTAACACATGTGTTTCCATTCCAATCAGATAGGTGGTGAAGCTGTCACAAGGTAAGGTCAGGAAGTAGGCCATTATCAGCAAACTAGAAGCCAGCTAAAGGAGTGGGTAAAAAGATAGTTTCAGAAATGGAAATATAATATGATATTCATAAATATTTAAAGTAGATTAGAGAGATGGAAATTCTCTTGGTTTGAATGTAGAAGATATCACTTTCTAGTGATGAATGGACTAAGAATCTAGATTTTCTTAATATCTATTTGCATTTCAATTTTGTGACCCACTCTTTCCAAAAAACTTTATATTTCTCAGCTCAACATGTTCTTGCACTTGGAGTGGTAAACTCTGAAAAGATTAGGAACTAAAGACAAATATCATCTTTTCCCTTTAATTTATTGCTCCTTAGCATTGTTTTCAAAAGTAATATTTACCAGGAGTGACTGGACGAAATGTTTTTTATTTGATTCAATGATGAAAGAACCTTTTCTTACCTTGTATGTGAAATGACATTGTCTTTGGAATTAAAAGACCTTGCTTCACATTTCAATTAAGCCACAAAAGTGCAATTTTGAAAAAAAAAAATCCATTGTTCGCACTGTACATTTTTTCTCATCTCTAAAATCAAAACATTAGATTATTTAGCCTCTACTACCCATTGCATTTTTATATTTATGATATGAACCTACATGTTCACACAATCATATGTATATTAACTATCCCATTGTATTTTCACTCAACTGAGATGTTTTTTTTTTTTTTTTTTTTTCTATTCTATAGGCTGAATCACTTTAATTCAAACCATGCTTCCACATACATTTCCTTTTCCTAATAAGTGACTTCTCTTTACTAGGAAGGAATGAAAGAATGAAAATAAGGATATTTTTAGGAAAAGAGGAAGGGGAGAGAGAGAGAGAGAGAGAGAGAGAGAGAGAGAGGAGAGAGAGAGAGAGAGAGAGAGAGAGAGAGAGAGAAAATCAGACAGAGACAAAGAGAAGAAGATAAAGAAAAGATGAAGGAGGAGGAGGAGAAAAGAGAAGAAAAGAAGGAAGAGGGGAAGTAAAAGGAATGGAGGGAAGGGAAAGAAGGAAGGAAGAAGAAAAAGAAAGATAAATGAAGGAAAAACAAGAAAGAGAAACAGAAAGAAGAAAAAATCTGAGAAAAAGAGTGAGGAAGGAAGACAGGAAAAAAGAAGGAATAAAGGGAGAGCAAGAAGGGTGGACAAAAGGAGAAATAAAATGGAGAAATAGGAAAAAAATATTCCATTCAAACTCATTGTATCTTACCTGAATAAGGCAACAAATCTTTTTGTTAGCTTCTACAATCTGAGCTGTTCAAAGGTGATATTATTGAATTCCTACGCCATGGAAAGACCTCCAGAATTTCCCCAGTTCAGGCTGGATTGGTAGAAAATTATAAACTTTTCTTTCTTCTGTGGCCACCATAATTCTATTTTTTGGTTAGAAAGCATGTTTTCTCTCAATTTTCTTCCTTATATTTGTAGTTAAAGTTGCACAGCCTTTTTGATAGGATGATCCCATAGGCCAATTTTACCTTTCTTAGATATACCTTGCATTTCCCTAGGGACAGTGTCCCTGCTCTTCAACCAAATGAAGATGCAGAGATCATTGCACTTACGTAGTTGTCTCTGGGTAATAAAAAATGAAGTATCAAATAGGGACCTCTCAAGCGAACTGGATTGGAGTTCAAGAAATATTAATTAATGTTCATGGGAGTGAATTTGGTTACATCTTTCAACTTCCCTCAAAAGGATTGATTAAATTTCCTTCACCCAATCCTCAAAAGGCAGAAGATAGGAGATCAAAGTGTCCTGAGGAGTTGTTTGGCTTGTTAGCTCAGTTGTTGTAGTTATAATGTAATGGCTTTGATTAACATGTAGACAACAGAGCTTCATAAATTTTTTTAAAGAGTTTTATTTTCAAAACATATGCACAGATAATTTTCAACATTCACCCTTGCAAAATCTTGTGTTTCAAATTTTTTTCTCTCCCCTCTTTCTTCCATGCCTTCCCTTAGATGGCAAGCAATCCAAAATATATTAATATGTACAGCACTTCTATACATATTTCCACATTTATCATACTGCACAAGAAAAATCAGAACAAAAAGGAAAACAATGAGAAACAAAACAAAAGGCAAGCAAACAACAACAAATGTGAAAATACTATGTTGTGATTTACACTCAGTCCCCACAGTTCTTTCTCTGATTGTAGATGGCACTCTCCATCACAAGACCATGGGCACTGGCCAGAATTGCATTGCTGCTGAAAAGAATCATGTCCATCAGCATTGATCATTGTATAATCTTGTTGTTGCCATGTACAATCACCTTATGGTTCTTCTCATTTCACTTAGCACCAGTTCATGTAAGTCTCTCCAGCTCTCTCTGGAATCATCCTGCTAATCGTTTCTTATAGAACAATTATATTCTATAACATTCATATACCATAATTTATTCATTCATTGTCCAACCTATGGACATCCATTCAGTTTCTAGTTTCTAGCCACTACAAAGCAGGTTGTCACAAACATTTTTGCACACATGGGTCTCTTTCCCTCCTTTAAGATGTCTTTGGGATATAAGCCAAGTAGAAACAGTGCTGGATCAAAGGGTATGCACAGTTTGATAGCCCTGTGGGCATAGTTCTAAACTGCTCTCCAGAATGGCTGGATCTGTTCACAATTCCACCAACAATGTCCAAGTTTTCCCACATCCCCTCCAAAATTATCATTATTTTTTCCTGTCATTTAGCTAATCTGAGAGGTGTGGTGGTATCTCAGAGTTGTCTTAGTTTGCATTTCTCTGATCAATAGTGATTTGGAGCATCTTTTCATATGATTAGAAATAGTTTCAATTTCTTCATCTGAAAATTATCTGTTCATATCCTTTGACTATTTATAAATGGGAGAATGGCTTCTATTCTTATAAATTTGAGTCAATTCTCTCTATATTTTATATGAAGCCTTTATCAGATGTAATTGGATGCAAATTCCCCTTACTTTACTATTTCCCTTCTAATCTTGTCTGCATTGGTTTTGTTTGTATAAAAACTTTTTAACTTAATATAATCAAAATTATCCACTCTGAATTCAATAATGCACTTGAGTCAGTCAGAAACACTGGCCCCAGGACTGTTGCTTCTTGCCTTAAGAGCAGATCTCAAACTTTTAAAAATGAGCAAAAAAGTAAAATGAACACTGACCATAGACAGCTTTTATGGAGAGAGAGAACAGATCTAAAACCCTGATGGTCTCATACGTAAATCAACTCCCTCTGAAGACCCAAAGGCAGATATGAGCTGGTCCCCATTTCACAAGGTCTTCTCGGAAGATCTCAAAAAGGATCTTAAAAGAAAGAAGAGAAATGGGGGAAGGAAATGAGATCTTTGCAAGAGGATATGAGAAGGGAAAAACAGAAATTATTTGAAGAAAACTCCTTAAAAATAGATTTGATGAAATGGGCAAAGTATATAATTGCATAAAAAATAGAAATTCTTGACTTTTTTCTTGGCAAAGTGTAAGGTCCCAACATTTTTTTTTGCTTACTCCTCATCTAAAGATGGGGAATCACAGTTGGGAACTAATTTGCTCTGTGGGTAGCTAGAGATGGACCTGAAAATAGGGGCATAAAACACATATCTCTACTTCTCTCTGCTTAAGGGTAGAATTTTGTAATTTTAGGGATCTTATTTTCCAGGATTGCAAAGGGAAGTAGCATAATATCTGATTATCTGAAACTCCAACAAGTACGCTTTCTCTGTGTTTCTGTTTTCCTGTTTCTGCCTCTCTACTTCTTTAAGAGTCCAGTCTGAAACTCTCAAGAGACTCTCTCTGGTCCTTCAAGTCCCTTTTCAGATCTGGATTCTCTTTGAGTCACATAAGATTGGTGCCTTCCTTTGAAATCCTCTTTTACCCACAGTAGACCCAAGGCCCAATGGCAGTGGGGTTCTTCTCAGCAGATGGATGGTTGAGTGGCAAATATGGGATATTTGAAAAGGGATGCCTCTCATATCTACTACTGTAAGGACAACTAGGTGCCTTCCTGAGGAACTATTTCAAAAGGGAAATTAAGCAAAAGTACCTAATCTTCTTTTGGAAAATACCCTAGAAAAGCCTTCTAAATTAAAATAATTGGATTTTGCAAAAGGAAATGCTCAGAATCTCTTTGTTATAGTGCAAATAGCTTTTAGCTAGCTCTTTCAGCTGAAAGAGAAGAAGGACTATGGATAACATTTATGAAGAGATGGGACCCCAGAATTTGAATCCTTCCCTCATCCCAGAACTCTTAGTCATTCAAGTGGTGTTTTTACTCTGAAGGCCTCCTAGGTCAGAAGGAGAAATTCAGAGACAGGCTAAGTTTCTAACTGATATCTTAAAAAAAGAAAACTCTGACATTTTCTGTAAACCCAGAACTGGCCAAGATGAATCTACAATAGTATTTAAACTTGTAGAATTATTAAAACAAAACAAAACAAAAACAAAAACAAAAGCATTTTTAGCAGATTCTGTGGGGTTTTGAGATTAATCATTAAGTTATTTGGCATTCAGTCTAAGGTATAATTCTACATAATTTTTGAGGAAAAAGAATTGAATTTTACAAAAAGTATTTTTTAAATTTATTTTTATTTTTTCTTTATTGAAGCTTTTTTATTTTCTAAACATATGCATGGATAATTCTAAAACATTAATCATTGAAATCTTGTGTTCCAATTTTTCTTCTTTTCCCTCATCCCCTCCCCTAAATGGCAAGTAGTCCAATATATGTTAAATATGGTAGAAATATATGTTAAATCCAATATATGCATACACATTTATACCATTATCTTGCTGCATAAGAAAAATCAAATCAAATCAGAAGAAAAATGTGAAAGAAAATAAAACACAAACAAAGAACAACAAAGAGAGTTAAAATGCTATGTTGTGAACCACACTCAGTTCCTATAATCCTCTCTCTAGGTGTACATGGCTCTCTTCATCACAAGATAATTAGATAGAAAATTTCGATTACATCAAATTAAAAAGCCTTTGTACAAATAAAACTAATGCAAACAAGATTAGAAGGGAAGCAACAAACTGGGAAAACATTTTCACAGTTAAAGGTTCTGATAAAGGCCTCATTTCCAAAATATATAGAGAACTGACTCAAATTTATAAGAAATCAAGCCATTCTCCAACTGATAAATGGTCAAAGGATAGGAACAGACAATTTTCAGAGGATGAAATTGAAACTATTACCACTCATATGAAAGAGTGTTCCAAATCATTATTGATCAGAGAAATGCAAATTAAGACAACTCTGAGATACCACTACACACCTGTCAGATTGGCTAAGATGACAGGAAAAAATAATGATGAATGTTAGAGGGGATGCGGGAAAACTGGGACACTAATGCATTGTTGGTGGAGTTGTGAATGAATCCAACCATTCTGGAGAGCAATCTGGAATTATGCCCAAAAAATTATCAAACTGCATACCCTTTGATCCAGCAGTGTTTCTATTGGGCTTATATCCCAAAGAAATACTAAAGAAGGGAAAGGGACCTGTATGTGCCAAAATGTTTGTAGCAGCCCTGTTTGTAGTGGCTAGAAACTGGAAAATGAATGGATGCCCATCCATTGGAGAATGGCTGGGTAAATTGTGGTATATGAATGTTATGGAATATTATTGCTCTGTAAGGAATGACCAGCAGGATGAATACAGAGAGGACTGGCGAGACTTACATGAACTGATGCTAAGTGAAATGAGCAGAACCAGGAGATCATTATACACTTCGACAACGATATTGTATGAGGACATATTTTGATGGAAGTGGATTTCTTTGACAAAGAGACCTGAGTTTCAATTGATAAATGACGGACAAAAGCAGCTACACCCAAAGAAAGAACACTGGGAAACGAATGTGAACTATCTGCATTTTTGTTTTTCTTCCCGGGTTATTTATACCTTCTGAATCCAATTCTCCCTATGCAACAAGAGAACTGTTCGGTTCTGCAAACATATATTGTATCTAGGATATACTGCAACATATCCAACATATAAAGGACTGCTTGCCATCTAGGGGAGGGGGTGGAGGGAGGGAGGGAAAAAAAAATCAGAACAGAAACGAGTGTCAATATAAAGTAATTATTAAATAAAAATTAAAAAAAAAAACAAGATAATTAGAACTGGTCTAAATCATCTCAATGTTGAAGATAGCCACTTCCATCAGAATTGATAATCATATAATCTTACTGTTGCTGTGTATACTGATCTTCTAGTTCTGCTCATTTCACTGAGCATCAGTTCAAGTAGGTCTCTCCAAACCTCTCTGTATTCATCCTGCTGGTCATTTCTTACAGAACCATAATATTCCATTACATTCACATACCACAATTTATTCAGACATTCTCCAATTGATGGGCACCCATTCACTTTCCAATTTCTTGCCACTATGAAAAGGGTTGCCACAAACGTTGTTGCATACGTGGGGTCCTTTCCCTCCTTTAAGATCTCTTTTGGATATAAGCCCAGTAGAAACACTGCTGGATTAAAGGGAACACACATCTATGGTATCTTTATTTCTATAATTGACATCTCTTAGATATATAAACATTAATTTCTCTCATTATTAAAAGTTACACACACTCTAGTCACCTTTCTTACAAATTGCACATGAATGGTATTTAAATGTCCTAAGAAACATGGTTTTTCACATCCTAAAAGACATGTACTAGTTATTAAGCTTGAAAATATCAAATTTAGATTTTTAAAATAGAAAATATCAAAATCAGATTTAGATTTTTCCAAAAATTAGTGTGGTATTTCAGTAAAAGACAAGAAGAAGAACTAACTGTTGGGAAGAGGAGTAAAGAGGTTCTGTTCTTTTTCTCTACTTATATTTCAATGGTTTGAATGAATGGTTTGCTTATTGTAAGTGTTTCAAAATAGTTTTTGTTTACTTATTCAGTTACTTCATAATCTGATCCTTTTTATTTTTTAACAAATGTTGTCTTCTATATTTGCTTTTTGTGTTACAAATAAGTCATTGATTTTTCCAAAAAAAAACCTATTAGGCCAATCTTCCTGATTCATCCACTTATTATCCAGCATCTATCTTTATTTTTTATGTTTTCAGTTATTTTGTTCCTCTTCCTATCATTTTGATGTTCTTCCTTTGGTTGTATCCCATCTAATCTTGAATGGATAATTAGAATTAGACTGTGAAAGACATTGATTTGTATATATTATGTTTTGCATTTTATCCATAAAGCAAGAAGATGCTATTAAATGTTCCCAAACAGGAGAATGACATGCTTAAACATATTCATACATGCAATAATTTTATAACTGTGTGATAAATGAAGAATTGATTCTTGAGGAAGGAAGGAAACCTTGAGTCCTAAAAAGCAATTAAGTGAGCATCAAAATTATCCTAAAGTGTCTGGGTGTGTGGAAACAAGGTAAATGGCCTTACAAACAGAGAGAAGAATTTTTTTCTTAAAAAAATACCATTTCTATATACAAGGAAGATAAAGATTATATCCAAATAAGGATCTCTGTTATGCAGAGTTTGTTATGGGGAAAAAATATACCAAATTTAATAGATTACTTTCCTTTTTAATCTATTCTGTTTTTATTTTATGGAATAAAAGAAGAATTTCCACAATATAGTATAATACAAAGATGATTACACATAGAACAACACAAATATCATGTATAGCTTGTTATTCCTTTAAACATACAATAAAATTATAATGCAAATTGCCCTTTCTAATATTTCCTTTTTTCTTTCCTCCTTCCCATTATACAAAAAAGTGACTACCATTATACAAAAATAAGATTATTGGGCTCATTATTTCTTCTAGCTCAGTGTCCTTTATTCTTTCACAATTATATACCAAAAATTCATGTTACTTTTTAAAAAAGAAAGACATACTATTAATTACTAGATGTAACCCTAGAATCTTTTTGTTGAAATTAAATAAGCCTGGAGACTTACATGAACCGATGCTAAGTGAAATGAGCAGAACCAGGAGATCATTATACACTTCGACAACGATATTGTATGAGGATGTATTCTGATGGAAGTGGATTTCTTTGACAAAGAGACCTAACTGAGTTTCAATTGATAAATGACGGACAGAAGCAGCTACACCCAAAGAAAGAACACTGGGAAACGAATGTGAACTATCTGCATTTTTGTTTTTCTTCCCGGGTTATTTATACCTTCTGAATCTAATTCTCCCTGTGCATCAAGAGAACTGTTTGGTTCTGCAAACATATATTGTATCTAGGATATACTGCAACATATCCAACATATATAGGACTGCTTGCCATCTAGGGGAGGGGAGGGGGTGAAGGGAGGGAAGGGAAAAATTGGAACAGAAACGAGTGCAAGGGATAATGTTGTAAAAAAAATTACCCTGGCATGGATTCTGTTAATATAAAGTAATTATTAAATAAAAATTAAAAAAAAAAGAAATTAAATAAGCCTGGTCTTAAGGACCAAAGCAATCTGAATGTACTTTAGTTAGAAAAAATCCTCTGAACAATATGTGGTATACATTCCTTATTTATATAAACTGTGCTGTGAAAGGCTATCTGAGAGCTAAAAGGAATAAATGTGCTGTGAAAGGCTATCTAAGAGCTAAAGGAATCATATTATTTTCAGTTCTTGAATATGCCTCAAAATGATAACAATGCTGTTGATATTAATAATATCAAAGTCAACTGTTGGGTCTTTTTACTCATTTACACTGGTGATTCATCTCTACCCATAAACAGATAAAGAGGAACTCATAAACTAATAAAATAACATATATACCTATATATGCACTATTTCATTTAAGAATGAATTAGATTCATGAATATTGGCAAAGAACTACCGTTTATGCTTTGTTCATTAAGAAAAGAGATCTCTTCATTACTATTTTTGTAGCCTCTTTTATTTGATTATTACTCAGACTGTATATGATAGAGTTCACTAAAGGTGGTTCTAGAGCATAGCATATTGAAAAGATTATATCTTTAATGGACTCAGAATCTGAAGGTAGTTGTAGGTGCACAGGAAACACTGAAATAAGGACCAAGGAAAGAACAATGATGTGGGGGATACGGTAAAGGAGGCTTTTCTTTTATCTTTTTTCATTGAGCAAAATGGAAAATATGCTAACATAAGATGCAGTGATAAAGGCAAAGCAACCAACCCCAATCACCAGAAGAGAGGCAAGTAAAAATATTACATTATTGAATATCTCTGAGCAAGAGAGCTTGAGTAGACAGGGATGTCACAGAAAAATCTGTGAAAAACAGCAAAAAGACAGGTGAAATTTGTAAGCTATGGAAACCTACATAGAAAAGGCCAATGAAAAAGCAATTTAAGGTCATCTGCCAGCAGGCACAAGGGTTCATAATCACTAGATAAATAAGTGGATGGTATACGACAAGATAGAGAACACAGGCCATGACAGCAAGCAAAGTATATTCAATATATGTAACCCAAACTAACAGAAATATCTGAATTGCACATCTTGTAAGTGAAATAACTGTCATTCACTAGGGAGTTAATGGATGCTGGATGAAGAGTTACTGATATGAAAGAATTATCCATACTGGACAGATTCCTAATGAAAAAGTACATGGGGTTGTGATGTCTCCAGTCCATGGTGGTGATGATAACAATGAGGAGATTCCCCATCAGTCCTGTTGAATAAATAAGAAAGAAAAGAAAGAATGTAAGATCTGCAGCTCTCTGGTGGAGAAAACCCCATAAGAAGAAATTCAGTCATGGAGTTAGTCAAGTTAGATATTTTGCAACTCTTTCTTCCTTGAGTGAACTAGAGTAACAAGGAGAAATCAATCAGTCCACAAATCAGCAAATATTAAGGACACAATATTTGCAAAGGCTAAAAGAAATTGTTCTATTTTTATATTGCCTGCATAAGACATGACATGCAGCAAGACCCTTTGCATGTACTGACTATTTGAGCCCAAGCAAATAAGTTTATCTCTGAAGAAAATGCTATAGTAGAAAATGCTATAGTTTTTTTGTGGGATATGAAGATCTGCACTGGTAAAGAAAAGTTCTGCACCTGGGAATTTCATTTATTCAATTAATTTTTAAAATAATGCTCAATTTTTTTCAAAATACATGCCAAGAGAATTTTCAACATTTAACCTTGCAAAACTTTATGTTCCAATTTTTTCCCCTCCTTTCCCTTCCCCTCCATTAGACAGCAAATAATCCAATACAAGTTAGACATGAGCAATTTTTCTAATCACATTTATCATGCTATATGAGAAAAATTTGATCTAAAAGGAAAAATTAGAAAGAAAAAAATAAGCAAGTAAACAATAACAAAAAAATGGAAATCATGTTTTGGTCTATATTCAGTACCTATCATTCTCTTTGTCTCTCTGTTTCTGTCTCTTTCTGTGTGTGTGTGTGTGTGTGTGTGTGTGTGTGTGTGTGTGTGTGTCTTTATGAAGGCAAATCGCTCTCTCCATCACAAAATTATGAAAATTGCCTTGAATCATCTCAGTGTTGAAAAAAAGCCAAATCCATCATAGCTGATCATCACATAAACTTATTGTTGCTGTATGCAATGTTCTTTTGGTCTTCCTTGACCCGTCCAGCAGGTCATCAAAGTGTGGGTCCTGAGGCTGGCATTTGTCTGTGAAGCTATTGCCTGAAAAGGGATGGGGTTAGAAATAAGGAGGGAGACAAATTGAGATGGAGCAATGTCTCAGTTTAATGAATGAAGAGGGTTTAATTAAATATGATTTCTGAGTGGGGGGTTGCAATGAGAAGAATGTCGGACCATAGGTGTGGCAGAAACCCTGGGGTATACTGTTATCTAGATCCTGGGCGGAGATGACCGATTTCTTGGGACACACATTATCTAATCTCAGGAATTTAGGGTGTTTGCTACTCATAGTCACGTTCTTCTTAGCTCTTTGTCTCCTGTCTCCAAGGAAATGGTCTCTGACATGTCCTCAAGAACATGGTCTCTGGCACTTCCTCACTTCACACCTGCATCAGTCTGTAAAGAATGCCCTTCAGTGCTTTTTCACTAGTTACAGACTAGGAGATTTATTAGATGTATTTATTAGGCCAGATTTTCAGACCTACTCAAGGTCTAATACTTTGTGCCCATGACTCCTGAAAGTGTCTCCTTCTAAAATCTGTTCCAAAGAGGAATACTTGTCTAGGAAAATAGTGTCACAGAGACTTTACATATATGCCTTATATAGAAGTTTTTTGTTTTTTTTTTCCCAGAAGATTATTCTAAGATCACTATTAAGGAAAAGTTGGATGCCTCAATTAGATCTCTCTTTCTAAAAATTACCTTTTAAATGTATATCTCCTGAATTAAGCCTGAAGCAAATAAAATTCTTTGCAAAGAAGAGCCAGGCCAGAACAAGAACAGCAGCCTTTACTAAAAGAGATCATACTTTGTTTTGGCCTGCCCAGCTCTCTACAGAGTTGACTAGCCTTCATGTCAAAAATAACCCAAACTGTGGCTAAAACACTCAAAATTGATTATTATCTCCACTTTGTCTGGTATCCTCAGTCTTTCTCACACCTCCTTAAGTCATTTTTTTTCCTGCTGCTTTAAATATATCTCCCAGGAGGATAGCTCTATTCTTAGAGCTTTTTCTCTCTCTCAAGCTCTCCCTGCCCCTCCCTGTAGTCTCTTTTCAATGAGGGATAAGCAAAAGTTTAGTCAGAGTAGGAAAAAGCCTGATATCTATCTGTTAACCTCACTAGCCAATGGCTAAGTCTTTCGAACACTTTGGCACTTGTGTACTTGGCCATCCAACTGATAAAACCTGGAATATTGTTTTGGACTAAAAGAAGCTAAGGAAGTGATCCCTGAGGCAAGGAAGCAGAAGGTTCTGATAGAGAACAGTGTAGCTCCATGATCACATCCTCGGGGCAGATGGTCCAGTAAGAAATCCAACATATGTCAAACTCCTGAGCCCCACCTTCTGTAGAGGTCTGGAGTAGTCTCCTCTTGCCATGATCTGTCAGGAATCCTAACCATGTCCATGAGGCTGGATTTTCCCTATAAAACAGCTTATGGCCCATGCCTTTGCTGCTACCATCCTTTGGGTCAGCCTACCATAGCACTCTGATTCATGGTATCTTTCCCCTTCCCTTCTCCCATACCACATGGCATCTTGTCTAACTCCACTATGCTTCCCAAACCCAGTTCTGCTCCTTACAGCTAATTCTTTTAGGGTGCTAATTTTTTTTTTCAGGATTAAACCTGCCTGCTAAAGGCATGCCCCAACTTCATGGTGGCAGGGGCTCCCTTTCTACTGGATAATTTTGAGTTCCACTAAGGAACTTGTCTCTCATATGCTCTCCCAACTGTATTTCATATTTACTTGTTCTGGTGTATTTGCATCTCTCCATTTTGTCTGTAATCTATTCTTCTAAATAAATCTACTTTTTTGCCAAAGAGAATGGCCATTGTAAATTCTTCACATGACCAAGCCCCAGATTTTGGAGTCTGCCATCATTTGGTGACAAATCCCTCACCATACATCATATCATGTGACCCCTTTGCTGTCTACTATGCTACTATTCCTAACTTCTGTTTGGTAGGCTTTTTTCTTCTAGGCTTTTTCAATTCAAATGATTAGCACCCGACAACTAAATCAATCAGATTCAGGGATCTCCTGGCCCACCCTCAACTCCAGCTCATCATCTCTCTAATCTGGGACCCTGTTGAATGATTCTACACCTGTTCCCAATAGAATGTATTTTCAGAAAATAAAATCATGCCCAAAAGTATTTGGGGATCCATTTGTTTGGAGGGAAAGTGATTGGTTTGGGGGGCAAATGTACTTCAACAAAATACTACCCAGTGAGTCTCCAGGAAGGAGAAAACTGATCCTGTGCTAATTGCCACTTTTGTGCTCTGGTAACCAACTTCTGTACTTTTTTGGCCTAAGTTTATTTCTGTAATACTCCCTCTGCTATATTCTAGTTTCTAGGGAGCTTCTATAGTAAACTGCATCCTGTTTAGTGATGATCCCCCCTCTTTTTTTTTTTTTTTAGGAAGATTTCTCTTGCAAATCAAAGAGTAGGGATACTTTCCCAATCAGGAAGCAACAATTAAAAGGTTATTCCTAGACTTTCTAAAAAGGAACTCTTTATCAGTCCCCATTTTTCTTTCCCCAATTTCTGGATATCTTTAAACAGCCTTTTGAGATATCAATTAGCATATCTTTAGACAGGTCTGGGACCTGGCCAGCCACTTGGCTCCTTGATTCCTCCCTCTGAATTCTTGCCTTTAAGTCTCTAGTTTTCTGAAAAGACAAACAAAGAAAAAAACAAAACAAGGTTGAATTTCCTGTATAAAAGATCTGCTAATAGAGCTAATTCAGTTTCAATTGATCAAGGATGGACAGAAGCAACTACACCCAAAGAAAGACCACTGGGAAATGAATATAAACTGCTTGCATTTTTGTTTTTCTTCCAGGGTTATTTATACCTTCTGAATCCAATTCTCCCTGTGCAACAAGAGAACTGTTTGGTTCTGCACACATATATTGTTTCTAGGATATACTGTGATCTACTTAATCTGGGGGAGGGGGTGGAGGGAGGGAAGGGAAAAATAGGAACAGAAGTGAGTGCAAGGGTTAATGCTGTAAAAAATTACCCTGGCATGGATTCTGTCAATAAAAAGTTATTTTTTTAAAAAAGATCTGCTTATGATAAAGATGTTTGCTAAATTCCTTTCAGGACAAAGCCCACTATGAGGCTAGTCTCTCTCCCTCATAGTGTCTTCCCTTCAGTGGTGCTTTTCTCCTTACTTTAGCTAACTTGCTTAGCCTGCTAAACTCCTCTATGAATCTAACTTGCCAGTCAATGGCTTTCTTAGACCTCATGGCATATTCCTTTAGTGGATTCTTCCAAATTCCTTTCCTAACTATATATTCTTTCAACTCTATTTTAAATTTGCCACTTCCAGTGCTTATTTTAATCTCTTATATTGTCTGTAAATTGTTCTCCCAAACAAACCTTTCTTTTGACAACTTATTTTGAACTAGGCATTATTACCCCATTATTTTGAACTAGGTATTATTACCCCATCTCTCTCAATTTTGCATGTGCATTCTCAATGAGGGGCATGAAAAAAAAGTAAGGAAGAAAATCTGGATCTCAAAGTTTTAAAAACAAATATAAAAAGTAGTTTAACATATAATGGGAGGGAAATAAAATATTATTCCCTCCCCCAAAAAAAAAAACTTAATAAAATGCTAAGGAAAATCACTCAGTGTTGTCATTTTCTCAGAAAAGAGAAAGAATTTTGCCATTTGGGAATATAAAATAAAGTCCTTTGCTTTTTAAAATTTTCAACTATGTCTTTGTATTTCTTATTAATAAAGAGTAGTCCTAAGTTAGACAATTACATAATACAGTGGACAAGTCAGCCTATGATCAACAAGACATCTTGAGTTCAAATCTGACCTCAAACATTTTCCAGCAGAGTGATGTTGGACAGCTCACTTAGCTGTATTTGCAATATTTTCCTCATTTATAAAATGAGCTGGAGAAGGAATTTTTACCACGAAAATCTCAAAAGAGTTATAAAATGTCACGTACCACTGAAAAATAGTTGCCAGCAACATTTACAAATTGTTCATATAGTTTGAAAGACATAGTGTTCAGGTCTAGCTTTGGGATATCTAAATGAAATTAGGATTAAGGTCTAGTGGCAGGTTTGGGGTACAGATTTGGCGCAAGGGGGTCTAGTAGCAGCACGAGTTCCCAATGAAAGCATTTATTGGCCCAGAGAGCTAGATTGATAAAAGAGGTTTATTATTGGGTAAGCAAAGTTAAAGTATAGGCAAAGGTAGAGATAAGGAGGGCACTGGACAGAGGGTCCAGTGGACAGAGGGTCCTCATATGGTAACCATGTTTGGAATCTCTGCAAAGAGGGGTTCCCAGTGTGGCCTTTTTATAATAGGAGACTTAGCTCGAGGGGCTTTCAGGTGTAGCCCCAAAGTTGGCTCAGATCCGGGTAGGGCTGGGAACAGGAGAGATCTTCTATTGGAATTCAAAGGGACCAGGATTTGTGAGTTAAAGGGCAATTTACAGTATTAACTAGGAGAGAGTGGGAATCTAGAAAGGAATCTTTCCCGCATCAATAGGGCTACTCAAGTCTATATTATTCTGTTTCATACATGACCACAGTCATTACCATCTATTACACTTCCCTTGAATCCTCTACATTTTGACATTGAAAAACATGGAAAGACTTGCATATATACATATTTGTGTAAAATGGTAGCCACCTCTAGGGTAGGGAGGAGGGAAGAAAAAAGGAAAAGCAAGAAAGAGAATTTACTTGATAATTTTATTAGATATTTAAAAGGAATATTTTTAAAATGATCACACTTGAAACTAGAAATCTATTATGTACAACTTGTTATTCCTTTTAAATTTTCTAAGATTATTGAGCTTGTCATTTCTTATAGCACAGTATATTGTATTCAATCATAATCATATACCAAAAATTCATATGACTTTAAAAAGGAAAAAAAAAAACATACCATGAATCTCCAGGAATACCCTTAGTATACTTCTGATGGGATGAAATCTTCCTTGTCTAAGGGAACAGAGTTATCTATGTGAATCTGCCTTGACTTGGGAGGCGGGGGGACTTTTGAACCACATGTGTTATACATTCCATATTTATATATCATAAGCAGAGCT
The DNA here is from genome assembly GCF_016432865.1 of Antechinus flavipes. Classification (NCBI taxonomy): domain Eukaryota; kingdom Metazoa; phylum Chordata; class Mammalia; order Dasyuromorphia; family Dasyuridae; genus Antechinus; species Antechinus flavipes. The sequence continues at coordinate 622,402,981 of NC_067400.1, read as the reverse complement.
GCCAAAGGCCACCTAAGAGCTAAAGGAATTCTTGGACATTTTGGATGTGTTCTTGGATGAATTATTTGGAATTGTTGAATGAACCTCATTAATGAATGGTACTGAAATTGATAATATCCAAGTTAATTCTAGAGATGTTTTTTTCATTTAGGCCAGTGATTCATCTCTTCCCATCAGTAGACAAATAGCAATCAATAAACCACCAAAATTCTGTGCATATTCACACATGCACCCACACACAGATTTATATGGGAATTTTTATTTATAAAAAAATTAAGATCAACAACATTGGGAAAAGAATTTATGCTTTATTCATCAAAAATAAAAAAATCTTTCTTTTCATTACTACTCTTATACCCTCTTTTATCTGCTTATTCCTTAGACTGTATATAATAGGATTCAGAAAGGGCGGTACTATGGAATAGAATACTGAAATGATCATATTTTTTATTGACCCAGAATCTGAAAGTGGTTGTAGATGCACATAGGAGGCTGAAATAAGAAACAAAGAAATTACAATGATGTGGGGGATACAAGTAGAGAAGGCTTTCCTTTGGTCTTCTTTCACTGGAAATCTGAGCACAGTGGAAAATATGCGAATATAAGATGCTGTGATGAAGGCAAAGCAGCCAACTCCAATTCCCAGAGCAGAGGCAAGTAAAGATACCAAATTGAAGAATATCTCTGAACAAGAGATCTTGAGTAGAGAGGGGATATCACAGAAGAACTGGTGAATCACATTGGATTGGCAGAAAGACAATTGAAATGTTAAACCAGTGTGGAAACTTGCATATAAAAGGCCAGTGAGCAAGCAGGTTAAGGTCATCTGCAAGCAGGTCTGAGGGTTCATGATCACTGGATAAAGAAGTGGATGGCAGATGACAACATAGCGATCACGGGCCATGACAGTGAGCAAAGTAAACTCAACATAGGCCATCCAGACTAGCAGAAATATCTGAGTTGCACATCCAGTAACTGAAATAACCCTGTTGTTTACCATGGAATTAATGGATGCTGGGGGAACAGTTACTGATATGAAACAGATATCCACAATGGACAGATTCCTAATGAAAAAGTACATAGGGGTGTGGAGTCTCCTGTCCATAGTGGTGATGATGACAATGAGGAGATTTCCCATCAAGCCTGCTGAGTAAACAAGAAAGAAAAGCAAAGAATATAATATCTGCAGCTCTCTGGTATCAGAAAACCCCATAAGGAGAAATTCAGTCATGGAGTTGGTCAAGTTAGACATTTTACAACTCTTTCACGCACCGAGTGACCTAGAGAGCCAAGGAAAAATCAATCAGCCCGTCAATTAGCAATTATTAAGGAAACAATATTTGCAAAGGATAGAAGAAATTATTCCATTTTTATCCTTACTATAAAAAGGATATCTGAACAGGTTTCATGGCCCCTAGTATGTACAGATAGTAATCCATATATTATGCGACCCTGAACATATCAGGTAACCTCTGAGGAAACTCACTAAGATTTTTTTTAAGTAACTTTTTATCAACAGAACCCATGCCAGGGTAATTTTTTACAACATTATCCCTTGCACTCACTTCTGTTCTGGTTTTCCCCTCCCTCCTTCCACCCCCTCCCCCAGATGGCAAGCAGTCCTTTACATGTTAAATCTCACTAAGATTTTTATGGGAGATGAAAATCTGAACTAATAAAGGAAATTTCTATACTTGGAAATTCCATAAAAATATTAATACTTAAGGAAGGAAAATCATCCTAACAAAGACCCTACATTAACTTCCTTTTTTCTGTGAGTGAATGCATCAGCACAGACAATTTGGCCTAGGTGAGAAGCCAACAATAGAATTGATGATCTTTAATTTTTAAGTCCTCTGAGATGTTGTTTTAGTTTCTCTTTATATTCCTTTTCCCTGATCATCTCACCTTCATTAATAGCTGTGAACAGCTTAGAAGGAAAAGTGAGAAATTTAAAAAGATATAGCTTCAAAAATACTTGTTGATTTTGTTGATAGTGGAGAAAGGAACCATAATCTCTCATCTTACCAATGCCCTCTATCCAGTCTCTCACTGACTGAAAGAAGGTATTGTAAGTGAATGGGAAATATAAGCAATGATATATTTCCATTATTCAGGAGGAGAAGGGTTATAAAATCTGCTGACCTGCTCTGCCATACTCTATGCTCCTTTGAGTAGTCTTGCTTCATTTAATTTTCACCAGATCTGATCATGGGCTCTCCTCATCCTGTCATTACTATTTTCTACCATGCAGATGTATCTTTCAAGCAAAAATGAGTGGCCTATGACCATTCAGTTCTACCCTTGTTTCACTTAGCATGGTATTCAAATGAACACACCGTTCTGATATCCCATCCCTCTTTCTCTTATGTCCTTTCCTTCCCTAAAGAAGTCTTTGAAGGAATTTGAGAAAATTGTTAGGCAGATATTTCTTCGGCATTAATTTTCCATGGTAACATTTTAATATTTTTGCTTTTTTATTTTGTATTTTGTTTTTCCCTACTTACAGGTAAAAACAATGCTTGACATTCTCTTTCTTCTTTACTTTCCACCAGAACTACTCCATCAAAAATTCAAACAATTAAATATATGTATTGTCATAGAAAACATTTCTATAATAATCATATTGTGAAAGAAAACAGAGACTGAAAAAGAATGTAAAAAAAAATGAATGCTTCAATTGGCATTCTGACACTTGAATTCTTCCTCTGGAAAAATGGAATTTTTTCATCATAAATCCTTTAATGTTATATTGTATAGTTGTAATGGTGAGAAAAGTTATATCTTTCACAGCTAATCGTCATATAATATTGCTATTACTTTGTCAACAGTACATATCACTTTGTAGCTGCTTATGGAAGTTTTTCCAGGCTTTTTTGAAAAGCATCCTGCTAATCATTCCAGATATAATTTTGAGAGGAGTAAGAATCAGGTTCTGACATAGAAGCTACATTTTTGTATAAAAACTTTTTAACTTAATATAATCAAAATTATCTACTTTGCATTCAATAATGTTTTTCAGTTCTGAATTTTGTCCCACTTTCCTTTCCCACCCATTGAAAACACAGCATAAAATCTATTATACATTTGTATATTCACTTAAAATGAATGACCATATTAGCTATCATTAAAAGATGGAAAAAAAGAAAGAGAAAAGAAAGGAAGGAAGGAAAGAGGAAGAAAAAGAAGAAAGGAAGTAACGAAAGAAGAAAGGAAAAAAGAAAAGAAGAAAGACAGGGGAGAATAAATGAAAGAGGGAGAAAAAGAGAAGGAAATGAAGAAATAAAGAGAGAAAGCAAAAAGAAAGGTCAGAAGGAATAAGTAAAATAGAGAGAAAAAGAAAAGAAGGAAGAAAAGAAGGGAGGAAGGGACAGAGGAAGGAAGGAAAGAAGGAAAGAAGGGAGAGAGGGAGAAAAGGAAGAAAAATATGCTAAGCAGAATGGAGTTGGGGGAAAGCATTTCATTTAAACCATTGTAACTAACCTGAATAAAACAAGTGTCCTTGCTGTCAGCTTCTGCAATGTGAGCTGCTCAAAGATGATATTACTGAATCCCTATGCAACCCAAAAGACTCTCCAAATTCTCCCACTTAAGGCTAGATTGGCAGATAATTACACACTTTTCATTCTTCTCTGGTAATGAAGCTTCTGGTTTTTTTGGCTGGTGAGTTGGTTTTCCCTTGATTTTCCCCACTGCATTTGTAGCTATAAGTGGACAGCACTTTTCATAGAATGGCCCCATAGGACAATTTTAACTTCGTTAGATATTTCTTGCATCTCCCCAAGGACAATGTTCCTGCTTTCCAGCCAAATACAGAGAGGCAGAGATCAGTGTCCTGAGGTCTTTTTCTGGATAGAAAAGACAAGATACCAAAAAAACCTCTCAGGTACACTGGGTTGGAATTCAAGAAATATTAATTAATGTGTGTGGGAGTAAATATGTGTTATAGTTGTAGGATTCATCATCTTTCACTTTCCCTCAAAAGAACAGAATAAATCCCTTTCAGTCATTCTTCAAAAGGTAGAAGAGCAGAGATCCAAGTGCCCTAAGTTGTTTAGCTTGTTAGCTCAATTGAAACAGATTGTATTGTGGCTATGGTTATGGCTTTAATTGACATATAAGCAAAAGAGCTTCAAAAATTTTGTGTAAAATATATTTTTTCTTTTCAGTGAAAGTTTATTGAAGGTTTCTTGAAATTTAGAAGGAAATGACATATAAGAACTGCCATCCCCTTCCTCTCTTTTAATCATTCAATTCACCATTTCCTGCATAAAGTTTTCCCTAAAACCCTTATCAATACTCATTACTCTCCTGGATCATTATATATATATTATTCACTATATATTCATTAAACCTGCTATACATTTTGAATTTTTAAAAAAAAATTTTAATAGCTTTTTATTTGCAAGTTATATGCATGGGTAATTTTACAGCATTGACAATTGCCAAACCTTTTGTTCCAATTTTTCCCCTCCTTCTCCCCACCCCCCTCTAGATGTCAGGATGACCAATACATATTAAATATATTAAAGTGTAAATTAAATACAAAATAAGTATACATGTCCAAACCGTTGTTTTGCTGTACAAAGAGTTGGACTCTGAAATATTGTACAATTAGGCTGTAAAGGAAACCAAAAATGCAGGTGGGCAAAAATATAGGGATTGGGAATTCAATGTAATGGTTCTTAGTCATCTCCCAGAGTTACTTCACTGGGTGTAGTTCATTACTGCTCCATTGGAACTGATTTGGTTCATCTCATTGCTGAAGATGGAGAGGTCCATCAGAATTGATCATCATATAGTATTGTTGTTGAAGTATATAATGATCTCCCGGTCCTGCTCATTTCACTCAGCATCAGTTCGTGTAAGTATCTCCAGGCCTCTCTGAAATCATCCTGCTGGTCATTTTTTACCGTACAATAATATTCCATAATATTTATATACCACAATTTATTTAGCCATTCTCCAATTGATGGGCATCCACTCAGTTTCCAGTTTCTGTCCACTACAAAGAGGGCTGCCACAGACATTCTTGCACATACAGGTCCCTTTCCCTTCTTTAAGATCTCTTTGGGATATAAGCCCAGTAGTAGCACTGATGGATCAAAGGGTATCCATAGTTTGATAACGTTTTGAGCATAGTTCCAAATTGCTCTCCAGAATGGTTGGATGTTTTCACCATTCCACCAACAATGTATCAGTGTCCCTGTTTTCCAACATCCCTTCCAACATTATCTTTTCCTGTCATTCTAGCCAGTCTGATAGGTGTGTAGTGGTATCTCAGAGTTGTCTTAATTTGCATTTCTCTGATAAATAATGGCTTGGAGCATCATTTCATATGGCTAGAAATAGTTTCAATTTCTTCATCTGAGAATTGTCTGTTCATAGCCTTTGACTATTTATCAATTGGAGAATGGCTTGATTTCTTATAAATTAGAGTCAATTTTCTACATATTTTGGAAACGAGGCCTTTATCAGAATCTTTGACTGTAAAAATGTTTTCCCAGTTTATTGCTTCCCTTCTAATCTTATTTGCATTAGTTTTGTTTGTACAAAAACTTTTCAATTTGATATAATCAAAATTTTCTATTTTGTGATAGGTAATGATCTCTAGTTTTTCTTTGGTCATAAATTCCTTCCTCTTCCACAGGTCTGAGAGGTAAACTATCCTGTGTTCCTCTAATTTATTTATAATCTCAATCGTTATGCCTAGGTCATGAACCCATTTTGACCTTATCTTGTTCTACGGTATTAAGTGTGGGTCGATGCCTAGTTTCTGACATAGTTTCCAATTTTCCCAGCAATTTTAATCAAACAGCAAGTTCTTATCCCCAAAGCTGGGGTCTCTGGGTTTGTCAAACACTAGATTGCTATGTTATTGACTGTTTTGTACTTTGAACCTAACCTATTCCAATGATCAACTAGTCTATTTCTTAGCCAATACCAAATGGTTTTGGTAATTGCTGCTTTATAATATAATTTTAGATCTGGAATACCTAGGCCACCTTCATTTGATTTTTTTTTTCATTAATTCCCTTGAAATTCTCGACCTTTTGCTTTTCCATATGAACTTTGTTGTTATTTTTTCTAGGTCATTAAAATAGTTTTTTGGGAGTCTGATTAGTATAGTGCTAAACAAATAGATTAGTTTAGTTAGTATTGTCATCCTTATTATATTTGCTCACCCTATCCAAGAGCATTTAATATTTTTCCAATTGGTTATATCAGACTTAATTTGTGTGGAAAGTGTTTGTAGTTTTACTCATAAAGTTTCTGATTTTCCCTTGGCAGAAAGATTCCTAAGTATTTTATACTATCAGTAGTTAATTTAAATGGAATTTCTCTTTGTAACTCTGACTGTTGGATTTTGTTAGTGATATATAAGAATGCTGATGACTTATGTGGGTTTATTTTGTATCCTGCAACTTTGCTAAAGTTGTGGATTATTTCTAATAGCTTTTTAGTAGGATCTCTGGGGTTCTCTAAGTATACCATCATATCATTAGCAAAGAATGATAATTTGGTTTCCTCATTACTTACTCTAATTCTTTTAACCTCTTTCTCAACTCTTATTGCCACAGCTAGCATTTCTAATACAATATTGAATAGTAATGGTGATAGTGGGCAACCTTGTTTCACTCCTAATCTTATTGGGAATAATTGTAGTTTGTCCCCATTGCATATGATGCTTACTGATGGTTTTTAATAGATGCTACTGATTGTTTTAAGGAAAAGTCCATTTATTCTTATATTCTCAAGTGTTTTTTAATTGGAATGGATGTTGGGTTATATCAAATACATTTTTCTGCATTTGTTAGATGATCTTTATAGTTTTTGTTAATTTGGTTATTAATATGGCCAATTATACTGAGAGTTTTTCTAATATTGTACCAGCCCAGAATTCCTGGCATAAATCCTACTTGATCATGGTGGATTACCCTGGGGATGATTTTCTGTAATCTTTTTGCTAATATCTTATTTAAGATTTTAGCATCAATATTCATTAGGGTGATTGTGTAAAATATTTAAAAAGATATTTCTTTTTACATTTTACTCACTTCCAAATAATTTCTTGTTATATTTTTTCCTTTCTTTACAAGGGAGAAACTAGTTAAAGATATGTACCCATAAAATAATGACATGTAGTAGATTAGAAAACCCTTGAAACCCATAATTCAACAATGTTCTACCAAGAGGAAAATGTCATATTCCACTTTATTCTCCCATGCTCTCTGCTCTCTTAAGCACTCATCTGTTTTTATACTTGTCATTTGATCTCAGAGTGTATTTTCCTACACTAATGTAACTGTTGTTCTCCCATTTATTTTTGTTAGGATAAACAGGTATTGCTATGGATCTTTAATATCTATGATGCTTTTACTTCTATAATTGATGTCTTTGGGATATATGTCCAGTATTAAATATTACACACTGATATTTCTTGCAAATTCTAAATTGATTTCTAAAAGTGATTAGATTTGTAGCCCCACAAAGGGTGGATAAATGAGTGTAACTATCCCCTAGACTTTCCTGTATTGAGTTTTGTCAACTTCTATAATCTAAACTGATATTATATTCTTTCTGTAATCTATATGTTGGTATGTATAACCCTGAGAAAAACCATTAATTCTAAAGCCTATGAAAGCTTTTTAAGAGTATTAAGTGATACAGAGGGACTGATTAGGAGTGGCGAGTAGAATTTTTTTAACTGCACTTATTAAATACACATATTAACTGTAATTTAACAAAACTCTCATGTCAATCCCAGTATCTATATTTGTCATAAATAACTGCTAATTTTTATGTTACATAAACATAAACATAAGTTAGCTGTACTATACATTGGTCACATAGTAATTGATTTTTGACACAAAATGCATTTCATATTCTCATAAAGAGTAATTAAATGCAACAGGAATATCATATTCTTTTCTGAGTTCTTTTTCATGCTTTATAATTGAGTAAGGTCTTGACTTGTGCATGAATCAGGTTTAAGTGAGGTAGAATTGTACAAAGTCATCAGCTTCACTTTCTCTTTTAGAGTTAAAGAAATCAAGTAGCAAGATGAAAATCCAAATTCCCAGAGATGTCCCATGATGCAATGGATAACCTTGAGATCCTCTTTGGTGTCTGAGAAACCTCCAAGTGTTTCAAAGTACTTGCTTTAGCTACTACCTTCATGGCCATAGGAAAAAAATGTGCTCATCCATTCTGCCCATTAAAATCTTCACTTATTTAGTGTAGACATTCTCCAAACACACCAACACATTTAGGCTTTATCTTATCTTCCTCAATCAAGTTTGGCTCATGTAGCAAGCTGGTTTTGCCAGGGTGTGATGAATGTGCATACTGTGTCTTCTTGGAGCCATATCTGAAAATGAGATATACCAAAAGTGGAGGAGCAATCCTGAAAAGTGCTCAGTAAGTCCTCACACCAGTAGTGATAACCCTCTTTAATGACTCTTTAAACATCCTACAGTGTTTATAGACAAGTTGCAATAAATCCAGAAACTAAACAATAGAATAATAAAATCTGTTCAGTCATATGTAGATGAGTTCTAAATTTACAAAATAGAAAACTTAAAGAGGACATGATATCTAGCTTCAAATATTTGAAGGCTTTCATGCACAAGAGTGATTAATCCACTTTTTAGGAATTTTTTAACACACGTAACAACTTGAGGGTACCATAGAGGCATCTGGGTTCAATATTCTTAGGAATGTTGGAATATTGGAAGAAATTAGATATTCCTTCAGTCTCCCCAATTTTTACCTACTATGTTGTGGAGCTGGTTTCTTTTTTATATCAGTGGTATCAAACTCAATTTAAAATGAGTGAGGCTAGCTATAAATAAGGATGCCTATGGGCTGTATACTGAATTAGAAAACCACTTATTAACATTATCTATATTTTTTGAGCTTTTATTTCTTTTCTTAAATATTTCCTAATTGTATTTTAATCTAATTGCTCTGTGTTCAAGAATGTTGTTTATCATATTGTGGTTTGTAACACATGTTTTATGCTTCTACTTTATTTCACATACTTGTGTTGATTCCCTGGAGATTTTAATGTTCAACTTTTAGTGTCCAATCTTATAGTGACTTGCATTAACTTTAATTATGTATAAGAGAAAAATCATTACCTTACCACAGTTAATATTAATGGCAATATCATTTGATACCTTAATGAAAGTATAGTTTAAAATTTTAAAATTTCAATCATAATTTTGAGTTTAAATTATTCAATCACAGTTATTACAGACAAGATGAAAAGTACTTTAATTTTTTTAAATCCTAAAGATTATATACAAATTATTGAATTTGAAAATATCAAAATTTAGAATTAGATTTATAACAAACATTGATGTGACATTTTAGTAAAAGCCACGAGGAAGAACTAACTGTTGGGGAGATGGCTTAAGAGATTCTTTGGTTTTTGATTTGGCATGGGTCTCCTTCCCCTCTTCCCTTTTGACTAGAGCAAAACTTTGTGTTTTCTGAAGGGTCTGGAGAATTTGGGACTTTTCGTATTTTCATGGGTGTCTTCATGATTTTCCCATATCAGATGATAGTAGTTCCTATGTTGGATGGTCAAGTTAGTCTAAATAAAGAAGCATACAATCACAAGAACTAAAACAAAGAAGTTGGAGTATTCCAAAGGCAACATCTCAAGAAACCTAGGTGATCTCTAACAGAGACCAAGAAATAACAAAATAGATTATGAAGAATGAGAAAATAGAACATAATGTGAAATATAATAAAAATGACAGATCTGGAGAACAGATCTAGAAAAAAATAATTGGATTAGTGAAAAGCTGTGACCAAAAAAGAAAACCTTGATATAATGCAGGATGTGATCCAAAAACATTGCGCTGGAGTGTTAGAACATAAGGGGAAAGTAGAAACAGAAAAAAAATCTACTGATCACCACCTCAAAGAGATCCTTTGTGGAAAACACATAGGGATATTATTGCCAAATTTTAAAACCCCCAGGTCAAAGAAAATTTTGCAAGAAACAAGAAAAATATAAATCAAATACACCGGAGCTACAGTTAAAATTATATAAGGCTTATCAGAAGCACAATAAAAGACTGCAGGTTTTAGAATCATATCTTCCTACAATCAAAAGAACTAGACCTGCAGCCAAAAATATCATATTCAGCAAATTTGTCTATAATTTTGAAAGTGAAAAAAATGGACATTCAATGAATTGCAGATTTTCAGGACCTTCTTATTGGAGTTCAAATGTTGAGTTCTTGTTCTTCTTTAAAATATTATAAAAGTTCTCTCTGGGTGCCTTCCCTGGAATCAGGATTTTGTTGGTCCCTGTTCGGGCGCCAAAATGTGGTGAGCTTTTTCTTCTCAAAACGCAGCCAGGTGATAAAAGTTCAGATCTTTTATTATCTCCAATATAGCCCGGTTAGCTTAGAGGCCTATCTCTCTGCTTGGTTCCAAGAGCTCTCTCCAAATGTCGCCAAATCCAAAGGTCTGGTCCTTCAGCCTCTGCCTCTGCTTTCTTCAGCCTCCAGCCAGCTCCACTCTTCATGTCATTCCGGTGAAATCTGACTGAGAGCCTCTATCTGTTTCTTTTATCCAAGAGGGAGGAATTGTGGGATACGAGAGAGAGGGATTATGGGTTTTCTCCCATAGTGCTCTCTGGCCCAAAGAGCTTCAAGGGAGGTGTGAGCTCATTGAACTCCAATGAGTAAAGGTGTGAACACAAGCCTTGTATTAATTAGTTCTACTTAGTACCTTGTTTCAGGTTCTGCCCAAAACATCTTCAACTCTAATTGGTTAGCAGTTAGTAAGGATTCCAACACCTTCTATCAACCAAACTGAACTTACCAGAAAATTTAAGATCTAAGAGTCAATATCAAAGACCAGGAACTCAATGTGGTTAAACTATTTAAACATGGACAAATTGTTTATGATATTTTTATGTGGTAAATGTATATTATATGTTTAGGTTCCACATCAGAAATATAGCTTCTCAAAAGAAAGACTGGCAGAGTTAAAGTTAAAATAGTAACATTATACAAATTATACGAATAGTAATCATATTATACAAATGAGGTGCAGAGAAAGTTTAGGCACAGAAGCATTAGAAGGGGGAGGGGAGCTCACAGTTTTGAAACCCTACTTAAAAAGAGAATGGGTTCAATAAGCAACACTATATATATGCAATGGAGGGTATAGCACCCTGCAATCTCTACAAAGAAATAAGGGGGGAGGGAGAGATGGGTAGAAGGGGATACAAAACATAAGGAAAGAAGACAAGGGAGGGATCTTTGGTAGGGGTAGGTTAAGTAATAGTAAAGGGAATTATGAAGCAGAATTTAATTAAAGGGGTCAGCAGGGATAGGATAGACGTGTGTATGTGGGATGGGTGTGTATGTGTCTGAGTGTGCATGTGTGTGTATATATATATATATATATATATATATATATATATACACACACATATATATACCTACATATTTATACATAAATATACTTATACATAAATATAGCTTTCTTGGAGTGGGAAGATGAGTGGAGAGAAAATAATAAAGTAAATAAGGTGTGCAGCAAAGAACCAAAAAATAATTTACAAGGAAGTGAAGAAAAATGAATATTCATGACTATAATTTCTTCTACTAATATATGTACTGTCTTGATCTAGTAATTTGTTATATACTTTGAATTCTCCCTGATGTTCTGCTGGGCACATGAAAATGTTCTCTTTTGTTTTGCTTTATTTTGTTTCATATTCCTTTTCTGTTTTTTCTTTTTTCAAATAAAATAAAATTTAAAAAATAATAATTTCTTTAAAAGGGGAAAATTACACTACTAATTATTATAATAGTGTTGACACAAGATGAAAGAATTTGGAGGAAAAGAACTTTCAGGCATAAATTTATTAACTGTTTTTTAAAAAGTCTTCCTAATATTTACAGCTGTTTTAAAATGGAATAGGCTGCCCCTTACTAGAGATTCTCAAACAAAGGCTGGGTGACTATTAGTGAGGCATGTTATAAGGAAAATTCTTATTCAGATATGAGTAGAACTGATATTCTTTCCAATTTTGAGTTTTTGTAATTCAGTAATTTGAATCCTAGATTATTACTGACTGAAAGTTATATATATGCAATTATGATGCAATAATATATAAATTATATTTAGCATTTTATGCATGCAATGTCTGTATTGCTCTGTTCTTATGAAGGTGAATATATATCAGAAAATTCAATTAAATAATTTTACAAAAACAGAGAAATTAAGATCAACATGATGAAACATTCTGTAAACATCCAGAGAACAATGGATGGTGTCTGAATACAAATTGAAATATATTTTTAACTCTATTTTTCTTGAAGGATTTTTTTTATTTATATTTTCTTTTACAACATGACTATTATGGAAATGTTTTGTGTGACCACACATATAAAATCTATGCTGAATTGCTCAAAAGTGGCATGAGAGAGGGAAGAAGGGGAGAGAATCTAGAAAACAAAGTTTTAAAAGTGAATGTTAAAATAATTTTTACACATAACTGGGAAAATGAAATACTGAATTAAGAAATGATGAGCAAGCTGATTTCAGGGGGAAAAAAAACATGATAAAGAATTAACAGTGAAATGAGCAGTAGTAGAAGATCATTATACACAGTAAGAGCAACTTTTAATGATGTTCTACTGTAATAACTTAGTTATTTTCACCCATACTATGATTTAGGCAATTCTGTGGAACTTATGATGAAAAGGTCTATCTGCAGAGAAGTGATAGAACCTGAATGATGATCAAAAATATTTTTCTTTACTTTCTTTATTTTTTTATTTGTTTGGCTGTATTTTTGTTCACAGAATTATTTACATGGAAATGTATTTTGTACCACTACACATGTAAAATATATGAAATTGCTTGCCTTCTCAATAAAGGGGGAGAGGAAAGATGGAGAGAATTTCAACCATCCAAATTTGAAAAAAAAATGTTAAAATGTTTTTACATGTAATCAGGAAAGTTTTTTTTTTTAAATTCTATCTGGCCAAAATGATTATCCTATCAGTTAATATATTTTTTCTAAAATCTAGTTGAAGGTATTGGCTGACAGTTAAGAGGAAACATAGCAGTAGAGCTTCATAGATAATTGTAATAAAAATTTGATTTCCTCAGGATGATCTCTAGAAGTCTGGGGAAAGTAGTAGTTTCCTGCCTCTCTGGGAACCCAAGCTGCCGGGGTAACTTCAAAATGAGAAAACTCCCATAAGGAGTACTATATTATAAATATTCAGTGCCAAATTGTTTTTATTCTTATGTAACCTATTTCATCTGAATACTTTGCATCCAATCATTGGAAGCTGAGGAATGTAGTGAATAGAGCATTAAACCTAGAGTCAGGAAATTTTGCAAACTGACCCTGAGCAAGTAAATTAATCTCTGTTTACCTCAGTTTTCTCAACTATATATGAGTGCAATAATAGCATCTACCTCACAGAATTGTTGTGAGGATTAAATCTACTAATATTTTTAAAGTGCTTAATCCATAGTAAGTATTATTTAAATTTTAGCAGCAACAACAAGTCATGACATGTATTATATTACTGACTTGTTTCTTGGATTTTGTTTCTTATAAACTATTTCTTCTTCCTTGATGGAAAATACACATACATTTTTTGTCCTTTTGTGATATTTACCAGTCTCTAGGAAAATAAGATATTGTGATTTCTTAACGATATACACTTTCTCATTTGAAAACCACTTATTTCAGTATTTTCTTTTTATTTTAAGCCATTATCCATTCACCAAAATTCCTTTACCTCAGAAAGAAGTGGAAATGGAGGTAATTGGGAAGTAGGAGTTGTCTTTAAAAATATAGCAGCAATACTGTACAACATTTCCAAGGAGAAAAAGCTTATTATCATGGAGTTGAAGATGGAATGGTAAAAGAGAAAAAGTAATGCAAAAAGAGCTAAGCAATATAGCAACATAAACTTTAATACATTCATTAATTTATATTACATATACATGCATATATCAATACACATACTAAAATATATATGCATATATCAATATATATTAATGCATATATGCCCACACAAATATACATGTATGGATTCATCTATATATACACATATTTATGTATGTATGTGTGTGTATACTTATATATTATTATCCAGATCCAGCCTGCCATATCCTCTAAGAAGAGAACATAGATTTTATAATCTCTTCTTTGGAGGCAAGTTTGACTCCTTATATAGTGTTCTATTATATTGATTGCCGTAATTTTCATTCACCTTGTGTGTAGTGGTTGTGTGTGTTACTTTACAGATTCTGTTGAAATCCATCCTCAGACACAAACCAAGCTCTATGACCCTGTGTAAGTCACTTAAGTTCTACTTATCTGTTTCCTCATCTGTAAAGTAGAGATAGCAATAGTACTTACCATCACATATTCTTGAGGTAGGTAAGAAAAGTGGTAGATAATGTGTCAGGTTCGAAACCAGGAAAACTGATTTTCTTGAGTCTAAATCTGTCTAGGACACTTACTAGCCATGTGACCCTGAACATGCCACTTAATCCTGTTTGCTTCAGTTTTTTCATCTGTAAAATGAGCTGGGAAAGGAAATGGCAAACAACTCTAGTGTCTTTGCCAAGAAAACCCCAACTGAGATCAAGAAGAGTTGTCCATGACTGAAAAACAATCACAAAATGTTTTGAAGATAAGAAAATTAACATTTATAGGATGATTTCCAGACTTTAAAGTGCTATATAAGTGTCATACATTATTCTTATTGATTTATTATTATTATTAGTCTAAACAAACTCACAATCTATAAGCTAAGTTCTATGAAGAAGAAGTCCTACTTCAAGGAGTCACATTTGACCCCATGGTTATTAGTATTTCACCAAGAATGGAAAGTCTTTAGAATGCCAAGGAATGAATCTTATGACTAGAAATAAGGATGAGTATACCTCATTTAAAAGAAATTGTATGCAGAAAAATTAGACGTCTAAGAATTACTTTGATTATTAAAAAGATGTACTTACATTAAGTAATTCTAAGTAAATGAGCAACCAGATTTAGGAATCACAGTGGAGCAAATGTAGATGAAGATCAATGTAATGGGGGTATAATAAAAGACATGTGGACTTAAAGAGGAGATGAAGAGGCAGGAAAACATATGGTAAGCCTGACAAAGCATAATAAATTAGTGAAAGGAAAGCTTCAGTTTCTCAGACACTAGCAGGAATATTTTCTCCTCCCAAATCAGGAAAGCTAATGATTTTTTTTTTACTTATCATGAAGATAATTTTTGCCTAAAAAACACAGGTGTCAAATGTAAACATGCTAATCTTGATTCAATCCTCCATTAGGGAACATTGCTGGAGAGGGGAAGAATAGATATGATAGTATCCATGAGGGGGAAAGGGACCTTGAACTCTATGGGTTTCTGTAGGCACCATAATGTTGAGGAGAGGAGATTTCAAAGGGTTCGGTGGAAGAATAAGGAAGATCATTATCCCTGTCTTAACATTCTAATAGGTTACATTCTAATAGAACATGTTACAAAGAGCTATAGAAAGATTAATGAGGTATGATCAAAGAGAAGTCACTAGTAGTGAAGAAGGTGAAGATGAAAGAACTCTTCTAGAAAATGGGATTTGTATTTCCTCTTGGAGGAAGCTAGAGAAGCCAGAAGGCAGAGAAAAAAAGATAGGACATTCCAGATGTGGGGAAGAGTAAGTGACAGTGCCCATAATCAAGGGATGGATTGTTGCAAGGAAAGAACAACAAAACAGGATATGTTGACAGAACATATAGAAAGTAAGTGAAAAAGAGTAATAAATTAAGTGCACAGTTAAAGAGTAAGAAGACTGGGAAGCTAAAAAAAAACTTTTTGTTATGTTCTAGAAAAAAATCTTTCTCTTTACCACTGTTTGCACAGCCTCTTTTATCTGTTGGTTCCTTAGACTGTAAATGATGGGGTTCAAGAAGGGAGGTATTACAGAGTAGAACACAGACAGAATCATGTCCTCAATGGATGCAGAAACTGAAGATGGTCGGAGATAGACATAAAAACCTGAAATCAGAAACACCAATACAACGACAATATGGGGGATACAGGTGGAAAAGGCTTTTCTTTGGTCTTCTTTCACTGGAAATTTCAGCACAGTGGAAAATATGCGAACATAAGAAGCAATGATGAAGGCAAAGCAGCCGCCCCCAACCCCCAGTCCAGTGACAATTATAAGTATTTCATTACTGAAGGTCTCAGAACAAGAGAGTTTGAGTAGAGAGGGCATGTCACAGAAGAACTGTTGGATGACATTGGATCGACAGAAAGGCAGTCGAAATGTGTAACCAGTATGGAACCCTGCATACAGGAGGCCAGTAAGCAAGCTGGTCAAGGTCATCTGCATGCAGACTCGGGGACTCATGATCACTGTGTAGTGGAGTGGGTGGCATATGGCGACATAGCGATCACGGGCCATGATGGTGAGGCAGGTCAACTCCACATATACAAAGAACACCACGAGAAAGATCTGGGCCACACACTCACTCTTTGAGATCGCCCTGCTGTTCAACAGGGAGTTGGCAGATGCTTTAGGAAGAGTCACAGTTATGTAGCAGGCATCCACGATGGACAGGTTCCTTAGGAAAAAATACATGGGGGTATGTAGGCGTCTGTCAACAGTAGTAACGATGACAATCAGCAGATTTCCCAGCACAGTGGCCAAGAAAATCAGGAGGAAAAGAAAAGAATAGATGATCTGCAGCTCTCGAATATCAGAGAACCCCATGAGGAGAAATTCACTCACAACAGTCAAGTTAGACATTTCCTGAATCTTTTATCTGGGGACCTAGGGAAAAAAGGATAAATATATTTCAAAAATTGAAGATGCTATGGTTTGTATTATTCTTGCTACATAAAACTTTTTGAATAATGTATTGGGTCCTTAGGGAGGCAAATGAGTGTTATACATAGTTCTTTATTGCTGTTGCTTCAATACATTAAGGACTTGAGACCTCACCCCTGACATAGACATTATTCTAATGACTCAAATCCATAACCATTTATGATGTTAGGAAATATGGGTCATCTTTGAAGTTTGATGTAAATGAATATTTTACTGTTGTGCAGCTAATCAGATAAAAGGCTTTCCTTATTATATCATGGTTGTTTTCAGTCAACAGATATGCAGGCTATCCCTGATCCCATTCTCAGTCATTCTAGGTTGTGTCTGATGGCAGATTATTTGAGTGTTCATGGTCACCTTTATACTATGATGATTCAGGGGAGGTAAATTTTAATGGCCTCTAACACCAGATGGTATAGTGAATAAAGTACTGGGCTTGGAGTCAGGAAGTCCTGAGTTTGATGTCAATTTCAGACACTTTTCAGGTATGGAATCTAGAACAAATCACTTAATCATTGTTTGATTCACTTGTCCCAAGTCTAAAATGGAATTAATAGTAGCACCTACTTCTCATATTTGTTAGAAAGAAAAAAATGAGATATTTATAAAACACAGCACAGTGACTGATACATCATAGGCACTGTAAATTCTATTATGGTTGCTTAAAATTTGCTTATATAAGAATTTGCCAATAAACACATTCTGATCAGTCTGATTCTCCAACCTTCACATAAGTTTCCAAGATGACACGTATCTTAGTAAAAATCTTTTATGCACAAGAAGGTTATAGGACTCAATTTTTGCCATCATATGATTTGGGTACTTTACAGTTTAAATTCAAATATTTTTTGCACATTTTTTATTTTCAGATTTCCTAGATTTCTCAATGAATCTTTCCACTGCTATCCTTCTTAAAACATTGCTTTTAATAAATACTTCTTTTAAAAAGAGAGGAAGAGGGAGCTCAATAAATTCAACTTACACATTTTTGGTTTCAAGGCAATACATTGAGAAAATCTGGCATTATGTGAAAAGTACAATCCTCATAGTCCTTTGCCTTTGCAACAAAAATTGTGAGAGGAGTTGTTTTTCCCCTCATTTTGAGAACAAGCTTAGTAATGATTTCCTTTCTTATCATGTAGATACATTTGTTTCAGTTCTTTCCATTTTCATTGTTGAATTCATTGCACATATTTTTTCCTTAGTTATACTCATTTTACAAATCTCGCATTAATTTTTATAACTTTACTTAATCCTATTTTGTTCATTTATGAGTATCATGCCACTGCATATGTATGCTCCAATTTATTTAACCATTCCCTGATTTATTGGTAAGGATTTAGTTTATGGTTTTGTGCTGCAATGACAACAAAAAAAATACTACATATTTTTGGTGTCTAGAAGGCCTTTTTATGTATCTATTTTTTTTATCATTATCTGCTTTTTAAAATATGTCTACTAGTGAGATCTCTTTCACAAAGTGTATGAATGTTTATTAACTATCAAAGAATACTTCCAAATTATTTTCCATAATGGTTGGACCACTTCAAAGTTCTGTTGAGTGTGTTAGTGAAGCTGCCTGGAAATGAGAAATTTCTCCTATAATCAATTTTTGAAGGATATGTTATCTAACTCAATTTAAGTGAAATAATATTATTATCAATATCATTTTAGAAAAAATCAAACATCTCCTATTCATTAAATACTTTCTTTCCTGGAATAAATGTTTATTAATTCTCTCCTCGTCCCCCCAGTCTGCTTTTGTCTCTGTCTTTGTCTTACTCTCTTCCTCCCTCCTTCCCTCTCTTTGTCTTTGTCTTTTTCTTTCTTTCTGTCTAAACTTCAAGGACTAATGTATTTATTGTATTTTTCTACCCATTTACATCCTGAATTCCCCAGTTTTATCATCAGTTTCCAATATCTCTAATAGCCTTTTGGTTCCTTTTACTCCCAAGGTCACAACACCAGCTCAAGTTTTCATCAGTTCTTACCTTGGAGATAGCAGAAACCTCCCTGTTAGTGTTAGGGAACTCATGGTAGCCATTGCCACCAGAGGATTCTCTGAAAACTCAAATCAGGCCCCTTGACTTCCTACTTGCAATATCTTTAACTGTTCTTTATAACCTTTGAGAGAAATGAAAATAATTCTGCCAGACATTTACATCCTTCCAATCTGTCTTCTGGTATTCCATATTGTTTTTAAATTGCCCTATATTTTCTGAACAGAGTTTTATATTTGACCACACATACCCCACCTCTGTATCTGCATAGGCTGTGTGCCCCATGCCAGGAATTCCTTCTCTTCCAACTTCTATACCATAGAATGCCTCTCTTCCTCAAACATCTTAGGTTCCTACCTTTTACATGATGTTCATGATGCACCATATGGACATGTGCATGCATATACTTATATAAACATTATATGAGTTAACATATTTATTATAAGTACCAGTTGTTGTTCTTCTGGGTTAATATCCCATACTTGATCTTCTGAACTTTCAAAATATCAGCAGTATTACAGAGGTCTTTGATCATCTTCCTCCCTTTCACAGTATCCCAACATTGTGATATTAATTTTATCTACACATTAACCCAGGGGAGCACTTATAATTATTTTGACCTAAAGGATTAGTTCAGTAAAATAATTGTTTGAAGACAGACAGCTAGATTGAAAGATTGATAAAGAGAGAGAGATTAAAACCAGGCTTATGATTTTATTGCTGTAAGAAAGTCCAGGTGAGAAAACATTACCTAAAAATGCAGATCACGTTCTCTTCTGAAACTTGGTTGCCTAATTGCTTCCAACACTGAGAGTCATTACTTTGTCCCAGGTCACACTGCTGGTATATGCCTGAGCCTACTTCTGAATTCTGAGACCAAAGAACTATTCCTCATGTAGTACTGTCATAGGAAGAATGAGGCTGATGATTCTATGCAAGTCTACTTAAATCCAATCATCTTATAACTCAAGACATCACCTGTGATGTCATTGGTCCCCTTTATAAGTAAAAGACAAACAATAATAATGTAATATTTGAAAATACGGTATCTACTGACTCATTATACATATATTTGTGTATACACATATATGTACAGATTTACATAGTTATATATATACACAAATGCATGTTAATATGTGAGGTGTAGTATAATGGAATGGTAGGTAAAGAGTTAGCTTTGGTGTCTGGAAAACTTAGGTTCACATATTGGCCCTGACACATATTGATTGTATGTGTCCGCTGAGCAAGTTTTTATCTCTCTGTCTTCCAGGAAGCTAAGTAAATAATTCCCATATTAGGTGCTGATTTGAATTAACTGATGGAGCTTTTAAGCACAAAAATTCTATTACAGTAAGATCATATCTCTGAATATCTCCAGTTAGAGAAAAAATGCATATGTGGCTATGTTTTTAAAATGAAGGAAAAGGAAAGGAATAGAAATGGGAAAAAAAATAGTTCTATACTCACTCACCTGTTTGTTTCCCACACAAATTAGCAGTTTAATTTCTCTCATGACTTCCGGTGTTCCAAATGCCTCCTTCTTATTGTAGGCACAAAGATTCAGGATTTTCTCAGGAGAGACAGGAGATTCTTTGAGCTCCTATACTGTCTCAGTACAATCATGAAACTGTGATTTAGCTGGAAGTTAGTTCTTGGAATGCTGCCTGTTATATCACTGGCACTGCCTTCAGGGACATTATCCCCAATGTCCAGCTAAACTCACCAAACCCCAAAATAGTTTCAGTAGTGCAATTTTCTCCTTGTGGAAAAAATAAAAGTAAATCATATCCTGAGATTTGACTTTTAGTTTCCCAAAATATCAATGTGCATTGTTGTTCAATCTTTGCAGTCATGTACAACCATTCATAACTCCATTTGGGTTTTTCTTGGTAAAGATACTAGAGTGGTTTGCCAGTTCCTTCTCCTGCTCATGTTACAGATGAGGAAATTGGGACAGAGTTAAGTGACTTACCTAACATCATATAGCAAATAAAAGTCTGAGTTTAGTTTTGAAATCAGCTAGATAAATATTTGTAATTTCAAATCCAGCATTCTATGCAATTCACCATTAATGCACATCAGTAGATATAAATGATTATTATTCCTGACTTTTGACTATTTTGTCCATTGTTTAATGGTTTAAATTAAAATGATTTTTTAATTTATTTGGGAGGAAAATATGATTTCTCCATCGTTTTGATAATCATATAAATGAAATAAAGGCTCATTTGACATGAAGACATTGATTAATTTCATCTATTTGATCTGTATATAGGTAGATTAACTTCATATATAAAATCACTTTATTTCATTAATGTACTTTAAATTTCAGGCCACATTTAGGATTAAATAACCTTTTAAAAATAATTGCTTTTAAAAATAGGTAATCAAAATCAATAAATCAAATGACCCCATATGATGGAGTATGCAATACTATATGCACCTATGATCCATCACTAGTTTAGTGGGAGAAAGGGAGAAAGAGGGGAAATTCATCTGGAAACACTATTGGCTATTTTGTTTTATGTAAGTTCTTTTAGGTGTTGGTAGTAGATTTAGACACATTTGTCAGACCATTGTGTATATTTTCATCATTGTGTTTTCCTCATTTCTTGTATGACTACCGGCTAAATGGGACTACTGAATATGGTACTGCAATGATTGAACTCATTTTGCCCTAAACTTCCTGGATGAAATACCCTATCTTTACACTGCTCACAACATAGGTATCTGCTTTCCTACTATGTCCCATACTAACTTAGAAGGACTTGGGAACTCTTAGGATAATAGAGAAAGGAAACATACATATCTGGTTGGGTTAGCATGTTATTTCTCTTTAGGCTTCATTCCAAATTCTCCTCTGGGATTTTCTCAATCATGTCCCAGAAACCTTCTCATACTGGAAGTTCTTTACCTATGAATTGGTTAAATTGGAAGTACCATCCATTCCTGTAGCCTTCTCCCTCATATTGCATAATTGTTCTCAGAATATTTATAATATTTATTTATTTATAAGATGACTTCTGTCTTCTCCAGAATACCATCCTGACTCTTCATACTTTCTTTACCATGATCTTTCATGGGGATCCCTTTCACTTGCTTTCTACCTGCCTTCCCCTATCTGTGGGTTCCTTATGTGAAAGGGAAAGAATAGAGAGTATAGTTCTTTCTGCTTGTTTTTGTACTCCTTATGAAGCTGGGACAGTGGAGAGAGATATCACTGGGCTTAGATTTTGCAAGGTGAAGTTCAAATTTAACCTCAAATACCTACTGAAGAAGTCTCTTTTTTCTCAACTGTAAAATGAAGAAAGTGACAACATCCACCTCTCATGATTTTTTTTTTGAGAATCAAAAGAGGTTATCCAAAACATTTGGAGCTAAATAAATGCTATTATTCCTTTTCCTTTCTCCTCTTAGTGCTTAGCACTAAATGTCTCACAGGGTATATAAAATATTCCAAGAGGGCTAGCACCTCTGGTATGAGGGCTGCCAAGATTTGGGGGGGGATGTTTATATACTCTCAGAGTTTACCTCATACCCAACTCTAATTGTAGCATGAACAGCAGTTCAATCCAAATAACCTTCTTGGCAAATAGACTAAAGCAATTTGATGGTAAAAGATGGGCATCAAATGCATCACTGAGTTAGCTCATCCGTCAGTTATATATATGGCCAGAAGACTTAACCATCTATTATCCTTCAATTGAAACCTCTAGACTTTTGAAAATATTATATGTTCTGCTGATGTAATCTAAAGCTGGTATACCTTGGAAAACTGAGAGTTTCTGAGTTCAAATATCTGAAATTATATTTTGTTTTGTTTTCCTCCACTTAAGATTTTATATTCCTCAAGAGAATGAACTATTTTTAAATTTTTTTTCTTTTATTTTTGATTTATGGAATGAAACAATCTCTATAACAATATAATTTTTAAAATTTGTATGTAAAACCATGAATTTATCATGAGAATGTATAATTTTTTAAAATTATATAATAAAGTTATAATGGTAATTTTCTCTTTTCTTCTCTCTGGCCCAAGCGATGGTTACAATAAGACTAAATACACACACACACACACACACACACACACACACACACACACACACACAAACACACACACTCACAAACACAAAACACATATTCTCTGTTTTAAATGACTCATCAAGACTTCCAGAGGTGGAGGTAAAATGATGGAGTAAAACCAGCAAACTGCTCCAGCTTTCCTAGTTTCCCTTGGGAACCACATGAAACCAAGTCTCTGAACAGAGTCTGAAGGAATGAAACCACTAAGAGAGGTAGTAGGGGAAAAATGAGAGGAATGTAGGAGAAGAAAACAACTCTAAAAAATACAATTGACTGGGGCAGCTAGGTGACACAGTGGATAAAGCACCAGTCCTGAAGTCAGGAAGACCTGAGTTCAAATCTGACCTCAGACATTTAGCATTTCCTAGCTGTGTGAACCTGGGCAAGTCACTTAACTCTAATTGGCTCAGCAAAAAAAAAAAAATACAATTGACAAAATGAAAAAAAAAAATCCAATGAAGAAAACACCTTCAAAAGTAGAATTAAACAAATGGAAAAAGAGATACAAAAGCTAAGCAAAGGAAAACCCATCTTAAAAACTAGAAAGGAGCAAATGGAAGCTAATGATTTTATAAGATCATGAGAATCAGTCAAACAAACTAAGAAGAATGAAAAAAAATTGGAAGAAAATATGAAGTACCTCATTGGAAAAAGGGAAGACCTGGAAAATAGATCCAGAAGAAAAAAAAAGAGTCTGGATCACATTTTTCAAAAATTCACTAGGGAAAACTGCCCCAGTATTCTAGAAACAGAGGGGGAAATACTCATGGAAAAAATCCATTGATCACTTTTGGAAAATCACAAAGAAAATGGTTGCAAACTTCCAGAACTACAATACTGCAAACTGCCAGACAAAAGCAGTTCACATATCAAGGAGAAACAATCAAGATTACCCAGGATCTGGCAACTTCTGCAATAAAGGTCCTGGGATACCATATTCTAGAAGGCAAAGTATATACAACCAAGAATTCATTATCCAGTGGGACTCTGCATCATCTTTCAGGGGAGGGAATGGATCTTCAATGAAGTAAAAGGCTTTCAATCATTTTTATTGAAAAAAGAAGTAAACAGAAAATTTAATCTACAAATACTCAAGAGAAGCATAGAAAATTAAACAGGGAAAATACATATTTAAAGTTTAAAATATTTTCATCACTACATGGAAAAACAATGTCTGTAATTCTTGAGATATGTATCTGTTACTGGAGCAAAGGGGAACCTTACATGGATGAAGGATAGGAGTTGTGAATGGTCTTTGTTGTTCTGATATCAAATATATATATATATATATTAAACAGAAATAAAATGTCTGTGCTGGAAAAAAAAAGGAAAGAGGAGTTAGATGGGACAATTAGGTCACAGGAAGAGGCACAAAACACCCATTATGACACCTGTTACAATAAAAGAAAAGAAGGAAGAGAGAGGAGCATTGTCTGAAACTTAATCTCATCAGTTTTGGCTCTAACAAGGAATGACTTAATTATTTCAGTGGGATATAGAAATTTATCTAACCCCTATAAAGATAAGTAGGAGGAGAAAGAGGAAAGAAAAAGGAGGTGCATAAAAGATGGAAAAGCAGAAACACTAAGGAAAAAGGTATAAAAAGGGGAGAAAGGCTGATGGAAGATAAGATAATAGATGGGGTAGGTATAAAAAATCTCTAAGATCTGGTTAGAAAGAGAAAACAGATATATGCAGGGCAGAAAATAAGATGGAGAAATATTCAGAGTTCATGATCACACCTGAATGGGATGAACTCTCTCATAATAGAGAAATAAGAAGTTATTATGTCTCTCATAATAACAGAGTGAATTAAAAATTTGAATCCTACAATGTATTGTTTACAAGAAACACAATTGACACAGAGAGACACATACAGAGTAAAGATAAAAGGCTGTAACAATTTATTATGCTTAATTGAAATTAAAAAATAACAGGAGTAGCAATTCTGATTGCAGGTAAAGCAAAAGGAAAAAATAAACCTTATTAAAAGATACAAGAAAGGGAAATACTTCTTGATAAAGGATACTGTAAACAATGAAGTAGTAAGGATACTAAATGTGTATTACCAAGTGGTAGAGCAGTCAAATTTCTAGAGAATATTTTGAGCCAGTTACAGGAAAAATAAACAGCAAAACTATACTAGTGGGGGATTTCAACTTGCCCAACTCAGAATCAGACAAACCTAAGCACAAAATAAACAAGAAAGAAATCAGAAAGGTTAATAGAATCCCAGAAAACCTAGATATGATAGACTTCTAGAGAAAAATAGGGACAAAAAAGAATGCAACATTTTTCCCTGTAGCACATGACACCTACAGAAAAATTGACCACGTACTAGGGCATAAAAAACTCACAATCAAATGCAGAAAAATGGAATTTGTAAATGCTTCTTTTTCAGACCACAATACAATAAAAATTGTTTTCAATAAAGGGGCAGGAAAAGACAGACTAAAAACCAATTGGAAATTAAGTCATCAAAAAAAGAAAAAGAAAAAAGAAAAGGAAACTAAATCATCAAATGTTAAAATTGAGTGGGTGAAACAACAAATCACAGAAACAATACATGATTTCATCCAACACAATAACAACAATGAGACAACATATCAAAACCTATGGACTGCAGCCAAAGCAGTTCTTAAGGGAAATTTTATTTCTCTAAATAGCTACATGATTAAAATTGAGAAAAAAAAAGAAATCATTGAATGGGGCATAAAAATAAAAAAGCTAGAAAAAGAATGACTTAAAAACCTGTAATTAAATGCCAAATTAGATATTCTAAAACTCAAAGGAGAAAATAATAAAATGGAAACAAAAAAGCTATTTAAGTAATAAATAAAACTAAGAGTTGGCTTTAGGGGAAAAAACAAAAAAAAATAAATCTTTGGTTAATTTGATTAGAAAAAGAAAAGAAAAAAAAATCACTAACATCAAAAATGAAAGAAGTGTACTCACCACCAAGGAAAAAATAATTAGGAGCAATTTTGTTCAACTGTATGGAAACAAGTCTGACAATCTATCCAAAATGAATGAATATTTACAAAAAATAAACTGTCCAGGTTAACAGAAGAAAAAATAAAATACTTAGTCTCATTTTAGGAAAAAAAAGTCATGAACTCCCTAAACCAAAATCTCTAGGGCCAGATGGATGGATTCACAAATAAATTCTACCAAATATTTAAAGAAGAATTCCAATACTGTGTAAACTATTTGGGAAAATAGGTAAAGAAATAGCCCTCCAAATTTCTTCTATTACACAAATATAGTAGTGATACCTAAATTAGGAAGAGTGAAAACAGAGAAAGACATTTACAGACCAGTCTCCCAATGAAAATTGATGCAAACATTTTAAAGAAAATATTAGTAAAAAGATCATGGCAACTTATCTTCAGGATGATACACTATGACCAAGTGGGATTTTTATCAGAATTCAAAGCTGGACAATATCAGGAAATCTATTGCCATAATCAACCTTCCCAATAACAAAATCAATAGAAATCATATGGTAATCTCAATAGATGCAGAAAAGTTTATGACAAAGTACAGCAACCATTTCTATTAAGAACACCATAGAGAACTGGAATAAAAGGAACTCCTTAAAATAATAAGCAGCATTTATCTTAAACCAATAGCAAGCATTATTTGTAATGGAAAGAAATTGAATGCATTCCCGATAAGCTCAGGGGTGAAATAAGGATGCCCATTATCACCACTATTTATCAACATTGTATGAGAAATGTTGGCTTTGGCAATAAGAAAAGAAAAAGAAATTAAAAGTATTATAACAGGCAATGAGGAAGAAAAACTATTCCTCTTTGCAGATATGATGATATACTTACAGAATCCTAGAAAATTGGCCAAAAAACAACTTTTAAAAAATTAAAACTTTAGCAATGTTATAATATATAAAGACCCAAACAAATCGCCATTTGTATATATTGCTGACAAAGCCCATCAGTGAAAGATAGAAATAAACTGCATTTAAAATAGCTGTAGACAAAATAAAATATTTGGAGGTCTACCTGTCAAGACAAACCGAAGAACTATATGAACACAGTTACAAAATACTTCTCACATAAATAAAGTTAGATATAAACAATTGGAAAAATGTCAAATGCTCATGAATAGGCCAAGCTAATAAAATAAAATTGATAATTATGCCTAAATTGGTCTACTTGTTCAGTGCCATACCAATCAAATTGCCTAACATATATTAGAGAACTAGAAAAAACAACAACAAAATTCATCTGGAATAAAAAAAAAAGGTCAAGAAGATAAAGGGAATTGATGAATTGAAAAAAATACAAAGAATGGTGGCTTAGCACAATTAAAACTAAAACTATATTATAAAGTAGCAGTTATCAAAATCATTAGGTATTTGGTGGTGTATCAGTGGAGTAGATAAATAAATAATCAAGGCCTATAGTAATCTATTATGTGATAAATCCTCAAACTCTAGTTTCTGGAGCTATTTGATAAAAAATTTCTGGGTAAATCAGAAACTTGGCATAGACCTATATCTCACACACCATACCAAAATAAAGTTAAAATGGGCACATGATGTGGGAAGAATGATGATGCCCTAAACAAATTAAATTAAATAAATCAGAAATGTATTTGTCAATTTTTCCATATCCCCTCCATAATTTGTTACTTTCTGCTTAAATTATCTTAGATGATCTGATAGAAGTAAAATGATATTTCAAGATCATTTTAATTTGCTTCTCAGTTATTAATAATGATTTAGAGCATTTTCATATGTCTATTAACTGTTTTGATTTCTTCATTCAAAAGCCTCATATGCTTATAGATTTGAAAAAAATTCTGTAAATATTTGATATATGAGACCTTTATCTGAGTAACTAGCCATAAAATTTTCCCCCAATTTTCTGCTTTCCTTCTGATCTTGGATACCTTTTTACTTTGAACAAAATTACTTCTCATTTTGCTGTCTAATGAATTCATAAATGCTTTGCATATCCAAAAGCCTAATAAGTAATATAACCCATGTTCTTCAGATTTTCTCATAATACCTTCCTTTATTTCTAGGTCTTGTATCTATTTATACCCTATCTTAGTAAATGGCATAAATATTACATTTCTGCCATAATACTTTTCAGATTTCTTCACAATTTTTACCAAATAGTGAATTCTTATTCACAAAATTTAAAGTTTAGCACATCTGAAATACAAGATTACTATATATATTTACTGATATAAATTGTATGTCTACTGAAATACAAGATTACTATATATACTTACTGATATAAATTGTATGTCTACTCTGTTCCATTGATTTACTTTTCTATTTCTTAGCCAATACCAGATAGTTTTGATAATTACTGTCATGATACAATTTAAGCTCTGGTACTGCTAAAACTCCTTCACATTTCTCTTATTATTTCCTTTGATTTTCTTGATATTTAATTTTGATATTATTTCTAATTCAGTAAAATATTATTTTTAAAATTTAATTGAGTGGCATTTAATATATAGATTAGGTTAGGTAAAATTGTCATTTTTACTATATTATTCCTGCCCACCCATGAGCAATTAACATTTCTAGTTTTTCCTTTTGTTCTATTGATATTTCTAAGTCTTCCAATGACTGTATTATTGTAAGTATTTAAGAAATTTTTTTTTGTTTACTCATTCAGTCACCCCACACATCTGATTCTTTTTTATTTTAACACATTTATTCTTCTGTATTTGCTTCTTGTATTCCAAATTAGACATTGACATTTTCAAAGAAACCTATTCACATTTGTCCAAAACAGTTAATTTTTTTCCTTTTATTTTTTCTCTAACTTCACCACTTATTATCCTAATATCTATCTTTACTTCATTTTAGTCTTTCAACTATTTTATTGCTGTTCTGACCATTTTAATGTTCTTGCTCTTGCTGTATAACATCTAATCTTGAATTGAACATCAGAGTTAGACTGTAAAAACAAATCGGTACATATTGTGAGTTGCATTTAATTCCTGAGGCAATAAGAAGCTATTATAACTTTCTAAACAAGAGAATGACATGTTAGACATATTCCTACATATAATAATTTCACAATTGTGTAATGAATGGAGCATGAATTCTTGAGAAGTGTAGCCTTAAGTCTTAAAAAAACAATTAGGAGATCATTAAAATAATCCAGACATGTTGGGGAGATTGTAAAGAAGGGGAGATTGTAAAGAATGTATACCCCAAAAATATGGGGTATACATTCCTTATTTGTATATCATAACATGTGCTGCCCAAGGCCACCTAAGAGCTAAGTTAATTACATTATTTTAAATTCCTGAATATGCCTTAAAATGATAACAATGCTACTGACAGTAATAATATTAAAGTCCAATCTAGGATCTTTTTATTCATTTACACCAGTGATTCATCTATATTTATAAAGAGAGAAATAGGAACTCATAAATAAACAAATTATATATATGTATACACACACACACATATATATATACATACATGTAGAAATATTATATTTATGGATGAGTTACATTAAACAGTAAACAACAGTTTATACTCTATTCATTAACAAAAGCTTTCTCTTCATTACTATTATTATAGCCTCTTTTATTTGCTTATTCCGTAGACTATATACAATAGGGTTCAGTAAGGGTGGTATTATAGAATAGAATATTGAAAGGATTATATCTTTAATGGACCCTGAATCTGAAGGTGGTTGTAAGTACACATAAGACATTGATACAAGAAACAAAGAAACCACAATGATATGAGGGACACAAGTAGAGAATGCTTTCTTTTGGTCTTCTTTCACTGGAAATTTGAGCACAGTGGAAAATATGCGAATATAAGATGCAGTGATGACAGCAAAGCAGCCAACTCCAACCACCAGAGCAGAGGCAAGTAAAGATCCTATATTGTAGAATGTCTCTGAGCAAGAGATCTTGAGTAGAGAGGGGATATCACAGAAGAACTGGTGGATCACATTGGAATTGCAGAAAGACAATTGAAATGTCAAACCAGTATGGAGACCTGCATACAAAAGGCCAGTGAACAAGCAGGTTAAGGTCATCTGCATGCAGGCACGAGGGTTCATGATCACTGGGTAAAGAAGTGGGTGGCAGATGGCAACATAGCGATCACGGGCCATGACAGTGAGCAAAGTAAACTCAACATATGCTGTAAAAATCACCAGAAATATTTGAGTTGCACATCCAGTAACTGAAATAACCCTGTTGTTCATCAGGGAATTAATGGATGCAGATGGAACAGTTACTGATATGAAGCAGGCATCCACAATGGACAGATTCCTAATGAAAAAGTACATGGGGGTGTGGAGTCTCCTGTCTAAGGTGGTGATGATGACAATGAGGAGATTCCCCATCAGGCCTGCTGAGTAAGTAAGAAAGAAAATTAAAGAATATAAGATCTGCAGCTCTCTGGTGTCAGAAAACGCCATAAGAACAAATTCAGTCACAGAGGTGGTCAAGTTAGACATTTTCTGACTCTTTCAAACACTGAGTGACCTAGGGAGCCAAGGAGAAATCAAACAGTCCATCAATTAGCTATCATTAAGGATGCAATATTTGTGAAGGCTAGAAAGAGTTATTCTCTTTTTATCCTTCCTGAATAAAACCTTGAAAGGCAGCAAGGCTCCTCTCACGTACTGACTGTGTGACCCTGACCAAATCAGGTTACCTATAAAGATAATTCTCTAAAATTTTTGTGGGAAATGAAGATCTGCCCTGGTAAAGAAAGTTACTATCCCTGGAAATTCCATCTCTTAAAACATTTTAATACTTAAGTAAAAAAAGTAATTTACCAATGGCTCGATATTAACTTCCTTTTTTTCTGTAATACAATGATTAACTGTAAGTAAATTCATCAGTACAAACAATCTTATCTAAGTCAAAAGTCAACATTATTGATTACTTTAATTTTTAAGTCTTTTGAGATGTTATCTCAGTTTCTCTCTACATTCCTTTTCCATGGTCATATCATCTTCAGAAATAGCTATGAACAGCTGAGATGAAAAAGTCAGAAATTTAGAAAGCCATAGCTTCAAAAAACATTGGTTGCTTTTGCTGGCAATGGAGAAAGAGACCATAATCTTTCATCCTACCAATGTCCTTTACACAGTCTCCCACTGACTGAAAGAAGGAATTGCAAGTGAATGGTGAACATACAGAACAATATATTTTCCATATTCAAGAATAGGAGAATTGGAAAGTCTGCTGACCTGGTCTGCCAAACTCTCTGCTCCTCTGAATAGTCTTGCTTCATTTAATTTTCACTATAGCTGAGCATGGGTTCTCCTCATCTTCTCATTTGAATTTTCTACTATTCAGATACATCAGGCAAGCAATTCACCATTCAAATCTATCCATGTCTTATATCAATTGGCATCGAAGGGAGAACACTGCCCTGATACTCCACCCCCTTTTCTCTTATGCTCACTATTGCCTTAAAAAAATATTTCAAGGTTAAAGATCTAGGGCTTTAGGACAATTGAGAGTTAGCTATTTCTTGGTCATTAATTATGCCTGATAAATCTTATTTTGTGTTTTAATTTAGTATTTTATTCTTTTTATTTTAACATTCATTTCTAAAGGTCTGAGTACCAGATTCTCTCCCTTCTTTACACCTTACATTCCCCTTAATTAAGAAAGCAAGAAATTCAGCATAATATGTA
The DNA here is from genome assembly GCF_016432865.1 of Antechinus flavipes. Taxonomy (NCBI): domain Eukaryota; kingdom Metazoa; phylum Chordata; class Mammalia; order Dasyuromorphia; family Dasyuridae; genus Antechinus; species Antechinus flavipes. Next base: position 622,371,333 of record NC_067400.1, on the reverse strand, counting down.
GTTATGTAAAACATTTCCATAATAATCAGTTGTGAAAGAAAACAACCCCCACCCCAAATCAAGAATAATTAAGTAAAAAGGAATAAAGAATGCTTCAGACTTCATTAAGACACCATCAATTCTTTCTCTGCAAGTATATATTACACTTTTCATAATTACTCCTTTATAGTTGTCATGAATCATTGTATTGTTGAGAAGTTATATCACTCTCAGCTGATCATCTTACAATATTGTTGTTATTTTATATATTGCACATTTTACTTTGCATCAAATCATGCACATCTTTTAAGATTTTTCTGGGAAGTTCCTGCTTATCCTTCATAATAAGATTTTAGAGGATTAGCAATTAGTTCTAACAGAAGGTACATTTTTGTTGCGATAAATACATATTATATTTATATGTAATCACATTATGTATACATATATATCATTTTTTTTCCTTTTTGAGTTCTGAATTCTGCTCTATTTTCCTCATCTTCCACTATCCATTGAAAAGGTGACAAAAATCCTGTATACATTTGTATGTTTACTTAATACAAATGACTATATCAGTTATTCTTAAAGATAGGAAGAAAGAAAGAAAGAAGGAAGGAAGGAAGAAGGAAGGAAGGAAGGAAGGAAGGAAGGAAGGAAGGAAGGAAGGAAGGAAGGAAGGAAGAAGGAAGAAAGGAAAGAAAGAAGGAAGAAAGAAAAGAAGGAAGAATGAATGAGATATAAGGAGGGGAATGAGAACAAAGGAGGGAGGAAAAGATGGAGGAAAAAAGGAAGGGAAGAAGGAAGGATAGGAAGAAAAAAAAACTGACAGGGGAAAATGGAAGTGGGGTAAAGCATTCCATTCAAACGCAGTGTAACTAACCTGAATAAAATAAATGTCATTGCTGGTAGTTTCTGCAATGTGAACTGCTCAAAAAATGTTATTATTGAATTTCTATACAATGGGGGGGGGGAAGTCCCATAATTATAAGTTCAGGTTGGATTGGAGAAAATTAAAAAGTTTCCATTCTTGTTTGGCCATGATAATTCTGTTCTCCTTGGTTGGGAAGAAGGATTTCCCTCAATTTTCTTAGCGTACTTGTAGCTATACTTGGGCAGCATTTTTGATATAATGGCCCCATAGACCAATTTCACCTTTATTAGATATTCCTTGCATGTCTCTGGGGATAATGTCCCTGCTCTTCAGCCAAATGCAAAGAGACAAAGATCATTGCACTGAGGTAATTTTTTTCTTGCTAGAAAAAGAAAAATGCCAAATAAAGTCCTCTCAGATGCAACTGGGTTGAAAATATTAATTAATGTGCATAGAAGTGAATATTTATTATAATTGTAGGATTCATTATCTCTCATCTTCCCATGGAATAAGTCAACTTCATCCATTCTTAAAAAGGCAGAAAAGGAAAGATCTAAGTGTCATTTGAGTAGCTTAGCTTGTTAGATTGAGCTTGATACAGATAAATGGTGTCTATGGTTATGGCTTTGATTGCTAGATAAGCAAAAAAGCTTCAAAATTTGTGTAAAATATTTTAAAATAGATTAATTTTTACATCACATTCACTTGTGATAATTGCTTGTATTTCTGTTTTTTTTTTTAGTTAGGGATATGTGCCTATAAAATAATGACATCTGGAAGATGAAAAAATATTTGAAACTCACAATTGAACAACTTTCTACCAAGAGGAAAATGGCATATTCCATATAGTTCCTTTTTTGTTCTCTATTCTGTTAAGTACTCATCTTCTTTTATATATGTCATTTAAGAGTAAAATATATTTTCTTACACTCATATAACAGTTGTTCTTCCATTTAGCTTTTGTTAGAACAAAGAGGTATTGTTATGAATTCTCATATCTATAGTACTTTTACCTCTATAATCTTTGTCTTCATGATATATATATTATAGTTTCTGAGTATTGAAAGTTACAAACACTCTAGTGACCTTTCTTACAAATTTTAAATTGATTTCCAGAATTCCAAATTCGAATTAATGTTAGGTTTGTAGTCCCTCAGAAGGTAGATAATTTTTTTTTACTCCCTGCCTTTCCTATATTGACTTTTATCAACTTCTATTAACCTAAATTGATTTTATGTTCTGTCTCTAATCCAGCAGGTGGTATGTATTACCATGTATAAATCATTTAATTTTGCTGCTCTCTAATTTCTTTAAGAGTGTAAGTGATAGAGGAGGGACTAATTAAGAGTGGGGAGTGGAATTTCCTTAACTGCAGTTATTAATAGCACTTATCAACTGTGGTTCTGTTAACCAATGAACTAAACAATGAACCAATGAACTATCCCAGTCCCTATACTTGTCATAAACAACTCTGCCAATTGTTAGTGTTACAATATATCTGACATTATTTGTGCTATATATTTTTCACATAGCAATTGCTTTCTGGTACAAAATATATTTCATATTCTCATAAGTAATAATTAAACATATCAGGAATGTGATATTCTTTTCTGAGTTCTTTTTCATGCTTTATCATGGAGCAATGTCCTTGTCCATGAATCAGATTTAAGTGAGGCAGAATTGTATAAGGTCATTATCCTCACTTTTTCTTCTGAAGTCATAGAAGTCAAGTGGCAAGAGGAATATTATGATATCTGGTGATTTTCTGTGATGCAGTGGATGGCCTTGACATCTCTCTGGTGTCTGAGGAAGCTTTAAGTACTTCAAAGTGCCTACTTTAGCTGCCTTCATGGCCATAGGTACAAATTGTTCTCCTTCATCCATTCTGCCAAAGGAAGTCTTCACTGCTTGGGGTAGATATTCTCCAAACACATTAACAGGTTTAGGCTTTTTTTTAATGCTCATACTTGCACCAAGATGGTTTTGCCACAATGTAATGACTGTGACTGCTACAACTTTTTGAAGCCACAGTTGAATGCAAAATGTCATGTTTATGCCAAGAGTGGAAGAGCAGTCCTGAAAAAGACTCAGCAAGTTCTCACACCAGTAATGCTATTCCTCCCTAAGAGAATATACAAACACTTAGTACCACACATAGGCAAGTTGCAATATATCCAAAAACTAATCAAAGTAATGATAAGAACTGTTAACTCATATGAAGATGAGTTCTCTAGCTACAAAAAAGAAAACTCAGTGGGGCATGATAGCTAACTTCAAATATTTGAAAGCTTTTGTATAAAAGATTATTATTAGGAGTTTTAAACATATTTTACAACTTTGATACACTGTAGAGATACCAGGATTGAGATATTTAGTTTTAGATATTCCTTCAATCTTTTAACTTTCATGATTATTTAGTTAACATTTTAATTTATTAATGATTATATTAATATATAATAATATTGTGAAGATGTTTCTTTTTTATATAAGTGATGTCAAACTCAATTTAAAATGATTAAGACTAACCTATAAATAGTTTATAATAGCCAAATGCCTGGCTGCATGGATTAAAAAAATATAGTAACCATATTTATATTCTTTTAAGTTTGTATTTATTTTGTTAAATATTTTATTATTACATTTTAATCTGAATAGCCTGGAGTTCAGGAATGTTGTTTAAAATAGTGTGGCTAGTAACCCATCTATTTTACATTTCTCTTTTGTTTCATATATTTTATTGATTCCCTGCAGATTTATAATTTTCAACTTTCATTCACTGTCCAATGTTTTGCTGATTTTAGTGTGTGGGCATTAATTTTAATTATGTTTAAGAGAAAAACTGACAAATAAAGCATTACTTCAAAACAATTAATATTAATGGCAAGATTCTGTAATATCCAGGCTAGCTCTCTGGTGGGCCTGGGGATCAGCCTGAGGCCTTGGGCTTAGTGGGGGTATGAAGTGAAGGAGGCAGGAGAGTGTTATGGGCCAGAACTTGAAACAAGGTACTATGTGGAATTGAGGATATAAAGGTTAAATTTAGTTTAACATTGACTTAATCCTACAACAAATAATGGTTTCCTAGTGATATAATGATTGGTGTATACTCACTGTGGATCATATAAGCAGGGACTGAGAGCCACAGAGGGAAGCTGGCAATGGCAGAGAAGACACAGGATTGGCAGCAGGAGCTCAAGCTCTCAGAACTAAGGAGAAAGATAGGCCTCTAAGAAAGTTAGCCGAGCCCTGAGTGAAAGAGACAAGACTTTGAAAGAGATAATAAAAAATTTGAACTTGAACACCTGGCTGTACTTGGTGGTGATTACTGAACTGAAAAGAAGGCTGCCTCCAGAGACCCCAAGAAAACTGAAACAAAGAACATTACAGGAGAGCAGACAATGGCTGTTCAAAGATGGAGTCTGGCCTCTGGAGTTTGGAGGCTGAAATCTTCTCTGTGGCTGAGATAGACATGGCCAAGAAAGTCCTCCTTCTCTGGCACTCCCTTAAATACTCCAGCACGACTACATTATGACATCACACTGGAGCATGAGTAGCTGTAGAATATCACATCATCACATTATCCTAAGTATAAACCAACTAGATTGACCACCTCATTACTTCAAGTATGTGCTTAGAGAACCACCATCTCACAGAGTGTAGGTACTTAACTACAAACACCCTGCTGTCTTAGATTCAAGTACACCCTTTCAGAATTCCAGTCCTTTATAAGATTCTTTGATACCTTCATGAAATTATAATTTCAGTTTTTAAAATCTCAATTGTAATTTTGAGTTTAAATTATTCAATCAAGTCCAGTCATTAGAGATGAGGTGAAAAGTCCTTGAAATTGAAGTGACATTACACAAAAATAGTAATTGTTTACCTCCTAAAGATCATGTTAAAATTGTTAAACTTGAAAATGTCAAAGTTGGTATAACATTTCAACAAATCATGTGAGGAAAAACTAACAACTGGGAAGAGACAGTAAGAGATTCATTGATGGTAAATTCACACTTTTCTTTTTTGATGCTGGGGATTTTTTTATTATTTCCTTTTTCTTATAAAATTCACCTAAGGTTTATACATTACGGAAAATTGAAGGAAAACCTACTTCCCAATCAAGGACAATACAATTATTCTCCTTGGTCAGGCAAGAATGAACACTTTATATTTTTATGCCAATCCAGCCTGAACTGAGGCCATTCTGGAAGTATTTTCCATGGTGTAAAAATACAGTTATAGCATCCTTCAGCAATCACATTGCAGAAGTTAACTACAAGGAGATTTATTTTATTCCATTAAGTTACAATGGGTTTGAATGGAATGCATTCCCTTGTGGTGAGCTTTTTCTTCTCAAAACGCAGCCAGGTGATAAAAGTTCAGATCTTTTATTGTCCCAATATAGCCCGGTTAGCTTAGAGCCCTATCTCTCTGCTTGGTTCCAAGAGCTCTCTCCAAATGTCACCAAATCCAAAGGTCTGGTCCTTCAGCCTCTGCCTCAGTTTTCTTCAGCCTCCAGCCAGCTCCAACTCTTCATGTCATTCCGCTGAAATCTCGACTTGTAGCATCTTCACTCTCCGAAGAACACTTCTGCCACCAGCCAGCCAAGTGGAAAATATTCTGCCTTGCCTCGGAGAGAGGGCTTCTGGCGTAACTCTACTGAAATCTCACCGAGAGCTTCTGTCTGTTTCTTTTATCCAAGAGGGAGGAATTGTGGGATACGAGAGAGAGGGATTATGGGTTTTCTCCCATAGTGCTCTCTGGCCCAACGAGCTTCAAGGGAGGTGTGAACTCATTGAACTTAGTTCTACTTAGTACCTTGTTTCAGGTTCTGCCCAAAACATCTTCTTGTAAGATTAGATCAACTCTAATTAGTTAGCAGTTAGTAAGGATTCCAACATCTCCCCCTTTCTTTTGTTTTAAAACATAGGGGGTTTCTGAAGGGGTACACATAAATCCATCAATATGGGCCAGAACTTTGTAACAAATATACATGGTATACATAAATCCATCAATATGGGAGGCATTATACATAATTTACAAAAGCACACAGCAATATAACACAGGCTAGTGGTAATGTAACAAATAACATGAATCAACATGAAAATTTAACTACTGCAAAAAGTCTCATCAACAATCTTTCATCTCAAGAAATCCAATGATTCTTGCAATTGCTTAAAATACATAAGCACATAGTAATATAACACAGGCAAGTAGTAATGTAACAACATAAATCGACCTGAAAATTTACAAATGTCCATAAGTCCTAGAAATAGTCCATAAGGAATCCATTGTCCATTAGTTCATGTGCCAGGAATCTAATAATTCCTGTAAGCTCTGAAGTACTGCAAAAAGTCTCATCAACAATTTTTCATCTCAGGGAATCCAGTGATTCTTGCTGGTTTTTCAGGAACTGAAAGCTGAAGATTTTAAAGTTCTTTTGACAGTCTCATTGTTAGCCATCTGATTCTTTCTTCATCTGTGGAAATATAAGCAGATCCTCTTCCCCAAGCAGTTAACCTATCTAATTCTCTTCTATTTACCACTTTTGGGATTTCTCCTCATCATCTGGTAATTACATTGGAGCTGTTTGCATTGGATATTGTCTTGTTGTCTTAAAAGGCCTGTATTCTTCCCAACTGTAATCCTGATTGCTTTTCTGTTGGTTGATGACATCAGAGTCCTGAATTTCTAAAGTCTCTCTGGGTGTAACCTCAGCTGCTATCATGCCCCACCTGTCCTTTGATTGATACTTTAGAGCTGGGCCCTGCCTCTCATTCCTCTGGGTCAATATACATTTAGAGGCCCAATGAAAGCCTCGGTTACATTTTGGACATGGGGTTTTGGGTTTTCTCTCACCCTGTCTTCTCACTCTATCTCCGTTTCTACATTGGGCTCTCAAATGTCCAACTTTTCCGCAATGAAAACATCGACGAGTTTCTCTAGAATTCCTCTGCCAAGAAGGACCTTGTCTTTCCAAGTTCACCATAGTCTGGGCATAATAAGCATTTGTGCCCACTGTGGCACAGCGTCTTATGATTTCCTCTAAAGGAGAATCTTTGTCTAGCCCCCATATAATTCTTTTGCAAACCTCATTGGCATTTTCCTTAGCCAAATGTTTAGTCATTATTTCTGTTGCTGCATTGTCTCCAATGGTTCTTATTACAGCTGTTTGTAAACGTCCCACAAAATCTGCAAAAGGTTCATTGGGACCTTGCTCTATTTTTGTGAAAACATTATTTCCATCTTTCTGTCCAGGGAGAGAATTCCAAGCTTTTATTGCAGCCTTAGAAATTTGCTCATACACTGTTATGGGATAATAAATCTGTTCTGAACTCTCTGCATACTGACCTTCTCCAGCTAGTTGGTCAAAAGCAACTTGTACAATAGCTCCTGTTTGCCTATAGCGTTGGGCTTGAACCCTACATAATTCATGAAACTCCGAAAGCCACAATAAATTTTGTCCCGGTTCTAGACAAGTTTTCACTATGGATTTCCAGTCATTCGGGGTTAGGATTTCATAAGACAAATTATCTAGTAACATCTTCACATAAGATGATGTAGCCCCATAAAGAGTGCAACCCTTTTTCAAATCTTTAATTTTTTCCAAATTAAAAGGAGTGTATCTTCTCCCTTTCTGACCTGAGGAGTTGAGCTCTTCAATCACAGGATATGCATTTATAAAATCAGATATATCTTCTCCTTCATTTTTTGCCTTAATTAATGCTTTTTCTAATCTTGTTAAATTCTGCTTTATAGGAGAAGCTGACTGTGTTTCTGTCTCTCTCCCTCCCCCTTGTTCCACCCATGAAGGGTTCATTGTGGGGGGAGGGTCATGAGATGTGGAATCACCTAATTCCTCCTGCTGTGAAGTATCATACTCAGAATTGTAATTAACTCCATTCTCATCTGATTCGTCCTCCTTTTCACCTAGTAAAGTTGGCATTTCTTCCTCCTGTACTTTCCTTTTCATCATTCTATCACTTAAATAACTTCTTATAGCCAATTGTATTACATTATATGTATTAATTATTGAGTTAGGCCCATTTTTATCATAGAATTGACAAAGATCCTCTCCAACCAATTTCCATTCATTTAGATCTAATTCCTTATCAAGAGAGAAACAAGGACATATGTCCTTTACAGTTTGTAAAAGTTCAGTGATTTGCTGTAAACTTATAATTAAACCTTGGCTTTCCATAATTTTGACAATGCTCTCTAAACATTTTCCTTGAACAGAAACAGACTGTTTTCTAAATATCTGTCCCATCTTAGCTGAAATTCTACTTTAACTCTTCCAACAAAATTTCTTTGTTGCACTCACCCTAATTTCTGGGTTGAAGTTTTTTCCACTGGATCAGGATCAGAGGCTTTTCCACTTGAATCAGGATCGAAGCTTTTCCACTGAAATCCACTGAGGGGTCTGTTTGCCCCACGTTGGGCGCCAAAATGTGGTGAGCTTTTTCTTCTCAAAACGCAGCCAGGTGATAAAAGTTCAGATCTTTTATTGTCCCAATATAGCCCTGTTAGCTTAGAGCCCTATCTCTCTGCTTGGTTCCAAGAGCTCTCTCCGAATGTCACCAAATCCAAAGGTCTGGTCCTTCAGCCTCTGCCTCAGTTTTCTTCAGCCTCCAGCCAGCTCCAACTCTTCATGTCATTCCGCTGAAATCTCGACTTGTAGCATCATGATTTCTTCTAATCCCAAACTGTAAACGCAAAGCTCGAGCAGCCTGATGGTATTTAGAATGGGATTCCTGGGCCTCCTGAAATAAAGGCGTACTGGCCAACATAGTTAAAAGGCTATCTGCCTTTGAATTTCCATCAAAAATAGGACCTGGAAGTCCACTATGTGAATGGACATGCAGGATATAAATCTTTCCTGGATGCTTTCTCACTTGCTCTTGAAGTTCCTTAAAGAGCTGATATATATTAGAAGCTGCAAATTTTATTTGGGCTGTGGCAATTCTTTGTACCACACCTACTGAATAGGCTGAATCAGATATTATATTTATGTCGCCTGGGTAATAAGTGAGAGCTAGCATGATCGCATATAATTCGTTCTGCTGAGTGGACTGAAAAGGAGTTCTGACTACTCTTTTTACGGTTAGATCATGAGAGTATACAGCACAAATATTTTGTTTGGCTGCGTCTGTAAAGATGGTTGGTCCTTCAAGAGGAACCTTAGAAACCTTCTCTTCAAAAATCCATTGCCAATTATGCAGTAGTCTGGTTATCTTTAATGGAGATCCATGTGCAAAATTTGGAGCCATGGCCAATAAAATCTGCCACTCTGGGATGGTTTCACAGCATACATTAATTTGTGCATTTGTATAGAAGGTATATATCTTGTCAGGTCTTGTCCCAGATAATTGTACTGCTCGCTTAATGGCCTTTAATAGAATTCTAGCCACAAGCACTGGGTAAGGCGTAAGGCTTTGTTCTGGTTGTGCTGGGAGGTTCACCCACTCTATCACACTGTCTCCTTGATGAAGGACTGCTGTGGGTGCTTCTTTCGTAGCAAAAACTGATATTTCCAAGGGTTTTTGAGTTATTCTCTCAACTACATTGGATAAAGCCAGTTCAACTTCTCTCAAGGTCTCTTGAGCTTCTTTTGTAAGCCGGCGTGGTGAATTTAAAGCAGTGTCTCCCCTTAAAATGTCATATAGGGGTTGCAATTGATTGGTAGTTAAACCTAATACTGGACGCATCCATTGGATATCTCCTATTAATTTTTGGAAATCATTTAAGGTGTTCAACCTCTCTGTTCTTAAAGACAGTTTTTGTAGTGTAAGTGCCTTAGGATATATTTCATATCCTAAATATTGAAAAGGAGCATGTCTTTGAATTTTTTCTGTAGCGATATGAAGTTTGTAGTATCTTAGTGTTTCTATGGTTTTTTGTAGACATGCTTCTAGAATTTGTTCCTCCGATGCACATCCCAATATATCATCCATATAGTGTAATAGCATAACTTTTGGAAATGCTTTTCTTATTGGAGCAAGAGCAGCAGCAACATACATTTGACACATAGTGGGGCTGTTCTTCATACCCAGCTCCTACCTTGTTTCAGGTTCTGCCCAAAACATCTTCTTGTAAGATTAGATCAACTCTAATTAGTTAGCAGTTAGTAAGGATTCCAACATTCCCTGATCTCAATTTTTCCCCTTTTATTTTTTCTCCTACTTTCCCTCCCTCCCTCCCTCCCTTTCTTTCTAGTAATTTGCTCCTTTTGCCCCCATTCCTCCATCCTTCCCTCTTCCTGTCTCCTGTCTCATTTTTTCTCATTATTTTTCTTTTCTTCCTTCCTTCCTTCCTTCCTTCTTCCTTCCTTCCTTCCTTCCTTCCTTCTTTTTTTTCTTTCTGTCCATCTTTTAGTGATAGCTACTACAATCATTCATTTCAAGTGAATATACAAATATTTTTTTTCATTACTTTCTTTAATATTCTTGACCTTTAGTTCCTCCAATTGAATTTTGTCATTATTTTTTCAATTCCTATAAAATAGTTTTTGGCAGTTTGATTGGTGTGGCATTGAACAACTAAATCAATTTAGGCAAAATTGTCATTGCTATTAATATTAGCTCAACCTACTTATAAACAATTGATATTTTTCTAATTGTTTATATCTGACTTTATTTGTGTAAGAAATGTTTTGTAATTTTGTTCATATAATTCTTGGATTTGTCTTGGCAGGTAGATATCCAAATATTTTATTTTGTCTAAAGTATTAAATGGAATTTCCCTTTATATCTCTTGCTGTTAGATTTTGTCAGTAATATATAGAAATATTAGTAATTTGTGTGAATTTATTTTATATACTGCAACATGGCTAAAGCTATTGATTGTTTCCAATAAAGTTTTTGTAAGATTTTCTAGGATTCTGGAAGTATATCATCCGTAAAGAGTGATAGTTTTATTTTCTCATTGTTCTAATTCCTTTCATTTCTTTTTCTTTTATGTATTGCTAAAGCCAACATTTCTAATATAACACAGAATAATAGTAGTGATAATGGGCACCTTTATTGCCCTGATCATGTTGGGGATTTATTCAACTTCTCTCCATTACAAATAATGTTTGCTGGAGATTTAAAATATTTTTTTTTTTTTTTTTTTTTTTTTTTTTTTTTTTTTTTTTAAATTTTTTTATTTAATAATTACATTATATTTACACTCATTTCTGTTCCGATTTTTTTCCCCCTCCCTCCCTCCACCCCCTCCCCTAGATGGCAAGCAGTCCTTTATATGTTGGATATGTTGCAGTATATCCTAGATACAATATATGTTTGCAGAACCGAACAGTTCTCTTGTTGCATAGGGAGAATTGGATTCAGAAGGTATAAATAATCCGGGAAGAGAAACAAAAATGCAGATAGTTCACATTCGTTTCCCAGTGTTCTTTCTTTGGGTGTAGCTGCTTTTGTCCGTCATTTATCAATTGAAACTCAGGTCTCTTTGTCAAAGAAATCCACTTCCATCAAAATATGTCCTCATACAATATCGTTGTCGAAGTGTATAATGATCTCCTGGTTCTGCTCATTTCACTTAGCATCAGTTCATGTAGGTCTCTCCAAGCCTCTCTGTATTCATCCTGCTGGTCATTTCTTACAGAACAATAATATTCCATAACATTCATATACCACAATTTACCCAGCCATTCTCCAATTGATGGGCATCCATTCATTTTCCAGTTTCTAGCCACTACAAACAGGGCTGCTACAAACATTTTGGCACATACAGGTCCCTTTCCCTTCTTTAGTATTTCTTTGGGATATAAGCCCAATAGAAACACTGCTGGATCAAAGGATATGCACATTTTGATAATTTTTTGGGCATAATTCCAGATTGCTCTCCAGAATGGTTGGATTCGTTCACAACTCCACCAACAATGCATTAGTGTCCCAGTTTTCCCGCATCCCCTCCAACATTCATCATTATTTTTTCCTGTCATCTTAGCCAATCTGACAGGTGTGTAGTGGTATCTCAGAGTTGTCTTAATTTGCATTTCTCTGATCAATAATGATTTGGAACACTCTTTCATATGAGTGGTAATAGTTTCAATCTCATCCTCTGAAAATTGTCTGTTCATATCCTTTGACCATTTATCAATTGGAGAATGGCTTGATTTCTTATAAATTTGAGTCAGTTCTCTATATATTTTGGAAATGAGGCCTTTATCAGAACCTTTAACTGTGAAAATGTTTTCCCAGTTTGTTGCTTCCCTTCTAATCTTGTTTGCATTAGTTTTATTTGTACAAAGGCTTTTTAATTTGATGTAATCGAAATTTTCTATTCTGTGATCAGTAATGGTCTCTAGTTCATCTTTGGTCACAAATTTCTTTCTCCTCCACAAGTCTGAGAGATAAACTATTCTATGTTCCTCTAATTTTATTTATAGTCTCGTTCTTTATGCCTAGGTCATAGACCCATTTTGATCTTATCTTGGTATATGGTGTTAAGTGTGGGTCCATGCCTAATTTCTGCCATACTAATTTCCAATTATCCCAGCAGTTTTTATCAAATAATGAATTCTTTTCCCAGAAGTTAGGGGCTTTGGGTTTGTCAAACACTAGATTGCTATAGTTGACTATTCTGTCTTGTGAGCCTAGCCTTTTCCACTGATCCACTAATCTATTTCTTAGCCAATACCAAATGGTTTTGGTGACTGCTGCTTTATAATATAATTTTAGATCAGGTACAGCTAGGCCACCTTCATTTGATTTTTTTTTCATTAATTCTCTTGAAATACTAGATCTTTTGTCCTTCTTGATAAATTTTGTTATTATTTTTTCTAGTTCTGTAGACCAATTTGTTGACAGTTTGATTGATATATCACTGAATAAGCATATTAATTTAAGTAGAAATGCCATTTTTATTATATTAGCATAGCCTACCATGAACACTTGATATTCTTCCAGTCAGTTCGATCTAATTTTATTTGTGTGGAGACTTTTTTATAATTTTGCTCATATAATTCCTGACTTTCCTTTGGTAGATAGATTCCCAAATATTTTATGGTATCAACAGTTATTCTGAATGGAATTTCTCTTTGTATCTCTTGCTGTTGGGTTTTGTTGGTGATGTATAAAAATGCTGAGGATTTATGGGGATTTATTTTGTAGCCAGCTACTTTGCTAAAATTATGAATTATTTCCAATAGCTTTTTGGTAGAATCTCTGGGGTTCTCTAGGTATACCATCATATCATCTGCAAAGAGTGATAGTTTGGTTTCCTCATTGCCTACTCTAATTCCTTTTATATCTTTCTCGACTCTTATTGCCGAGGCTAGTGTTTCTAATACGATATTAAATAATAATGGTGATAGTGGGCAACCTTGCTTCACTCCAGATCTTACTGGGAAAGGTTCCAGTTTTTCCCCATTGCATATGATGCTTACTGATGGTTTTAAATATATGCTCCTGACTATTTTAAGGAAAAGTCCATTTATTCCTATGCTCTCAAGTGTTTTTATTAGGAATGGATGTTGGATTTTATCAAATGCTTTTTCTGCATCTATTGAGATGATCATGTGGTTTTTGTTTGTTTGGTTATTGATATAGTCAATTATGTTAATAGTTTTCCTAATATTGAACCAGCCCTGCATTCCTGGTATAAATCCTACTTGGTCATAGTGTATTATCCTGGTGACAATTTTCTGTAATCTTTTTGCTAATATTTTATTTAAGATTTTAGCATCAATATTCATTAGGGAGATTGGTCTATAATTTTCTTTCTCTGTTTTCAGCCTACCTGGTTTAGGTATCAGTACCATATCTGTGTCATAAAAGGAGTTTGGTAGGACTCCTTCAATCCCTATTTTTTCAAATAGTTTATATAACATTGGAGTTAATTGTTCTTTAAATGTTTGGTAGAATTCACATGTAAATCCATCTGGTCCTGGGGATTTTTTCTTAGGGAGTTGATTGATAGTTTGTTCTATTTCTTTTTCTGAGATGGGACTGTTTAGGATATTTACTTCTTCCTCTGTTAGTTTGGGCAAGCTGTATTTTTGGAGGTATTTTTCTATTTCATTTAAGTTGTCGAATTTATTGGCATAAAGTTGGGCAAAGTAACTCCTAATTATTGCTCTAATTTCCTCTTCGTTAGTGGTGAGTTCTCCCTTTTCATTTTTAAGACTAACAATTTGATTTTCCTCTTTCCTTTTTTTAATCAGATTTACTAAGGGTTTGTCTATTTTGTTGGTTTTTTCATAGAACCAACTCTTAGTTTTATTAATCAATTCAATAGTTTTTTTACTTTCAATTTTATTGATCTCACCTTTTACTTTTAGAATTTCAAGTTTAGTGTTTGACTGGGGGTTTTTAATTTGTTCCTTTTCTAGCATTTTTAATTGCAAACCCAATTCATTGACCTTCTCTTTCTCTATTTTATACAAATAGGCCTCTAGAGATATGAAATTTCCCCTTATTACCGCTTTGGCTGCATCCCATACATTTTGGTATGATGTCTCATTATTATCGTTTTCTTGGGTGAAGTTATTAATTATGTCTATGATTTGCTGTTTTACCCAATCATTCTTTAGTATGAGATTATTTAGTTTCCAATTATTTTTTGGTCTACTTCCCCCTGCTTTTTTGTTGAATGTAATTTTCATTGCATCGTGGTCTGAAAAGGATGCATTTACTATTTCTGCCTTACTACATTTGAGTTTGAGGTTTTTATGTCCTAATATATGGTCAATTTTTGTATAGGTTCCATGAACTGCTGAAAAGAAAGTGTATTCCTTTCTGTCTCCATTACATTTTCTCCAGAGATCTATCATATCTAGCTTTTCTAGTATTCTGTTTACCTCTTTGACTTCTTTCTTATTTATTTTCTGGTTTGATTTATCTAATTCTGAGAGTGCAAGGTTAAGATCTCCCACTATTATAGTTTTACTGTCTATTTCTTCTTGCAGCTCTCTTAGTTTCTCTTTTAAGAATTTAGATGCTACCCCACTTGGTGCATATATGTTTAATATAGATAGTGCTTCATTATCCATGCTACCCTTTAGCAAGATATAGTGTCCTTCCTTATCTCTTTTAATTAGGTCAATTTTTGCTTTAGCTTGATCTGAGATCAGGATGGCTACCCCTGCTTTTTTGACTTCACCTGAAGCATAGTAGATTTTGCTCCAACCTTTTACCTTTAACCTGCATGTATCTCCCCGCTTCAGGTGTGTTTCCTGTAAACAACATATTGTAGGATTCTGGCTTTTAATCCATTCTGCTAACCGCTTTCTCTTTATGGGGGAGTTTACCCCGTTCACGTTTATGGTTAGAATGACCAATTCTGTATTACTTGCCATCTTGTTAACCCCGGTTTATGCTTTCCTCCCTTCTTTCCCCTTTCCCCCCCTTCCAAGTATTAAGCTTGTGAGCACCCCTTGCTTCTCACAGCCCTCCCTTTTTAGTATCCCTCCCCCCTCCTTAGAGTTCCTCCCCCTATCTTACCCCTTTCCCTCCCAGTTCCCGTATTCCCTTCCCCTTAGCTTATTCCTTCCCTTTCCACTTTTCCCTTCTCACTTTTCAATGAGATGGGAGAAGTTTCACCATAGATTGAATATGTCTTAAGATTTTTCACTTAAAGCCAATTCTGAAGGCAGTAAGATACCCACTATATTCATCCCCCTCCATTCTTTCTCTCAGATATAATAGGTTTCCTATGCCTCTTCATGAGATGTACTACCCCCACTTTACCCTTTTTCTGGTACAATGTCCTTTCCACATCAATTTCTAGAACAAGGTATACATGTATTCTTTATACATCTATATAGCCAAAATATAGTTCCCAAGATTAATCTTTACCTTTTTAGATTTCTCTTGAGTTCTATATTTGTAGATCAAACTTTTTGTTAAGTTCTGGTTTTTTCATCAGAAATAGATGAAATTCGCTTACTTCGTTGAATGTCCATCTTCTTCCCTGGAAAAAGATGCTCATTCTCGCTGGGTAAGTTATTTTTGGTTGCATACCAAGTTCCTTAGCTTTCGGAATATCATATTCCAGGCCCTTCGATCTTTTAATGTGGATGCTGCCAGATCCTGGGTGATCCTTATTGTGGCTCCTTGATACTTGAATTGGGTTTTTCTAGCCGCTTGCAATATTTTTTCTTTCACCTGAGGGTTCTGGCATTTGGCCACTATATTCCTTGGTGTTTTGATTTTAGGATCCCTTTCAGTGGGTGATCGATGAATCCTTTCAATGTTTATTTTTTCCTCTGTTCCTATGACTTCTGGGCAGTTCTCTTTGATAATTTCCTGGAAGACAGTGTCCAGGCTCTTTTTTTCATCATGTTTTTCTGGGAGTCCAATGATTCTCAGATTGTCTCTCCTGGATCTGTTTTCCAGGTCTGTTGTCTTCCCCAGAAGGTATTTCACATTTTTCTCCATTGTTTGATTTTTTTGGATTTGCTTGACTGATTCTTCTTGTCTCCTCGAGTCATTCAATTCCACTTGTTCAATTCTGATTTTCAGTGAAGTATTCTCTTCACTCACTTTTTTAAAATCTTTCTCTAATTGTCCAATTGAGTTCTTTTGTTCTGTGGAATTTTTTTCCATTTCGCCAATTTTGTTTTTTAGAGAGCTGTTTTCTGTTTCCAGTTCACTAATCCTATTTTTCAAGGATTTTACTTCTTTATCCACTCTCTCTTTAACTTTCTCCAGACTCTTTTCCCATTTTTCTTCTAGCTCCCTTGTGAGAGCCTTTTTAATCACTTCTATGAGGTTCATCTGTGCTGAGGAACAGCCGATCTCCTCCTTTGGGGAATCACCTGGGGACTGCCTGTTTTTAGTCTCCTCAGGATTTAGAGTCTGCTCTCTATCTGTATAGAAGCTGTCAAGGGTTAAAGTCCTCTTCAGCTTCTTGCTCATTCTGTCTATTAATCAGAGATAAACTACCAAAGAAAAACAGAAAAAAAACTGGAGTCTTTCTTTGGGGGAGGGGCTGGGTGTGTTATCGAGCTTCCTCTACAGACTGCAGGTGGCAGCAGTGAGGCACTAGCAGGACTGTGCTGCGCCTGCGCTCTGAGATCCCAGAGCGTGCTGAGTCACTGAGGGGGGGGAAGGGGAAGCGGCCAGGTCCTGAGAGACTCCAGCTGTTTGCGGTTGTGTTCTTCAGCCCCGGTGTTTTTAGCTTCTCTGCTGGGCTGTTGACTTGCTGCAGGTTCCAAACCTGTAGCGAAGCTCTCCCCGCAGAAACGGCTACGATCACTCTCCACCCCCTCTCCAGTCTGCTCCCGTGCTCTCACTGCCGCTGCCCGCCGCCTGCGCCCGATCTAAAACCGCCCCAGCCCTCCAGTAAAGACAGACCTTGCTTGGCGGATCTCAAGGATGGCTTCTCTTGGTAACTATTTGCGGGTTTTTTTCAGTCAAGCATTGATTCAGAGGCTTGTAATGAAGTGGATAGTGAGAGAAAGCGCGGAGCTTATGCAACTGTGAGCCTCCTCTCCGCCATCTTAACCGGAAGTCCGGAGATTTAAAATAGATACTGCTTATTATTTTAAGGAAAGCTCCTTTTATCTCTATGCTCTGTAGTATTTTTTTAAAATAGGAATGGGTGCTATATTTTGCCAAAAGCTTTTTCTGCATCTGTTAAGATTTTTACATGATTTCTGATGGTTTTGTTATTGATACAGTGGATTATGGTTAGTTTTCCTGATATGCAACCAGACCTACATTCCTGGTACCAATCCCACTTGGACATAGTGTACCATTCTATTGATAAGTTGCTTTTGTTTCTTTGCTAATATTTTGTTTAAGATTTTTGGATCACTATTTATTGGAAAGATTGGTCTAATTTTCCATCTCTGTTTTGACTCTTCATGGTTTAGATATCAGTATCATATTTATGTCATAGAAGGGATTTGTCAAGACTTTTTATCTATGTTTCCCAAATAGTTTACATAGTGTTGGAATTAATTGTTCTTTAAATGTTTGATAGAATTCACTTGTGAATCCATCTGGCCCTGGAGATTTTTACTTATAGAATTCATTAATGGTTTGTTCATTTTTTTTTTCAGAATGGGACTATTCAAGTAATTTGTTTCCTCTTATGTTAACCTAGGCAATTTATATTTTAGTAAATAATTCACCCATCTTAGTCAAACTATCATATTTGCTCCCATACAGTTGGGCAAAATAGTTCCTAATTATTTTTAATTACTTTTTCATTGATGGTAAATTCACACTTTTCATTTTTGATACTCGGGATTTTTTTTGTTATTTCCTTTTTCTAATAAAATTCACCAAAGGTTTATCGATTTTATTGTTTTTTTTTTCATAAAATCAACTGTTTTATTAATTTGTTCAATAGTTTTCTTAGTTTCAATTTTATTAATTTCTCCTTTGAGTTTCAGAATTTCAAATTGGATAATTAATTGAGGGAGTTTGATTTGTTTTTTTTTTCCAGATTTTTCACTTGTATGCCCAATTAATTGATGTCCTCTTTCTGTGTTTTATTCATGTAGCTATTTAAAGATATAAAATTTTCCCTAAGAACTGCTTTAGCTGCATCCCAGAGCTTTTCTCATCATTGTCTTTCTCTTGGATGACATGTGTTGTTTCTATGATTTGTTTTTTGATCCACTCATTTTTAGAATTAAATTACTTAATTTCCAATTGATTTTTAGTCTATTTGTCCCTGACCCTTTATAGACTATAATTTTTATTGTATTATGGTCTGAAAAACAAGATTTACTATTTCTGTCTTTCTGCATTTGATTGTGAGATTTTTATGCATATATTGCTGAGAAAAAAGGTGCAGTCCTTTCTGTCTCTGTTCAGTTTTCCCAGAGGTCTGGCATATCAAAGTTTTCTAAGGATCCAATCAACCTTCCTTGTTTCTTTCTTGTTTATTTTGTGATTAAATTCATCTAATTCTGAGAGGAGAGGACCCTCACTAATATAGTTTTGCTATTTCTTCCTGTAATTGGCTGAATATATTTTCTGGGAATTTGTATGCTCTAGCACAGCTCAACTTTTGTTCTCAGTATCTTCATGTTAAAAACCTATGGAGGATCTGTTCAAAGAGTTTTTGTTTACATGAGTTATATTTATAGCTTGTTGGAATCCTTACAAACTGCTAACTAATTAGAGTTGATCTAATCTTACAAGAAGATGTTTTGGGCAGAACCTGAAACAAGGTACTAAGTAGAACTAATTAGTACAAGGCTTGTGTTTGCACCTTTACTCATTGGTGTTCACAAGTATGCCAGCTTCACAAAGTAAACTTTGTAACTTTGTGAGTTCACACCTCCCTTGAAGCTCTTTAGGCCAGAGAGCACTATGGGAGAAAACCCATAATCCCTCTCTCTTGTATCCCACAATTCATCCCTCTTGTATAAAAGAAACAGACAGAGGCTCTCGGTCAGATTTCAGTGGAGTTATGCCAGAAGCCCTCTCTCCGAGGCAAGGCAAGAGAGAATATATTCCACTTGGCTGGCTGGTCTCAGAAGAGAGTTCAGCTAGATTGGAGAGGAGCAGACACAGAGCACTTTGAGAGATTTCACCGGAATGACATGAAGAGTGGAGCTGGCTGGAGGCTGAAGAAAGCAGAGGCAGAGGCTGAAGGACAAAACCTTTGGATTTGGTGACATTCTGAGGGAGCTCTTGGAACCAAGCAGAGAGATAGGCCTCTAAGCTAACCAGGCTATATTGGAGATAATATAAGATCTGAACTTTTATCACCTGGCTGCATTTGGGAAGAAGATCACCACAATAGCTATTTTCTATATTAGAAATAAAGAATAATTTTAAATTTGTAGACCCTCTGAAAAGGTTTTAGAGACCCCAACAATTCTTTGGACTACACTTTGAGGATCACTGCATCTAGCATTTGATGCATATATACTTAATATTGTTACCACTTTATTGTTTATAATATCCTTTATCGAAATGTCTTTCTTTCCTTATCTCTTTTAATTAGATTGATTTTTACTTATATTTACTCTACTACTCTTCTATTTACTCTATTTAATCTACTATTTGATACCCCCTACCCCCAAAAAAACCTACAGTTTCTGGAAAAAAACTGGAAAATAATATGTCAGAAACTTGACATAGACCTATCAAAATGGGTGCATTATTTCAGCATAAAAGATGATGCCTTAACCACATTAGAGAGCAATGAATAGTTTACCCATCAGATCTTTCAAGAAAGAAGGAATTTATGACTAAAGAAGAACTAGAGAACATTATGAAAAGCAAAATGGACAACTTTGATTCCATTAAATTAAAAAAGTTTTACACAAACAAAACCAACAGAAACAAGATTGAAAAGGAAGTACAAAGCTGAGAAAAGATTTTATATCCAATGTTTCTTATAAAGGTCTCATTTCTAAGTTATATAAAGAATGTGTCAAATTTACAAGAATACAAGTTATTTTTTAATTGATAAATGGTGAAAGGATATGAACAGACAATTATCAGATGATTAAGTTTAAGCCATCTATAGACATATGAAGAAATGCTCTAAATCACTATTGATTAGAGAAATGCAAATTAGAACAACACTGAGGGACCATCTCATACCTTTGACATGGGCTAAGATGATGAGAAAAGATGATAATAAATGTGCGAAAACTGGGACACTAATACATTGTTGGTGCAGTTGGGAACTGATGCAACCATTCTGAAGAGCAGTTTGGAACTATGCCCAAAGGGGTATCAAACTTTGTATACCTTTTGACTCAGCAGAGTTTGTACTGGGTCTTTATCTCAAGAAAATCACAAAGGCAGGAAATAGACCCACATGTGCAAAAATGTTCATAGCAACTCTTGTTGTAGTAACAAAGTATTGAAAAATGAGTAGATATCCATCAATTGAGGAATGGCTAAGTAAGTTGTGGTATATGAAGGCAAGGTAATATTTTTCTATCAAAAATGTTGAACTAGAAAAGCCTAGAAAGATTACTTGAACTGATGAAAAGTGGAATAAGTAGAAATAGGAATGCATTGTACACAACAGCAAGAGTGTGTAATGATCAACTATGAAAGGCTGAGTTCTTCTCAGTGGTTCTGTGATCTAGAGTAATCCCAGTAGACTCCACAGAAAGTGCCATCTGCATCCAGAAAGAATACGATGGGAACTGAATGTAAATCAACACATGCTATTTTTTTCTTTATTTTTTCTCTCCCATGGTTTTTCTCTTATGTTCTGATTTTTCTCTCTAAACATGATTCAAAAAGCAATATGTATTAAAAATAAATTTTCTAATAAAAGAAAATTTCCTTTGAAACAAATAAAGTAAGGAATGCTTGTATTAAAGTTTATGTAATGAAACAATTTTTTCTATAACAGTAGAGTTTTTAAAAGATGTATATGAAACTGCAAATCTGTCATGGAAAACTTGTTATTCCTTTTAATTATATAACAACACTATAATGTTAATTTCTTGTTTCTTTCCTCTGGGCATAGCAAATGCTATCATTATATCAAATACGTATACACAAGCACACAAAGACACACACAAACGTGTGTGTGTGTAAAATCTTTCTATTCACACTTGTTTTTCAGTTTGTCCATTGAGTGCAGATAGTATTTACTGAAAATGACCTTCATATTTAATTGATACATTTATAATTTTCAAAATTAATTAGCCTCTCAAAGTTGTTCTTAAGACAAAATTGGTATTACTATATACAGTATTCTGTTGATTCTGCTCATTTTATTCTCCATTATTTCATATTAATCAATGTTTGTTTTTTCTTCTAAGAAGAAAAAAACTCATCATTTCTTATAGCACAAAAGTATTTCATCATAATCTTATACCATAACTTTTTCAGTCATTTCCCTCATTGGCAAACTCTCCCAAATTTTCCAATCCTTTGCCATCATCTGTATGATACATAAACTGTATGGACAGTTTAATAACTGAGCACAGTTCCAGATAGTTTTCCAAAATGATTGGATTATTTCACAATTCCATCAATGAATTCATTTCTGAAATTTTCCACATTCCCTCCAACATCTGTCACTTTTGCATTCAAACCTTTCTGCCAGTCTGGTGGGTGCAAAATGTATCTCAAGGTCATTTTAACTTACATTTCTCTAATCAATAATGATTTGGAGCATTTTCATTTGACTATAAATTGTTTTGATGTCTTCATTTGTTTAAAAGAACATTTTCATATACAAGGAAGATAAAGGTTATATCCAACTATTTTTTCTCTATTATGTGCAGTTTCTTGTGGAAAAAAGCACAATAAAATCAGCATCATAGTTTATTTTTTAACCAATTTTATTTTTACTTAATGGAATAAAATAAGCATTCCCATAATATGGTGTAATAAAAATGATTACACATGAAACTACAAATCTATTATATACAGCTTGCTACTCCTTTTAAATATATAATAAAATTATAATAGAAATTTCTCTTTCTTACATTTCCTTTTTTTTTTCTTTGCTCCTGCCCACCCTAGAAATAAATACCATTATACACAAAAAGATATGTATTTAGGTCTTTCCACATGTTTCTATCATTATTGAGTTCATTTTTTCTTTCAACTCATTATATTGTATTCCATCACAATCATATAACAAAAATTCATGTTACATTAAAAAATAAAGACTTGAACCCTAACCCTAACCCTAACCCTAATCCTAAATGCCTCCATACTCTAACCCTAACCCTAACCCTAGAACACTTTTGTTGAGGTTATATGTGCCTACTCTGAGGGACCAGAGTAATCTGAGTGAATCTGAGTTGGCAAAAGTATGCTGTGAATAATACGCAGTATACCTTTCTTATTTATGTCATAAGCTATGCTGCCAAAAATCACCTAAAAGCTAAAGGAATTATGTTATTTTGAATTTTTTACTATTTGCCAAAATCATAGCAATGTTACTGATACTAACAATATCAAAGTCAACTCCAGGGTCTTTTTACTCATTTAGAACAATAATTCATTTTTTTCATAAGTAGATAAGTAGCAACCCTTAACCAACAAAATAATATATTTACCTATATATACTTTATCATTTATGAATGAATTATATTCAACAATTTTGGGAAAAAACTACAGCTTATGCTTTATTTATTAACAAAAGCTTTCTTTTCATTATTACGCTTACAGCCTCTTTTATCTGCTTATTCCGTAGACTGTATATGATAGGGTTCAGTAAGGGTGGTATTATAGCATAGAATATTGAAAGGATTATATCTTTAATGGATCCAGAACCTGAAGGTGGCTGTAGATGTACATAACAAATTGAAATAAGGAACAAAGAAACCACAATGATATGAGGGATACAAGTAGAGAAGGCTTTTCTTTGGTCTTCTTTCACTGGAAATCTGAGCACTGTAGAAAATATACTAATATAAGATGCAGCAATGAAGGCAAAGCAGCCAGCCCCAATCACCAGAGCAGAAACAAGTAAAGATATCACATTGTTGAATATCTCTGAGCAAGAGAGCTTGAGGAGAGAGGGGACGTCACAAAAGAATTTGTGAATCACATTGGAATTGCAGAAAGACAACTGAAATGTGTAACTGGTATGGAAGCCTGCATACAAAAGGCCAGTGAACAAGCAGGTTAAAGTCATCTGGATACAGGCACGAGGGTTCATGATCACTGGGTAAAGAAGTGGTTGGCATATGGCAACATAGCGATCACGGGCCATGACAGTGAGCAAAGTAAATTCAACATATGCTATGAAAATGACCATGAATATTTGAATTGCACATCCAGTAACTGAAATAACCCTGTTGTTCACCAGGGAGTTGATAGATGCTGTTGGAACAGTTATTGATATGAAGCAGATATCCACGATGGACAGATTCCTAATGAAAAAGTACATGGGAGTGTGGAGTCTCCTGTCAATGGTAGTAATGATGACAATGAGAAGATTCCCCATCAGGCTTGCTGAGTAAATGAGAAAGAAAAGCAAAGAATACAAGATCTGCAGCTCTCTGGTATCAGAAAACTCCATAAGGAGAAATTCAGTCACAGAAGTGGTCAAGTTAGACATTTTCTGACTCTTTCATCTACTGAGTAACCTAAGGTGACAAAGAGAAATGAATCAGTCCACAAATCAGTAATTATTAAGGACACAATATTTGCAAAGACCAGAAGAAATCATTCCATTTTTATCATTACTGCATAAGACCTTGACAGGCAGCACAGCCCCTGATATGTACTGATTATATGACCCTGAGCAAATCGGGTTATCTTTAAAGAAAATTTTTTAAAGTTCTTGTGGGATATGAAGATCTACACTGGTAAAGGAAATTCCTATACCTGAAAATTCAATCTATCAAAATTTTCTTTTGTTTTTAATATTTACTATAGTCATTGATAATTGTGTCTCACTACCTCACTTATTCCACTAATCCACTGTTTCTTAGCCAGTGCCAAATAGTTTTGATGAACACTGTTTTATAATACAGTTTTAGGTCTACTTCAGATAGGCTACCATTGTTTGCATTTTTCATTAATTCTCTTGAAATACTAGATCTTTTGTCCTTCTTGATAAATTTTGTTATTATTTTTTCTAGTTCTGTAGACCAATTTGTTGACAGTTTGATTGATATATCACTGAATAAGCATATTAATTTAAGTAGAAATGCCATTTTTATTATATTAGCATAGCCTACCATGAACACTTGATATTCTTCCAGTCAGTTTGATCTAATTTTATTTGTGTGGAAAGTGTCTTGCAATTGTCTTCAGATGGTTCCTGTCTTTATTTTCTCGGGGAGATGCCTAAATATTTTTTATTATTAACAGTTATTTTTAAAAAATAGCCTTCTATTTTCAAAATATGTACAAAGATAGTTTTCAATAAACATCCTTGCAAAACCTTGTGTTTTAAATTTTTCTCTCTCCCTTCCCTCATCCCATCTTCTAGACAGCAAGTAATCCAACATATATGTTAAATGTTATCTACAGTTATTTTAAATTTCTCTTTCTTTCTCTTGCTGCTGAACTTTGTTGGTAAAATATAGAAATGCAGATGATTTGTGGGTTTATTTTATATTCCACAACTTTACTAAAGTTGTGAATAGTTTGTAGTAGTTTTTAGTTGATTCTCCAGGATTCCCTAAATATATCTTCATATCATCTGCAAAGAGTAATAATTTTGTTTCCTCTTTATCTATTCTAATTCCTTTAACTTCTTTTTGTTCTTTTATTGCTAAAATTAAGATTTATAATACAATATTGAATAGTAATGGTGATATTGTATCAACTTTGTTTTACTCCTGGTCTTATTGGAAATCCCTCTAGTTCATCCCCAACACATGCTAGCTGGTGGTTTTAGATAGGTGCTACTTATCATTGTAAGGAAAACTCTATTTATTCCAAAGATCTCCAGTGTTTCTAATATGAATGGCTGTTGTATTTTATCAATTTTTTCTGCATCCATATGATTTCTGTTAATTTGATTATTGTTATAGATAATCATGGTAACAGTTTTCCTTATATTGAACCACTATGAATTCCTGGTGTAAATCCTCCTCAGTTATAGTATATTAAAATGGTGATAAGCTGTAGTATTCTCCTTGCTAATTTTATTTAAGATTTTTTGCAGTGATATTCATTAGGGAAATTGATTTATAATTTTCCTTCTCTGTTTTGGCCCTTTTTAGTTTAGTCATCATCATATCTGTGTCACAAATGCAATTTCCCTTATTTTTCTAATAGTTTGTACAGTCTTGGAAGCAACTGTTCTTTAAATGTCTGATAGACTTCAGTTGTAAATTCATCCGGCCCTGGAGATTTTTTTATTAAGGAGTTAATAACTTACAGATAATCGGACCTAGGTTAGAAGCCAATGATGGAAATGATGATCTTCAATTTTTAAGCCCTTTGAGATGTTGTCTTACTCTCTCTTTATATTTCCTTTCTGTGGTCACCTCATCTTTATTAATACATTATTGTTTCATATGGATTGACATCCAAGGGAGCACAATGTCCTGATACTCTCTCCTTCTTTCTCTTATACCTACTACTTCCCTAAAATATTCTTTCAAGGTCAAAGAAGCAGGACTTTAAGACAAATGATACACACATGTCTCTTGGCCATTGATCATGCCTAATAACAATTTTTGGGGGTTTTTTAGTTAGTATTTTGTTTTTCCACTATTTCCATGTAAATCTAATTTAACATTCATTTTTAAGTCTTTGTGTTCCACCTCACTCTCCCATTGAAATCACAAGCAATTCACTGCATGTTATGCATATGTAACATGTAAAATATTTCCATAATACTCATGCTGAGAAAAAAAAAACATAGCCCCCACCCCAAAAAATATCAAGGAAAATTGGACAAAAAAGAAAAAAAGAATGTTTCAGCATGCATTCAAACACAGTTCTTTCTCTGAATTTATCTAGCATTTTTCATCATAAATCCTTCCTAATTATTTTGGATCATTTTATTGCTGAGAATACTTATGCCATTCACAGCTTTTTATATTCCAATATTGCCATTACTTTGTGTACTGCACACTTTATTTCACACCAGCTTATGTATGTGTTTCCAGGTTTTTCTGAGAGCTTCCTGCTCATCCTTCATCATAACATTTTTTTAAAGCAGCAGCAATGTCCTACTGACACAGGAGCTACATTTCTATTATGTTGGACACATATATATCATTTGTTTCTTTTTCAGTCATACACTGTCTCACTTCCCTTATATTCTGTCATCCCTTGCAAAAGTGACAAAATCCTACTGTACACACACACACACACACACACACACATATATATTCACTTAACATGGTCCTGATGTACTAAAAAACCATGGGAACTCTGACCTTCTATATGACCATGTTGTCTAATTGTGCTTGATTTTATGTATAACATTGATAATTCAAAAGAATGAACCTAAAACACTGTTTTGTTAAAAATAATTTATATGTACTAACCTATTTGTTTCCGTTCTATTTAGGTAGGACATGATATCTGTTGCTGAATAGGGACAGAGCTATCTTCAGCAACCTGGCAGCCACGTAAATGAGATTGCAAGGGAATAATTTTATAGGCTTAAATATATGATTCACAAATATTTAAGGGAGGTTAGAGAAATGGATACTCTCTGGGTCTGAAGATATTTTCAAATCAAATTCTATGATTTTCTTTCTTCTGTGTCTGCACTTAAAAATTTGAAACCAACTTTTTTTTTTAGGAGTTATTTATTTATTTATTATAACTTTTTATTGACAGAACCCATGCCTGGGTAATTTTTTACAACATTATCCCTTGCACTCACTTCTGTTCCGACTTTTCCCCTCCCTCTCTCCATCCCCCACATGGCAAGCAGTCCTATACATGTTAAATTTGTCACAGTATATCCTAGATACAATATATGTGTGCAGAACCGAACAGTTCTCTTGTTGCACAAGAAGCATTGGATTCAGAAGGTAAAAATTATCCGGGAAGAAAAACAAAAATGCAAACATTGAAACCAACTCTTAAGAAAAATTTGAAACCTCTCTGTTAGGTATTTGAAGTAGTAAATTTTGAAAATATTAATAGCTACAGAAATGCCCTGTCTTTTCTTTTTCATTTATTCCTCTTTAGCATTGGTAGACTAAGTCATAGGCAGCAGGGGTGACAAGTCAATGTTTTTACCAGACTGACTATTAGATTCAATGATGAAAGCTTTTTCACTCTCTATGTGAAATAACACTGGTTTTGGAATCAACAGACTTGTGTTCATATTTAAGTTAAGTCACTTCAAGCTGTGCAACCTTCAATAAGTCACTTTTTCTTTCTATGTGTTTTTGTTGTTACTATTGTTGTTGTTGTATGTGTATATGTGAAGTTTTTTTTTTTTTTTAATTAGGTGCTTTCTCCCAAAAGGACAGTTTTATTTATCTATCTTTTAAGGCAAGAAGGGTGGAATACATGATTTTTCAAGGTTCATTTACAAAACAATATGATAAATTTACAAATATATGTTAAAAGTCACTAAGCTTCTTAATCTTAGATCAGTTTTGAAAGATTAGTATTGAACTTTTCAGAGAAGTGAGTAATTAAGAAAAGGTAAAACTTTTGAAATATTGATGATCCGTTCTTCATTTATTAAGCTGCCTTCCTCAGAAATTTAGTGACGACCATTGTAATAACTAATAAGATTAATAATATCCCATCTGTTGCAAAAACCTGTTAATTTCACATTTACAATGTTCCTTAAATATATCCCCTCCCCTCCGTCAGCCGTCTTTTTGGTTCAAGCCCTCAACACCTCAAGGATAGACTACTAAAATAGCTTACTGGTGGGTTTGTCTGTCTCAGATCTCTCTTCACTCCAATCTATATTCCATTCAGTCACCAAAGTGACTTGCCAAAATCACGGTTCAAGCATGTCAACACTCCTACTCCCCACTTGCAGGGGTCCTCAAACTAAGGCCCATGGGCCAGACGTTACAACTGAGGATGTTTAATCCCCTCACCCAGCGCTATGAAGTTTCTTTATTTAAAGGCCCAAAAAACAACGTTTTTGTTTTTATTATAGTCCGGCCCTCCAACAGTCTGAGGGACAGTGAACTGGCCCCCTATTTAAAAAGTTTGAGGACCCCTGCGAGTGGTTCAGTTACTAATAGGATCAACTATATAATCCTCTGACATTCAGAGCCCTTCATGACTTAATTATGCCCCTATCTTTCTAGTCTATTGCTTATAATATTCACATAATGTGAAACTAGCCTCCTGACTTTTTCCAGAGTATGATATATCATCCTGGCTTAAAGAAATATCTCTGGTTTTTCCCATGCCTGCAATGCTGTTCCCTCCTCATCTCTATTTCCTGATTTTCTTGAAGCCCCAAAAGACCCCCTCCTTCCACAGGAAACCTTTTTTTATCCAGTGCCTTCCCTCTCACTTACTCACTTATCCTAGATATAGCTTGTTTGCCACATACTTGTTTGCCTGTTGTCTCCTCCATTAGATTGTAAGTTCCTTGAGAAAAGAATTGTCCTTTGTCTTTCTGGATGTCTTTGTCATCCCTAAAATAGCATCAATGGAGTGGATGACTCCTCTGATCTACTCTAGTTCTGCATCTATGAAACAAACCCCCACACTTACACAGTCACAGGAATATGAACTGTCTGGATCACTTTATAAAAAACCTGAGGGATTTTTTACTGTTTTTTTTGCTATTCTGTAGACTAAGTCATTTAATTCTCACCACACTTCCACTTGTATTTCCTTTTCTCAAGATATGGCTTTCCTTTGCCAGGAAGAAATGAATATAGAGAAAGATTTGAAAAGAAGGGACATATAGAAGAGCAGGGAAAGAAAGAGAGAAGGAAAGGAGGAGGAATATAGAAAGGAATTAAGGAAGGCAGGAAAGAAAGAAACAAAAAAAGAAAGGGAAAGAGGGATGGAGAAAGAAAAAAATAAAAGGTAGAAATGGAGGGGGGATGTTTTATTCAATTTTTTTTATCTTACCTGAATAAGGCAACACGACACTTTGCAGTTAACTTCTGCAATCTGAGCTGCTCAAAAATGATATTACTGAATTCCTGTGCAATGGAAAAGACTTCCAGAATCCCCCCAGTTCAGGCTGGATTGGCAGAAAGTCATAAAGTTGTCTGGCTATCATAATTCTATTTTTCTTTGTTGGAAAATATTTCCCCACCATTTCCCCATTATATGTGTAGTTGAAATTGGACAACATGTTTGATCAAATGGCCCTATAGGCCAATTTCTCCTTTGTTAAATATTTCTTGCATTTCCCTGGAGACAGTGTACTTGCTCTTCTGCCAAATACAGAGAGGCAGAGACAATTGCACTGATTATCAAAGAAAAGGTACAAATTAAAGTCCTTTTCAGGAGCACTGATTGTAGTTCAAGAAATATTAATAAATATGCATGTGTATGTATACTTAATACGGTAGTAGGAGTTATCATCTTTCAGATTTCCTCAATAGTTCTAGATAAGCCCCCTTTACCTATTCCTCAAAAGGCAGAAGAAAAGAGATCCCAGTGTCTTTAGAAGTTGTTTGACTTGTTAGCGCAGATTTTACATATTGTAACTATGGCTATGGCTTTGATTAATATATCAGCAATAGAACTTTGCAAATGTTGCATAAGATGTTTTAAAATATATTTTACCTTTTATTGTATTCACTTCCAGATAATTTTTTATCATATGTCTGCCTTTTTTAAATAAGAGGGAAACTAGTTTGAGAAATATACCAATAAAGTAATAACTGACAGATTAAAAATCATCCGCAACCCACGGCTCCCTATCATTCTAAGAGGAATTGAAGGAATGTTCTAATTTGTTTATGTTTTGTTTTCTTCTCTTTTATTTTTATGTACTTTTATATTTGGATCTTAAAATAAATATATTTTCTCACATTAATATAACATTCCCCCCCCCATTTTTTGTTATGAAAGAAAAGGTTGCTATGAATATTCTCATATCTGTGATACCTTCACTTCTATTATTGATTTATTTGAGGGATATATCATCATTAAAAGTTACTTACAATTAAATTGGTGATTTTTCTTGAAAGTTCTAAATTAATTTCTAAAAAGTTGGTTAGATTTCTTGCCCACCAAAAAATGGTTTGTGTACCCTCAGTGTTTACAATATCAACTTTTACCAACTTTTATTGGCTTTCACTGATTTCATGTCCTTTTTCAAGTCCATATTGTATGTATGTTTGATGATAGGTAAGTCATTTAAAGTCTTAGTGCCCTTAGAAGCACTATAAAAGTATAATTGATAGAGAAGGGACTGATAAACAGAAGGCAATCAAGGAGTAATCTCCATATGCCAGAAAGCCTTTACTTAGTGAAATCCTAATCCTTATCCTTGTTTTGAACAACTCTCTCAATTTTTAAAATGTGTTGTGATACTTGATATTAGGTTTTATATAAATTTTCACATAAATAATGCTTGGTGGCATGAAATGCATTTTATATCTCCTAATTTTAAAAGAATAGTAATTATAAAATATCAAGAATGCTGTTTTTTTTCTAGGTTATAGTTGCTTATTTTTCATCTTGGGGGAGGATAACTTCTTGACTTGCTAGCTTCCTCTAAATCTCAAACTCCCTACTCCCCAAAGAAAGAAAAAAATTCAATCCTTGGAAAAAATAGTAGGAAAAGCAAAAATTTTGAATGACACAAAAACTTATATCTCTTTTGCAACTTGGGTTTATCACCCCTCAGTAGAAAGGAGTATCATGCACATGGATCACTGTTTCTCTGGGAATGTAATTGATTGTTCCTTTGATAATAGTTCTTAAGTTTTTCTAAATTGGTTTTTATCACAAAGTTGTTGCTACCATATGCATTGTCTTCTGGATCTCCTCATTGTTCACCTCTCTCTTTAACTGTTCTTTTGTCATTTTTCATAGTGAAATAATATTCCTTTATATTCAAATACTTCAGATGGACAAGTCCTTTAGACAGGCTTTGCCTTAGATAGATACTTTTTAGTTGATGAGTATTCTCCTGGTTTCCATTACTTTACTACCAAAAAAAAAAGAGCTACCACAACTATATATATATATATATATATATATATATATATATATATATATATATATATATATATATATATATTCCAGAATTGTTGGACTAATTTACCATACTACCAACAGGATAGTCACGTTTTTGATTTCCCATAGCCCTCCAGGAATTGTCAATCTCATTTTTGTTATCTTTGCCATTCTGAAGGGTATTAAGTAAAACTTCAGCGTTATCTATAAGTTGCCTTTGATATTATTTATAATTTGTATGTGCTTTGAATAATGTCTATGTATTCCTTTAAGTAAATCTAACCTTGTTCAAAGAGTACATTGTATTAAAGGTTGACATTTGGTAATTCTAGGAATTCTTAGTAGGTATTTTCTTTACTTTTTCCCCCTGTTATCATTTTTATTTTATTCAATTGAATTTACTATTTCTTTACACATTTAAAATTTGAAATAAAATTTTAATATATTGGTTCATATTATAGTAATCTATTTCATATAGGATTGGAATGTTTGTTGTATTAACATGGCTCTATATAGAGGGCTGAAACTATTGGGTTGATGTACTGAGGTTGGGACTGCTGAGCGCTTGAGGCTAACTACTGATTGGACAATACTCTATGGGCATATGCTTGGAAAATGGTCCTTTAAAACTATCCATACTGGCTCAATGATTGGTGTATAGAGGATTATAGGAGGGATTAGGGGGTGGAGTAAAATGAGCCAGGGAGACACTCTTGGTGGTAGATGAAGGAGAAGGTGGTTGCAGAGATTCTGCTCCAATCCTGTTCAATCCTGTGTCTGGGGACCAAGAATAAAGATTAAGGACTTTTGCTTATCCTGACTCCAGCTGATTCTGAGGTATCTGGGGTGCTAGTGCGGTCGTTACAGCTCTACAACAATATTTTTCTCTTGAATTGTATTTTTGTTTCACTAATTATTTATCACATTTTAATGTAATTTTTATTACAATTTAATGTACTTTATTCCATTAAATATTTTTCAATCACACAACAAAATGTTATTTTTATTCACTATTTCCATTATTTTGAAATTTAATGAATCAAAATACATTATTTTATTTTATTTTATTTGACATTTATAAGGGGGAAAGTATACTTCCATCTGCACTCAAAATTCTTCAGTTCTTTCTCTGGAGATGGATAGTACTTTTCATCATGAATCCTTTGGAATTTCCTTGGATCATTGTCTTTATTAGAGTAGCTAAATCTTGAACAGTTGATCAGCATTACAATATTTCTGTTCCTGTGTGCAATGTTCTCCTGGTTCTACTCATTTTGCAAATGAATTTTTGCAGTTTATATAATTTCTTTCCCTATTTCTTACCTGAATGCTCTACTCTGAGACACCTTTGACTTCTTTAGCATGCCCTAGTAATCTTGTCATCCTGTAAGATTCTACCTCACTACAACCCTCAACTCCCTTGATTGAAGAGTGAAGCCATGAACCCCCAAGCCTCCCTTTTAAAGGGGGAGCTCAGCTTAACATCTCATTTTTACCTGGCTTCACTACTCTCTGACTTGTCCATCATGTTCCTGTCTCAGATACCATCTTTCATTTCCAGCATTTCATATTTCTTCTGTATGTTGTCTTCCCTGTTTAGAATGTAAGGTACTTAAAGTCAGGGCTTACCTTTCTTTTTTCTTATTTCCTTTCTTTCTTCTACATCCTTCCCTTCTTTCTCCCTTTCTTCTTTCTTTGTTTTTTCTTTCTTCCTTTATTTTGTATTTGTATCCTCAGCACTTAGCATAATGCCTGAACATAGCAAGCATTTAATGAATGTTTATTGACTATTAAGATGTAATAGTGGCAGTTTCTCATAACAAAGGCAGATATCCCATAAAAACTTCTGCATTCACCTGAATTGTTCCACTTATTTCACATTTTCATCAAATCATTTAAGTGTTTTTAGGACTCTTGCCTTTCCTTTTATTTATAAGTCATGTGAAAATACAATATTACCTGTTAGCTGACTACATTGTCATGTTTGATATTAATAATAACAGAATTGCAGTTTACACACACAACAATGATATGTGAATATTTGGGAGGAAAGATGAGACAATTTAACCTTCAACCTTTAGCGCTCCATGCTGCATGGTATCTGAATATGAGTGATTATATTATAAACCCAATAAACCAATTAAATGTAATCAGTAGTTTTGGCTATATCAATTGTTTTAAATCACAACACAATGTTTTTATGACAAGATGTGTATGGTGAGACAATTATTCTAAATTGTCACTGATAAATCAACATGTCTTACATAGGTTCACAAATTTTGTAATATATTTTTAATGCAAACACTTATGTAGATAATTTTGCTTATGAAATTGCTTATTAAAATTGCATATACACATGTACACAAACACACATATATATTTACATATATATGTATATTGCATATTCATTTGTTTGTTTGCTTGTTTGGGATCTTTCAGAACCCAGTCTTTTGGGTATACATGTAATGCTCAAAAAATTGTTCACATAGTAAGCCAAACAGAAATCTAATGCGCATTTTTTAAATGGGGAAATTTTGCATCTTTTGTTTTCTCAATACATCATGCAATGCAGTTAGGCTTGTCATTCCTTTAGTCATTAACTTATTTATTCCCCTATTTTCAGCACCATTTTCTATTTCAACATTTTTTTCCTGGAGAAATTTCACAAATCATAAGAAGATGCAGTTGAGAACAGAATCTTTAATTAGATCAACTGCTTTCAAATTATAGTTCTATTAACTTGCAATTGTTTGTGACAACATACACGTCCCCTTAGCATTCTATCTTTCACTTTCTTCCATGTAAAAGGAGGAAATCGGATGAGATGATGTTTATGTCCAAAACTTCCTATCACTAAGTTTTCTCATTCTGCATCCTGAAATATATATATTTTTAATTTAGGCTTTGCTTCTGTAATGGAGTACTGGCTTATGGCAGCTCCATGTGGAGAATACTCCATCTTCTGCCAAATTATATAGGGAGACTTAGGGCACTGTTCCTAAAAGTACCTAAATGATATAGAATGGAAGGAGTTTCCATTCATTTTAGACCATATTCAGTTTGCTTGCTACATGATGAAGAAAAAAATTTAGAAATTGCTGCTAAGCCAAAATGTCATATGAATTCAAAAAACACTGCCTGGCCTAAATAATAACTTACTTTATTTCATGTATGGATGCATTCAAGTGAGGAGGTAAGAATTGCTGTAAGCCTTAGATAGGGAGGAAGAGCAAGTTTTAATGTCTAGTATCCTGAATTAATTCTACATGAAAACATGTACACATGGATATGTTATTGTTTCTTTCCCACATCATTAGAATTATTGGTAAGTGAACTAAGTTGAATAATGATGTGGGTAAAGAATGATGATTTATGGCTACATTCCTACAAAAGAACTTTCTCTTCATTACTATTCCCATAGCTTCCTTTATCTGTTTGTGTCCCAAACTATAAATTATGGAGTTCAGGAAAGGGGGTATTAGGTAGGGTGCAGTCAATTGGTAAAGATAGGAATTTGCCCAATCTCATCCTCAAGCTACACCAAATTCCTTTAAATAATTATTCTAAACAAATTTTAGAGCATCAGAACACCCCAAAACACAGAGTAGGACATTTTCCAGCCAAAGGCTGCTTAGAAGCTCAGCAGAAAAGGTGGGAGTCCAACATGCAGCCCTGGACCCAACCCTAGCCTGGCCCTAACCTAGTCTGTGCAAATAAATCAGAGGCAGTAACTGATGACTTCCACACCTCTCAGCTCAGAGACACCAAACAGCAGTTGGAAGATCAGCAGAAAAGGTCTGTGGAACCAGAGTGGGAACCCAGCATGCAATCCCAGTCTAGGCCTGG
This sequence comes from Antechinus flavipes, assembly GCF_016432865.1. Classification (NCBI taxonomy): domain Eukaryota; kingdom Metazoa; phylum Chordata; class Mammalia; order Dasyuromorphia; family Dasyuridae; genus Antechinus; species Antechinus flavipes. Next base: position 622,336,185 of record NC_067400.1, on the reverse strand, counting down.
CCTGACCCCAAATCCAGCCTGGCCCCAGCTCTGGCCTGGACCCCCTTGAGAGTGAAGGAGGACTTCTGAATCAGCAGCAGTACTGGAGGCTTCTGGACTTCTTAGCCAGGGGACTGTAGGGAGGACTCGGAAAGTCAATGAAGAGGGTCTGTGGCAATGGAGTGGAGGCCTGGTGTGCAGTCAAAACATAGTCTCAGCAAGTGGAGCCCCAACCCAGGCCAGAAAATTACATCTTACAGCTACAGTGGGGCAGAGACACATCTAAAAGCTTCAGGGCAGAAAAAAGTGCCTATGGTCATATTCCTAGAACAATTTCTGAAAATAACTCAACAAAACCCCAAAAGCTTGGGACAAAGCAAGCTGCATCCTGAAAACAAAGCCCTACTTTAACAAAAAGTTAGAAGCAGAATAAAAGGCAAGCAAAATGAATAAAAAGCAAAAAAAAAAAGTTTCTGGTCATTGAAAGTTTTTATATTGATAAGGAGGATCAGAGCACACATTTGGAAGATGATTACAAAGTTGAAGGTCCTACATCCAAAACAAATAAAAATTGGGCTCAGGCCATGTCAGACTTCAAAAGGGACTTTGAAAACCAAGTAAGAAAGGTAGAGGGAAAAAATAGAGAAAAAATTGAGAGAGATGCAAAAGCAAACACAAAAAAACTAATGGAAAGAAGAAAGCCTTAAAAAGCAAAATTGTGCAATTGGGAAAGGAGGTACCAAAGCTCACTTAGGAAAATAATTCCGGACTTCCGGTTAAGATGGCGGAGAGGAGGCTCACAGTTGCATAAGCTCCGCGCTTTCTCTCACTATCCACTTCATTACAAGCCTCTGAATCAATGCTTGACTGAAAAAAACCCACAAATAGTTACCAAGAGAAGCCATCCTTGAGATCCGCCAAGAAAGGTCTGTCTTTACTGGAGGGCTGGGGCGGTTTTAGATCGGGCGCAGGCTGAGGGCAGCGGCAGTGAGAGCACGGGAGCAGACTGGAGAGGGGGTGGGGAGTGATCGCAGCTGTCTCTGCGGGGAGAGCTTCGCTACAGGTTTGGATACTTTGCTGCAGCAGCAAGTCAGCAGCCCAGCAGAGAAGCTAAAAACACCGGGGCTGAAGAACACAACCGCAAACAGCTGGAGTCTCTCAGGACCTGGCCGCTCCCCCCTTCCCCCCCCCTCAGTGACTCAGCACGCTCTGGGATCTCAGAGCGCAGGCGCAGCACAGTCCTGCTAGTGCCTCACTGCTGCCCCCTGCAGTCTGTAGAGGAAGCTCGATAACACACCCAGCCCCCCCCCAAAGAAAGACTCCAGTTTTTTCTGTTTTTCTTTGGTAGTTTGTCTCTGATTAATAGACAGAATGAGCAAGAAGCTGAAGAGGACTTTAACCCTTGACAGCTTCTACACAGATAGAGAGCAGACTCTAAATCCTGAGGAGACTAAAAACAGGCAGTCCCCAGGTGATTCCCCAAAGGAGGAGATCGTCTGTTCCTCAGCACAGATGAACCTCATAGAAGTGATTAAAAAGGCTCTCACAAGGGAGCTAGAAGAAAAATGGGAAAGCAGAGTGAGGCTTGGCAAAAGGAGAAGGAAGCTTGGGAAAAGGAGAGGGAGGCTTGGCAAAAGAGCCTGGAGAAGTCAGTTAAAGAGAGAGTGGATAAAGAAGTAAAATCCTTGAAAAATAGGATTAGTGAACTGGAAACAGAAAACAGCTCTCTAAAAAACAAAATTGGCGAAATGGAAAAAAATTCCACAGAACAAAAGAACTCAATTGGACAATTAGAGAAAGATTTTTAAAAAGTGAGTGAAGAGAATACTTCACTGAAAATCAGAATTGAACAAGTGGAATTGAATGACTCGAGGAGACAAGAAGAATCAGTCAAGCAAATCCAAAAAAATCAAACAATGGAGAAAAATGTGAAATACCTTCTGGGGAAGACAACAGACCTGGAAAACAGATCCAGGAGAGACAATCTGAGAATCATTGGACTCCCAGAAAAACATGATGAAAAAAAGAGCCTGGACACTGTCTTCCAGGAAATTATCAAAGAGAACTGCCCAGAAGTCATAGGAACAGAGGAAAAAATAAACATTGAAAGGATTCATCGATCACCCACTGAAAGGGATCCTAAAATCAAAACACCAAGGAATATAGTGGCCAAATGCCAGAACCCTCAGATGAAAGAAAAAATATTGCAAGCGGCTAGAAAAACCCAATTCAAGTATCAAGGAGCCACAATAAGGATCACCCAGGATCTGGCAGCATCCACATTAAAAGATCGAAGGGCCTGGAATATGATATTCCGAAAGGCTAAGGAACTTGGTATGCAACCAAAAATAACTTACCCAGCGAGAATGAGCATCTTTTTCCAGGGAAGAAGATGGACATTCAACGAAGTAAGCGAATTTCATCTATTTCTGATGAAAAAACCAGAACTTAACAAAAAGTTTGATCTACAAATATAGAACTCAAGAGAAATCTAAAAAGGTAAAGATTAATCTTGGAACTATATTTTGACTATATAGATGTATAAAGAATACATGTATACCTTGTTCTAGAAATTGATGTGGAAAGGACATTGTACCAGAAAAAGGGTAAAGTGGGGGTAGTACATCTCATGAAGAGGCATAGGAAACCTATTATATCTGAGAGAAAGAATGGAGGGGGATGAATATAGTGGGTATCTTACTGCCTTCAGAATTGGCTTTAAGTGAAAAATCTTAAGACATATTCAATCTATGGTGAAAAGTGAGAAGGGAAAAGTGGAAAGGGAAGGAATAAGCTAAGCGGAAGGGAATACGGGAACTGGGAGGGAAAGGGGTAAGATAGGGGGAGAACTCTAAGGCAGGGGGAGGGACACTAAAAAGGGAGGGCTGTGAGAAGCAAGGGGTGCTCACAAGCTTAATACTTGGAAGGGGGGGAAAGGGGAAAGAAGGGAGGAAAGCATAAACCGGGTTTACAAGATGGCAAGTAATACAGAATTGGTCATTCTAACCATAAATGTGAACGGGGTAAACTCCCCCATAAAGAGGAAGCGGTTAGCAGAATGGATTAAAAGCCAGAATCCTACAATATGTTGTTTACAGGAAACACACCTGAAGCGGGGAGATACATGCAGGTTAAAGGTAAAAGGTTGGAGCAAAATCTACTATGCTTCAGGTGAAGTCAAAAAAGCAGGGGTAGCCATCCTGATCTCAGATCAAGCTAAAGCAAAAATTGACCTAATTAAAAGAGATAAGGAAGGACACTATATCTTGCTAAAGGGTAGCATGGATAATGAAGCACTATCTATATTAAACATATATGCACCAAGTGGGGTAGCAATCTAAATTCTTAAAAGAGAAACTAAGAGAGCTGCAAGAAGAAATAGACAGTAAAACTATAATAGTGGGAGATCTTAACCTTGCACTCTCAGAATTAGATAAATCAAACCAGAAAATAAATAAGAAAGAAGTCAAAGAGGTAAACAGAATACTAGAAAAGCTAGATATGATAGATCTCTGGAGAAAATGTAATGGAGACAGAAAGGAATACACTTTCTTTTCAGCAGTTCATGGAACCTATACAAAAATTGACCATATATTAGGACATAAAAACCTCAAACTCAAATGTAGTAAGGCAGAAATAGTAAATGCATCCTTTTCAGACCACGATGCAATGAAAATTACATTCAACAAAAAAGCAGGGGGAAGTAGACCAAAAAATAATTGGAAACTAAATAATCTCATACTAAAGAATGATTGGGTGAAACAGCAAATCATAGACATAATTAATAACTTCACCCAAGAAAACGATAATAATGAGACATCATACCAAAATGTATGGGATGCAGCCAAAGCGGTAATAAGGGGAAATTTCATATCTCTAGAGGCCTATTTGTATAAAATAGAGAAAGAGAAGGTCAATGAATTGGGTTTGCAATTAAAAATGCTAGAAAAGGAACAAATTAAAAACCCCCAGTCAAACACTAAACTTGAAATTCTAAAAGTAAAAGGTGAGATCAATAAAATTGAAAGTAAAAAAACTATTGAATTGATTAATAAAACTAAGAGTTGGTTCTATGAAAAAACCAACAAAATAGACAAACCCTTAGTAAATCTGATTAAAAAAAGAAAGAGGAAAATCAAATTGTTAGTCTTAAAAATGAAAAGGGAGAACTCACCACTAACGAAGAGGAAATTAGAGCAATAATTAGGAGTTACTTTGCCCAACTTTATGCCAATAAATTCGACAACTTAAATGAAATAGAAAAATACCTCCAAAAATACAGCTTGCCCAAACTAACAGAGGAAGAAGTAAATATCCTAAACAGTACCATCTCAGAAAAAGAAATAGAACAAACTATCAATCAACTCCCTAAGAAAAAATCCCCAGGACCAGATGGATTTACATGTGAATTCTACCAAACATTTAAAGAACAATTAACTCCAATGTTATATAAACTATTTGAAAAAATAGGGATTGAAGGAGTCCTACCAAACTCCTTTTATGACACAGATATGGTACTGATACCTAAACCAGGTAGGCTGAAAACAGAGAAAGAAAATTATAGACCAATCTCCCTAATGAATATTGATGCTAAAATCTTAAATAAAATATTAGCAAAAAGATTACAGAAAATTGTCACCAGGATAATACACTATGACCAAGTAGGATTTATACCAGGAATGCAGGGCTGGTTCAATATTAGGAAAACTATTAGCATAATTGACTATATCAATAACCAAACAAACAAAAACCACATGATCATCTCAATAGATGCAGAAAAAGCATTTGATAAAATCCAACATCTATTCCTAATAAAAACACTTGAGAGCATAGGAATAAATGGACTTTTCCTTAAAATAGTCAGGAGCATATATTTAAAACCATCAGTAAGCATCATATGCAATGGGGAAAAACTGGAACCTTTCCCAGTAAGATCTGGAGTGAAGCAAGGTTGCCCACTATCACCATTATTATTTAATATCGTATTAGAAACACTAGCCTCGGCAATAAGAGTCGAGAAAGATATAAAAGGAATTAGAGTAGGCAATGAGGAAACCAAACTATCACTCTTTGCAGATGATATGATGGTATACCTAGAGAACCCCAGAGATTCTACCAAAAAGCTATTGGAAATAATTCATAATTTTAGCAAAGTAGCTGGCTACAAAATAAATCCCCATAAATCCTCAGCATTTTTATACATCACCAACAAAACCCAACAGCAAGAGATACAAAGAGAAATTCCATTCAGAATAACTGTTGATACCATAAAATATTTGGGAATCTAAGTCAGACTTAAATAATTGGAAAAATATTAAGTGCTCTTGGATTGGCCGAGCGAACATAATAAAGATGACAATACTCCCTAAACTAATCTATTTATTTAGTGCTATACCAATCAGACTTCCAAGAAAATATTTTATTGATCTAGAAAAAATAACAACAAAATTCATATGGAACAATAAAAAGTCGAGAATCTCAAGGGAATTAATGAAAAAAAAATCAAATGAAGGTGGCCTAGCTGTACCTGATCTAAAATTATATTATAAAGCAGCAGTCACCAAAACCATTTGGTATTGGCTAAGAAATAGATTAGTGGATCAGTGGAAAAGGCTAGGCTCACAAGACAGAATAGTCAATTATAGCAATCTAGTGTTTGACAAACCCAAAGCCCCTAACTTCTGGGAAAAGAATTCATTATTTGATAAAAACTGCTGGGATAATTGGAAATTAGTATGGCAGAAATTAGGCATGGACCCACACTTAACACCATATACCAAGATAAGATCAAAATGGGTCTATGACCTAGGCATAAAGAACGAGATTATAAATAAATTAGAGGAACATAGAATAGTTTATCTCTCAGACTTGTGGAGGAGAAAGAAATTTGTGACCAAAGATGAACTAGAGACCATTACTGATCACAGAATAGAAAATTTCGATTACATCAAATTAAAAAGCCTTTGTACAAATAAAACTAATGCAAACAAGATTAGAAGGGAAGCAACAAACTGGGAAAACATTTTCACAGTTAAAGGTTCTGATAAAGGCCTCATTTCCAAAATATATAGAGAACTGACTCAAATTTATAAGAAATCAAGCCATTCTCCAATTGATAAATGGTCAAAGGATATGAACAGACAATTTTCAGAGGATGAGATTGAAACTATTACCACTCATATGAAAGTGTTCCAAATCATTATTGATCAGAGAAATGCAAATTAAGACAACTCTGAGATACCACTACACACCTGTCAGATTGGCTAAGATGACAGGAAAAAATAATGATGAATGTTGGAGGGGATGCGGGAAAACTGGGACACTAATGCATTGTTGGTGGAGTTGTGAACGAATCCAACCATTCTGGAGAGCAATCTGGAATTATGCCCAAAAAACTATCAAAATGTGCATATCCTTTGATCCAGCAGTGTTTCTATTGGGCTTATATCCCAAAGAAATACTAAAGAAGGGAAAGGGACCTGTATGTGCCAAAATGTTTGTAGCAGCCCTGTTTGTAGTGGCTAGAAACTGGAAAATGAATGGATGCCCATCAATTGGAGAATGGCTGGGTAAATTGTGGTATATGAATGTTATGGAATATTATTGTTCTGTAAGAAATGACCAGCAGGATGAATACAGAGAGGCTTGGAGAGACCTACATGAACTGATGCTAAGTGAAATGAGCAGAACCAGGAGATCATTATACACTTCGACAACGATATTGTATGAGGACATATTTTGATGGAAGTGGATTTCTTTGACAAAGAGACCTGAGTTTCAATTGATAAATGACGGACAAAAGCAGCTACACCCAAAGAAAGAACACTGGGAAACGAATGTGAACTATCTGCATTTTTGTTTTTCTTCCCGGATTATTTATACCTTCTGAATCCAATTCTCCCTATGCAACAAGAGAACTGTTCGGTTCTGCAAACATATATTGTATCTAGGATATACTGCAACATATCCAACATATAAAGGACTGCTTGCCATCTAGGGGAGGGGGTGGAGGGAGGGAGGGGAAAAAAATCGGAACAGAAATGAGTGTCAATATAATGTAATTATTAAATAAAAAAATTATAAAAAAAAAAAAAGGAAAATAATTCCATAAAAAATAAAATTGAGCACATGAAAGCTAATGACTTTATGAGAAATCAAGATACAGTAAAGCAAAACTAAAAATGAAAAAAAAAAGAAATATCTCATTGGAAAAACAACTGACCTGCAAAATAAATTCAGGAAAGATCATTTAAAAATTATTGGTCTACCTGAAAATCATGATCAAAAAAAGGAGCCTGGACATTATCTTTCAAGAAAGTATCAAGGAAAACCGTGTTGATATTCTAGAATAAGAGGGTAAAATAGAAATTGAAAGAATTCACCTATCATCTCTTGAAAGAAATCCCAAAATGAAAACTTCCAGGAATATTAGAGACAAATTTCAGAACTTCCAAATCAAAGAGAAAATGTTGCAAGAATCCAAAAAGAAACAATTTGAGTATAGGGGAAAGACTTTTGAGGAGGGTCAGAGTGAAAGGAAAGAATAAATGGGGGGAAACACAATTAGCAATAGTAATTGTAAAAAATTTCCGAAGCAGATTTCTCTGATGGAATATTATTGTTCTCTGGGAAATGATGAGCAGAAGGCTCACAGGAAAAAACCAAAACAAAACAAAACAAAAACAAACAAATAAACAAACAGGAATGTCCTTGATGAACAAAGTGAAATATACTGCATACAAAGTAATAGCAATGTTCTCGGATGACCAGCTGTAATGACTGTTATTCTCAGAAGTACTATCATCCATAATTATTCTGAAGGATTTATGATGAAAAATCCTTTCCATACCCAAAGAAAGAACTGATCAAGTCTGAATACAGATCAAACATTCTCTCTCTCTCTCTCTCTCTCTCTTCTCTCTCTCTCTCTCTCTCTCTCTCTCTCTATTTTTAATTTAATTTTTCTTGAGGGCTTTATTTTCATTAGGGTGAGAGATCTATGTTTTCTTTCACAAGTTGACTTCTATGGAAATGTTTTACATAACTTTACATGTGGCTTCTTAATTATAGGTGAGGATAAGAGAGAGAATTTAGAACACAAAAATCTTTTTTTTACAAGTTATTTTTATTTTATTTTATTTTTTTTTGAAATAACATTTTATTGACAGAAACCATGCCAGGGTAATTTTTTACAGCATTATCCCTTGCACTCACTTCTGTTCCAATTTTTCCCCTCCCTCCTTCCACCCCCTCCCCCAGATGGCAAGCAGTACTTTACATGTTAAATAGGTTACAGTATATCCTAGATACAATATATGTGTGCAGAACCAAACAGTTCTCTTGTTGCACAGGGAAAATTGGATTCAGAAGGTATAAATAACCCGGGAAGAAAAACAAAAATAAAAGCAGTTTATATTCATTTCCCAGGGTTCTTTCTTTGGATGTAGCTACTTCTGTCCATCCTTGCTCAATTGAAACTGAATCAGCTTTCTTTATCGAAGAGATCCACTTCCATCAGAATACATCCTCAAACAGTATCGTTGTTGAGGTATATAATGATATCCTGGTTCTGCTCATTTCACTTACCATCAAGAACACAAAAATCTTAAAAACAAATGAAAAAAATAAATACTCTTATCATCTAGAGGTAACCCTAGAACACTTTTGTGAAATTATATGAGCCTTCTCTGAGGGACCACAGAAATCTGAGTTAATCTGAGTTGGCAAAAGTATGCTATGAACAATATGTGGTATATGTTCCTTATTTATATGTCATAAACTGTGCTGCCAAAAGCACCTAAAAGCTAAAGGAATTATATTATTTTGAATTTTTGACTATTCCTCAAAATCATAGCAATGTAACTGATACTAACAATATCTAAGTCAACTGTAGGGTCTTTTTACTCATTTAGAATTCATTTGTTTTTATAAGTAGATAAGTAACAACCCTTAAACCAACAAAATAACATATTTACCTATATATGCTTTGTCATTTATGAATGAATTAGATTCAACAATTTGGGGAAGAACTAAGCTTATGCTTTATTTATGAACAAAAGCTTTCTTTTCATTACTACTCTTACAGCCTGTTTTATCTGCTTATTTCGTAAACTGTATATGAGAGGGTTCAGTAAGGGCGGTACTATAGCATAGAATATTGAAAGGATTATATCTTTAATGGATCCAGAATCTGAAGGTGGTTGTAGGTACACGAAATAGCCTGAAATAAGGAACAAAGAAATTACAAGAATATGAGGGACACAAGTAGAGAAGGCTTTTCTTTGATCTTCTTTCACTGGAAATCTGAGCACTGTAGAAAATATGCTAATATAAGATGCAGTGATGAAGGCAAAGCAGGCAATCCCAATCACCAGAGCAGAAACAAGTAAAGATACCACATTGTTGAATATCTCTGAGCAAGAGAGCTTGAGTAGAGAGGGGACGTCACAAAAGAATTTGTGAATCACATTGGAATTGCAGAAAGACAACTGAAATGTGTTGCCGGTATGGAAGCCTGCATACAAAATGCCAGTGAACAAGCAGGTTAAGGTCATCTGGATACAGGCACGAGGGTTCATGATCACTGGATAAAGAAGTGGATGGCAGATGGCAACATAGCGATCACGGGCCATGACAGTGAGCAAAGTAAGCTCAACATATGCTATAAACATCACCATGAATATTTGAGTTGCACATCCAGTAACTGAAATAACCCTGTTGTTTACCAGGGAGTTGATGGATGCTGTTGGAACAGTTATTGATATGAAGCAGATATCCACGATGGACAGATTCCTAATGAAAAAGTACATGGGGGTGTGGAGTCTCCTATCAATGGTAGTGATGATGACAATGAGGAGATTCCCCATCAGGCCTGCTGAGTAAATGAGAAAGAAAAGCAAAGAATAGAAGATCTGCAGCTCTCTGATGTCAGAAAACTCCATAAGGAGAAATTCAGTCACAGAAGTGGTCAAGTTAGACATTTTCTGACTCTTTCATCTACTGAGTAACCTAAGGTGACAAAGAGAAATGAATCAGTCCACAAATCAGTAATTATTAAGGACACAATATTTGCAAAGACCAGAAGAAATCATTCCATTTTTATCATTACTGCACTAGACTTGATAGGCACTGTACTGCCTGTCATGTACTGTCTATATGACCCTGAGAAATCAGATTATCTCTAAAGAAAATTTTCTAAAATTCTTGTGGGATGTGAAGATCTACACTGGTAAAGGAAATTCCTACAGCTGAAAATTCAAGCTATCAAAATTTTCTTTTGTTTTTAATATTTACTATAGTCATTGATAATTGTGTCTCATTACTTCACTTATTCCACTAATTCACTGTTTCTTAGCCAGTGCCAAATAGTTTTGATGAACACTGTTTTATAATACAGTTTTAGGTCTACTTCAGATAGGCTACCATTGTTTGCATTTTTCATTAATTCTCTTGAAATACTAGACCTTTTGTCTTTCTAGATAAATTTTGTTATTATTTTTTCTAGTTATGCAGAATAATTTGTTGATTGTTTGATTGATATATCACTGAATAAGCATATTAATTTAGGTAGAAATGCCATTTTTATTATATTAGCAGAGCCTACTATGAACACTTGATATTTTTCCAGTTAGTTCGAGCTAATTTTATTTGTCTGGAAAGTGTCTTGCAATTATCTCCAGATAGTTCCTGTCTTTATTTTGTCAGGTAGATGCCTAAATAGTTTATATTATTTATAGTTTTTTTAATAATAGCCTTTTATTTTCAAAATATATGCAAATATGGTTTTTAATAAACATTCTTGTAAAACCTTTGTTTTAAACTTTTCTCCCTCCTTTCCCTCATCCCATATTCTAGAAAGCAAATAATCCAATATATATGTTAAATATTATCTACAGTTATTTTCAATTTCTCTTTCTGTCTCTTGCTGCTGAACTTTGTTGGTAAAATATAGAAATGCAGATGATTTTGTGGGTTTATTTTATATCTCACAACTTTGCTAAAGTTGTGAATTGTTTGTAGTAGTTTTTAGTTGATTTTCTAGGATTCTCTAAGTATATCTTCATATCATCTTCAATGAGTGATGTTTGTTTCCTCTTTATCTATTCTAATTCCTTTAACTTACTTTTTGTTCTTTTATTGCCAAAACTAAGATTTCTAATACAATAATGAATAGTAATGGTGATAGTGTGCAACTTTGTTTCACTCCTGGTCTTATTGGGAATGCTTCTTGTTCATCCCCATCACATGTAATGCTAGCTGATGGTTTTAGATAGGTGATACTTATCATTTTAAGGAAAACTATTTATTCCAAAGATCTCGTGTTTCTAATATGAATGGCTTTTGTATTTTGTCAATTTTTTTCTGCATCCATATGATTTCTGTTAATTTGATTATTGTTAAGTCAATCATGGTAACAGTTTTCCTTATATTGAACTAGCTATGAATTCCTGGTGTAAATACTCCTTAGTCATAGGTTATTAAAATGGTGATAAATTGTTGTATTCCTTTTGCTAATTTTTTATTTAAGGTTTTTTGCATGATATTCATTAGAGAAATTGATTTATAATTTTCCTTCTCTGTTTTGGCCCTTTCTAGTTTAGTCATCACCATATCTTTGTCATAAATGCAATTTCCCTATATTTCAAACAATAGTTTGTACAGTTTTGGAAGCAACGGTTTAAGCTTTAAATGTTTGATAGACTTCAGTTGTAAATCCATCTGGCCCTAGAGATATTTTTATTAAGGAATTAATAACTTGTTCAATTTCTTTTTTAAAAATAGAACTATTTAAGAAATTTATTTCTTCCTCTCAATCTGAGAATATATATATTTTGTAAATATTCATTTATTTCACTTAGATTATTAGATCTATTGGTTTACAGTTGAGCAAAACAGCTCATAATTATTGTGATAATTTCCTCTTCATTGCAGGAAAGTTCTATCTTTTCATTTTTGATATTAGTGATTTGTTTTACTTCTTTCCTTTTTCTATTCAAATTAATTAAAGGTTTTTTTTTTCCTATTTTGTTGGTTTTTTCATACAACCAATTCAGTTTTGTTACTTAGTTCAATAGTTTTCTACCTTTCAATTTATTAATCTCTCCTTTTATTTTCAGAATTTTGAATCAGGTATTTGATGGGGAGATTTTAAATTCTTCTTTTCTTAGGTTTTTAGTTCTATGCCCAATTCATTCATCTTCTCTTTCTCTATTTTATTCATGTATGCATCTAGAGATATAAAATTTCCCCTGAGAACTGCTTTGGCTGCAGCCCATAAATGTTAGTATGTTGTGTCATTATTGTCATTCTCTTGGATGAAATTATCCATTGTGTCTATGGTTTGTTGTTTCAGCAGTTCAATTAGGATTAAATTATTAATTTACCAATTAACTGTTGATCTATTTTCCCCCAGTCCTACATTACATGCAATTTTTATTGCAACGTGATTTGAAAAGGATGCATTTGACTATTTCTGCCTCCCTATATTTGATTGTGAGAATTTTGTGCCCTTATACATGGTAAATTTTAGTGTAAGTTCCATGTATCACTGAGAAGAAAATACATTCCTTTCTGTCCCCACTCAATTTTCTTCAAAGGCCTATCATATAAAAATAATTTAATATTTAAGTAGGAAGAGCAATCTTATCAAGGACCCTATATTAATTTCCTTTTTTCTATGATGCAATAATTATCTATGAGTGAATACATCAATACTGATAATCAGACATAGGATAAAAGCCAACAATGGAAATGATCATCATTATTATTTTAAGCCCTCTGAGATGTTGTCTTACTCTCTCTTTATATTTCCTTTCTCTGGTCATCTCATCTTTATTAACAGCTGCAAACAGCTTAGAAGAAAAATTCAGAAATTTAAAACAACATGGTTTCAAAAATACTGGTTGCTTTTTTTGGTAGTGGATTAAGGAATCTTAATCTTTCATCCTACCAGTGCCCTCTATCCACTCTTCCACTGACTGAAAGAAGGAATTGCATGTAGGTGAAAGACATAGGCAATGATGTATTTCCTCTATTCAGGAGCAAAGTCTGCTGACTTGGTCTACCATAATCTCTGCTCCTGTGAATTTCATCATAGTTACTCATGGGCTCTCCTAATCTTATCACTTCATTTTTCTTCCATCCTGAGCTATCAGTCAAGCAAAATCCATGACCATTCAGCTCCATTATTTTCTCATATGGATTGACATCCAAAGGGAGCACAATTTCCTGATACTCTATTCCTCTTTCTTTTATGCCTACAACTTCCCTAAAATATTCTTTCAAGGTCAAAGAAGCAGGACTTTAGGACAAATGATAGACACATATCTCTTGGCCATTGATCATGCTTAATAACTATTTTGGGGGGTTTTTTTTAGTTAGTATTTTGTTTTTCCACTCTTCCATGTAAACTAATTTTTAACATTCATTTTTAAGCCTTTGTGTTCCACCTCACTCTCCCATTGAAATCACAAGCAATTCATTTGCATGTTATGAATATGTAACATGTAAAACATTACCATAATACTCATGCTGAGAAAAAAAACATAGCCCACCCCAAAAATATCAAGGAAAATTGGACAAAAAAGAAAAAAAAAGACTGCTTCATCATGTATTCAAACACAGGAGTTCTTTCTCTGAATTTACATAGCATTTTTCCATCATAAATCCTTCCTAATTATTTTGGATCATTTTATTGCTGAGAATACTTATGCCACTCATAGCTTTTTATATTCCAATATTGCCATTACTTTGTGTACTGCACATTTTACTTCACACCAGCTCATGCATGTGTTTCCAGGTTTTTCTGAGAGCTTCCTGCTCATCCTTCATAATAACATTTTTTTTAAGCAGCAGTAATGTCCTACTGATGCAGGAGCTATATTTCTATTATGTTGAACACATGTGTATCATTTGTTTTTGTTTTTTTTTTTTTCAGTCATACACTGTCTCACTTCCCTCATGTTCTGTCATCCCTTGAAAAAATTATAAAATCCTACTCTATATGTGTATATTCACTTAAAATGATCCTGATGTAGTAAAAAAAACTATGGGAACTCTGGCCTTCTATATGACCATATTGTCTAATTGTGCCTGATTTTATGTATAACATTGATAATTCAAAAGAATGAACCTTAAACACTGTTGTTAAAAAAAGTTTTATATGTTCTAACCTATTTGTTCCCATTCTATTCAGGTAGGACATGATATCTGTTACTGGACAGGATCAGAGAGTTATCTTCAGCAACTTGGCAGCCAAGTAAATGAGAGTGCAAGGGAATAATTTTATAGGCATAAATATATGATTCACATATATTTAAGGGAGGTTAGAGAAATGGATAATCTCTGAGTTTGAAGGTGCAAGATGTTTTCAAGTGATAAGGGCTAAGTTCTCTGATTTTCTTTCTTCTGTATCTATATTCCAAAATTTGAAACCAACTCTTAAGAAAAATTTTAAACCTCTCTGTTCAGAATTTCAAGTAGTAAATTTTGATAATATTAATAACTGCAGAAATGTACTGTCTTTTTTTGTTCATGTATTCCTCTTTAGCATTGCTAAAATAAGTCATATGCAGCAGGAGTGACAAGTCAATGTTTTTACCAGAGTGACTGATTCAATGATGAAAGCTTTTTCACTCTATATGTGAAATGACACTGGCTTTGGAATCAGCAGACCTGGGTTCATATTTAAGTTAAGTCACTTCCAGTTGTGCAACCTTGAACAAGTCACTTTTTCTTTCTGTGTGTGTTTTTCTTGTTGTTGTTGTTGTTGTTTTTGTTGTTGTACGTATCTATGTGAAGAGTTTTTTGGGTTTTTTAATTAGGTGCTTTCTCCCAAAAGGACAGTTTTATTTATCTATCTTCTAAGGCAAGAAGGGTGGAATGCACAATTTTTCAAGGTTCATTTACAAAACAATATGATAAATTTACAAATATATGTTAAAAGTTACCAAGCTTCTTAATCTTAGATCAGTTTTGAAAGATTAGTATTGAACTTTTCAGAGAAGTGAGAAATTAAGAAAAGGTAAAACTTTTGAAATATTGATGATCAGTTCTTCATTCATTAAGCTGCCTTCCTCAGAAATTTAGTGACAACCACTGTAAGAACTGACAAGATTAATAATTATATCCAATCTGTTGCAAAAGCCTATTGATTTCACATTTACAATGTCCCTTAAATATATCCCCTCTCCTCCTCCAGCCATATTTTTGGTTCAAGCCCTCATCACCTCAAGGATAGACTACTAAAATAGCTTGCTGGGGGGTTTGTCTGTCTCAGATCTTTCTTCACTCCAATTTATACTCCATTCAGCCACCAAAATGACTTGCCAAACCTCAGGTTCAAGCTACTACCCCTACTCTATTCTACTAATAAACTATAGTGGTTCTGTTACTAATAGGATCAACTATATAATCCTCTGGCATTCAAAGCCCTTCATGACTTAATTATGCCCCTATATTTCTAGTCTATTTCTTATAATATTCACATAATGTGAAACTGGCCTCCTGACTTTTCCCAGAGCATGACATACCATCCTGGCTTAAGGAAATGTCTCTGGTTTCTCCCATGCCTGCAATGCTGTTCCCTCCTCATCTCTATTTCCTGATTTTCTTCAAGCCCCAAACAACACCCACCTTCCACAGGAAACTTTTTTTAATCCTTCTTAATTCCAGTGCCTTCCCTCTCACTTACCCACTTATCCTACATATAGCTTGTTTGCCACATACTTGTTTGCCTGTTGTCTCCTCCATTAGGTTGTAAGTTCCTTGAGAAAAGAATTGTCCTTTGTCTTTCTGGATGTTTTTGTCATTCCTAAAATGGCATCAATGGAGTGGATGACTACTCTGAGCTACTCTAGTTCTGCATCTATGAAATAAACCCCCACACTCACACAATCACTGGAATATGAACTGTCTGGATCACTTTATCAGAAACTTGAGGTTTTTTACTGTTTTTTGTTTTTGTTTTTGTTTTTTTTTTTTTTTTTTTTGCTATTCTGTAGACTAAGTCATTTAATTCTCACCACACTTCCACTTGTATTTCCTTTTCTCAAGATATGGCTTTCCTTTGCCAGGAAGAAATGAATATAGAGAAAGATTTGAAAAGAAGGGATATATAGAAGAGCAGGGAAAGAAAGAGAGAAGGAAAGGAGGAGGAATATAGAAAGGAATTAAGGAAGGCAGGAAAGAAAGAATGAAGGAAGAAAGGGAAAAAAAAGAAAGGGAAAGAGGGATGGAGAAAAAAATAAAAGGTAGAAATGGAAGAGGGGTGTTTTATTCAATTTTTTTTATCTTACCTGAATAAGACAACATGACACTTTGCAGTTAACTTCTGCAATCTGAGAGGCTCAAAAATGATATTACTGAATTCCTGTACAATGGAAAAGACTTCCAGAATCCCCCCAGTTCAGGCTGGATTGGAAGAAAATCATAAAGTTGTCTGGCTATTATAATTCTATTCTTCTTGGTTGGAAAACATTTCCCCACCATTTCCCCATTATATTTGTAGCTGAAATTGGACAGCATGTTTGATGGAATGGCCCTATAGGCCAATTTCCCCTTTGTTAAATATTTCTTGCATTTCCCTGAAGACAGTGTCCTTGCTCTTCTGCCAAATACAGAGAGGCAGAGACAATTGCACTGATTATCAAAGAAAAGGTACAAATTAAAGTCCTTTTCAGGAGCACTGATTGTAGTTCAAGAAATATTAATAAATGTGCATGTATTTGGATACTTAATACGGTGGTAGGAGTTATCATCTCTCAGATTTCCTCAATAGTTCTAGATAAACCCCCTTTACCCATTCCTCAAAAGGCAGAAGAAAAGAGATCCCAGTGTCTTTAGAAGTTGTTTTATTTGTTAGCGCAGATTTTACATACTGTAGCTATGGCTATGGCTTTGATTAATATATCAGCAACAGAACTTCACAGATTTTGCATAACATGTTTTAAAACATATTTTATCTTTCATCATATTCACTTCCAAATAATTGTTTATTATATGTTTGCCTTTTTATGAGGGAAACTAGTTTGAGAAATATACCAATAAAGTAATATCTGACAGATTAAAAAAGTTGACTTCTATGGAAATGTTTTATATAACTTTACATGTGGCTTCTTAATTGTGGGTGAGGATAAGAGAACACCTAGAACACAAAAATCTTTAAAAAATGAAAAAATATTTTGAATGTAGTTGTGGAAAATATTAAATAAAATAAAATAAAAAAGAAAGGGATATCATAGAGTAAAACATTGAAAGGACTAAATCTTTAATGGATTCAGAACGTGAAGGTGGTTGCAAGTACACATAAATGCCTGAAAAAATAAACAGAAAAGCCATAAGAATGTGGGGGATATAAATAGAGAAGACTTTTCTTTGGTCTTCTTTCACTGGAAATTTAAACACAGTAGAGAATATATAAATGTATAAATGGCCACAATATAGAAAAATTTCCTCCAAGCTAATCATGTGACTACATTCTAAATCACTATTAGTAGGTAAGAAGCAAAAATCTAATGCTTCGACACTACCATTGTCTATTTTTGGCAAAGGATACATCTGGCACAAAATCTGGGGCTGTGACTAGAGATGATTATCTGAGACAGAGGTGTCAATAAACAATCCACATGCCACATGTGGCCCACAACACTTTCTACTTCCTCTGAACCAGATGAAAATGTGTCTCAATTAATCAACTAGGTGCAGGGATTCAACTCCAGTGACTTTGTGCTATAAATTCATTAAACCTGTTTTCGCAGAAATACTTCTTCATACTCCATGCTTTTATGTTAAAACCTCTAATCAATGAATCAAAAAAGACTTATTGAAAACCTTCCATATGTCAGGTGCCATGTTAGGTGCTGATCTCCTGTTGTAGCTGTCTTAACAGCTCAAAGCATATGAGCCCTTTGATCTCAGAGGCAAAATGAATGAGGTGGGAGACTCATAGAGTGTAAATTTTTTTATGCCATACAGCCTCGGTGATATACATTTTTGCATGAATGATCAGAGCATGAATAGTAGACAATCCCCAATCAACATTTGGAGAAGCAACTCATGGGCTTTGCATATGCATGGTATCTGCCAATGGGAGGAGAGCCGATCCAGCAATTCAGCAGCTTACCCACAGGCAAGAGGCCTGTCAAGGTACCCCTGCTTACAAGCCGCTATGCTGTGACCCTAAGATAGAACCCGTTCCCATGTCATTCACCACTGCTCCTTGCTCAATGAGGATATTTCTGCAACGTGGGAGAAAACTTATTGTGCACCAAAGGTCAAGATGGCCTCTGTACTCCCTCTTGGTGGCGTCTCATACTCTAGCAATCTCTTGGAATTAAATCAATATAAAATTTTATGACAAGGCAATGCATGAGATCAGAAATTTAAGTAATCATAATTGTAGAGAGCATCTGTGATAAACTCTCATTTTGCTGTTAAAGTAACTGGGTCATGGATAATTTCATTGTTTTCTCAGGTTCACAATGGCACCTCCATTGCTTGCAAGTTGTTTTTCCAATTAGATTATGAGGTCCTTGAGAGACTGCATTGTGTTTGCCTTTTTTGTTAGTCCCCTGATTATTACAGGGTCTGAAACACTGTAGGCATTTAATGCTTAGTCCAAAAAGCTGAGAGAGGTTAATTCATTATATTTATATTTACTATATCTACCACAGTGCCTGGCACATAGTAGGCTTTCAGTAAGTGCATGAGGATTAATTAATTGATCCTGTCTGAGAGTCTCTATTGTGGGAAAATCCATTGCTTTTGAGACAACTTGGTGATTAATTTCCCAAACCTTGCAACATTGGTCCCCAGACATTATACATCTACCCCATGACTATCCCTGAGTCCAGATCTTTTTGTTTTAAAAAAACATACAGAATTTTTTAGAGCAAAAAGTTGCTTTAGGGCTATCAGGTAAAATTCCTTCATTTTATAAATGAGGAGCTGGTTTTTGAGCCTTATGATATGCATTTAAGAACGCATAAGGATTTTCATTATGATGAATTGAAGAATAATTAATTTCTGGACCTGCTTAAATTATTCTTTATAGAAATTTAGCAGCCCACAACAACTGGTCAGTCTAATTCTCTGAATTACCCAGATGAGCTAAATTTTGTTTTGTTGGATGGAATAGTTCATTTTAACACACTTGGCAAAGAAGTTTTGTTTTGCAATAACTTCAATGTGTATATTGCTGAAAAATACATAGCCAAAATCACATACTTAATAGTGCATTTTATCAGAAAAGCACTCAATAGCACTTTTCACACCACACCACAAAGTCAATTCTAGTAAGTTTTTATTCATTTCGACCAGTGTTTCATCTCTATCCATCAACAGACAAATAACAACTGATAAACCAACAAAATACTACATATGCACACACACACACATACACACACACACACACATACACACACACAATTTATAGAAGATTTTTCATTTGTAAATAAAGATGAACAACATTCTAAGATGAACTAGAATTTATGCTTTATTCATTAACAAGTGCTATCTCCTCATTACTAATCTTACAGCCTCTTTTATTTGCTTATTCCTTAGACTGTAAATAATAGGATTCAGAAAAGGAGGTATTATGGAATAGAATACTGAAATGATTATATCTTTAATTGATTCAGAATCTGAAGGTGGTTGTAGGTGGACATAAGAGATTGAAATAAGGAACAGAGAAACTACAATAATATGGGGGATACACGTAGAGAAGGCTTTTCTTTGGTCTTCTTTCACTGGAAATCTGAGCACAGTGGAAAATATACGAATATAAGATGCAGTGATGAAAGCAAAGCAGCCAGCCCCAATCACCAGCACAGATGCAAGTAAAGAGCCCACATTGTAGAATGTCTCTGAGCAAGAGAGCTTCAGTAGAGAGGGGATGTCACAGAAGAACTGGTGAATCACATTGGAATTGCAGAAAGACAATTGGAATGTCAAACCAGTATGGAGACCTGCATATAAAAGGCCAGTGAACAAGCAGGTTAAGGTCATCTGCATGCAGGCCCGAGGGTTCATGATCATTGGGTAAAGAAGTGGGTGGCAGATGGCAACATAGCGATCACGGGCCATGACAGTGAGCAAAGTATACTCAACATAGGCCATCCAGACTAGCAAAAATATCTGAGTTGCACATCCAGTAACTGAAATAATCCTGTTGTTTACCAGAGCATTAATGGATGCTGGGGGAACAGTTATTGATATGAAGCAGGCATCCACAATGGACAGATTTCTAATGAAAAAATACATGGGGGTGTGGAGTCTCCTGTCAATGGTGGTGATGATGACAATGAGGAGATTTCCCATCAGGCCTGCTGAGTAAATGAGAAAGAAAAGCAAAGAATATAAAATCTGCAGCTCTCTGGTGTCAGAAAATTTCATAAGAAGAAATTCAGTCGTGGAGATGGTCAAGTTAGACATGTCCTGACTCTTTTATCAGCTGAATGTCCTAGGGTGTCAAGGAGAAATCAATCAGTTTTTCAATTATCATTTATTAAGGACACAATATTTGAAGAAATTATTCCATTCTTATCCTTACTGCTTAAGACCTTGACAGGCAGCAAGGCCCCTTGCATGTATTGACTAAGTGATCTAAAACAAATCAGGTTACCTCTAAAGATAAGTTGTAGTGTGCCAGGAAGTAAGAATCCATTTCAGGATTTGATACTTGCAGTAGCTTAGCTGACCAACTTCCCTTTTCTGTATACAGTAGCAGAGACAGACTTATTAATATATTGATAAGAAACCAGGTTCTGAACCAAAATGCAAACTCAGCTTTATAATAAATCGAAGTCAGATCTTTGAGCTTAGGACAGGAAAAGCAGCCCAGGAGGAGACTAAAGGCATTTGGGAGAAAGGCACTTGAGTTCATTGGTATGATAATTTTACTCTGATGTGGATCGCAATTATTTACATCTCAGTTGGAGCAGCTAAAATTTCTGGCTTAGTTATTTGCATCTGAATAGATTGAGTTTGTTAGAAAAGATACGGAATATCAGAGTGTATTTTATATTGACTCTATAATCATTGAAGGTTTTATATATATATGCATATATATATCTGTGTTTATGATTAATAAATTTGAAAAGTTCATAATGAATTCTCTCCACCTGACCCCTGCAATAAACACACACATATCACAATTGGAGCAGGAACTCCAATTCAACAATAATTCTTTGAACTTTTTGTGAAAGTTGAAGATCTGCATTGGTAAAGGAAGTTTCTGCACCTGGAAATTCCATCTATTAAAAAAATGTAATTGTTAACAACAGAAAGTAATCCTACCAAGGACCCTACATTAACTTTTTTTTTTTTTTAACTGTAATGTAATGATTATCTATGAGTGAATGAATACATCAGTAAAGATAATATGGCCTAAGTCAGAAACCAACAATGGAAATGATTTTCAATTTTTAAGTCCTCTGAGATATTGTCTTAGCCTCTCTTTATATTTCTTTTCCAGAATCATCTCAATTTCATTAATAGTTGTGAAGAGCTTAGAAGTCAGGAATTCAAAAAGACATAGTTTCAAAAATACTGGTTGCTTTTGCTGGCAGTGGAGAAAGGGACCATAATCTTTCATCCTACCAATGCTTCTACACCATTTACCACCGCCTGAAAGAAAGAATTGCAAATAAGTGGCAAACATTGGCAACGATATATTTTCCCTGTTTAGGAATAGGAAAATTGCCGTCTGCTGACTTGGTTGACCCACTCTCTGCTCCTGTGAATAGTTTTGCTTCATCTTATTTTCACCATAGCTGGTCATGTGCTCTCTTCACCTTATCACTTCAGTTTTCTAAGATTCAAATGCAACAGGCAAGCAAAAAAAGATGAATTTTTTATAACCATTCAGCTCTACTATTCTTTCATATGGAACAGTAACCAAGGGAGCACACTGCTCTGATGTTCCATCTCTTTCTCTTATATCAACTATTTCCTTATATATCTTTCAAGGTTAAATATCTAGTACTTGGGACAATGGATATGCAGAAATTTCTTGGTCATTAGTTCTCCATGATAACATTTTACATTTTTTTGTCTTTTTAGTGAGTTTTTTAATTTTTCTCAGTTACTTGTAAAATCATTGTGTAACATTCTTTTTCTTCCCCTGAAGCAATTGGGGTTAAGAGACTTGTTCAGGGTCACACAGATAGGAAGTGTTAAGTGTGTCTGAAGCCACATTTGAAATCAGGTCCTCCTGACTTCAAGGCTGGTGCTCTGTCCACTGCGCCACCTAGCTGCCCTTCTCACATTCATTTTTTTTTAATAGCTTTTTATTTACAAGTTATATGCATGGGTAATTTTACAGCATTGACAGTTGCCAAATCTTTTGTTCCAATTTTTCCTCTCTTTCCCTCCACTTCCTCCCCTAGATGGCAGGTTGACCAATACATGTTAAATATGTTAAAGTATCAGTTAAATACAAAATAAGTTTACATGTCCAAACCGTTATTTTTCTGTATAAAAAGAATCGGACTCTGATCTCACATTCATTTTTAAAATAGTTTTAAAACTGGACAGAAACTTCCAGATTCTCTTTGTTCCTTACTTTCTATAACCACCACAACATCAATAATACAAGCAATTAAATATATGTTATATATGTATAGTCATACAAAAAAATTCTATAATAATCATGTTGTGAAAGAAGACATAAATCAGAAAAGAAAATTTTTTAAAATGCCTCAATCTACAGTCCTGTGCTATCAGTTTTTTCCTCTGGGAAAAAAATAGCATTTTTCATCATAACTCCTTTAAAGCTGTCTTAAATCATTGTAATGGTGAAAAAAGTTATGTCATTCACAGATAATCAACTGACAATATTGCTGTTATTTTGTGCATAGTACATGACATTTTCCAGCATCTTACGTAAGTCTTTCTATATTTTTCTGAGGGCATTCTGCTAATCATTTAATATATAATTTTGAGAGGAGTAGCAATCATGTTCTGATATAGAAGTTATATTTTCGTTATGTTGAATATATTTATAATATATAATTATATATATGTGTATATCATTTTTCTTTTTTAGTTTTGAATTTTGTTCCACTTTTCTCATCCTTCCCGACCCATTGAAAACATGACATAAAATCTATTATACATTTGTATATTCACTTAAATTGAATGACCATATTAGCTGCCATTAAAACATGGAGAGAAAGACTGAAAGTACAAACAAAAGAAGGAAAAAAAGGAAAGAAGGAAGGAGAAAGGAAATAAGGAAGAAAGGAAAGAATGGAGGAAGAAAACAAGGAAAAAAGTAAGAAAAGAAAGCATAGAAAGAATAAAGGGAAAAAAACCTGCTTTAATATGTATCCTGAGCCCATTGACTTTCTATCTGAAAGCAGATTTCATATTTCAAGATGAGTCCTTTGCAATTATGTTTTTTTTTATTTTGTTCATTAGAACTGCCAAGTCTTTTTGTGTTGATTTTACTACTGTTTTTATTATATAAACTATTCTCCTGTTTTTGCTTAATTGACTCTTCCACAGATCATTTTACACAGACCTTCTCAGGTTTTTTCTGAAATTAACTCCTTCATTTCTTAAAGTACAATAATATTCCATCTTGTTTGCATTCCATAATTTCTTTAGCCATTCCCCAGTGAAAACTCATGCTCCCAGTTTTCAGTTTTTTGCCACCACAAATAGTTTCTATGAAAATATTTTTACATGTGAGTTCTTTCTCACTTTCTTTAATCTTTTTTGGATTAAGTAGTATCACTGGGTTATTCACAATTCAATTAAATGTTGGGCAGTATTTCAAAGTACTTTCTGGAATGGATGGACCACTTCAAAACTCCACGAGTAGAGATCTCTAGAAGAGCTCTATACTTTTTTAAAAATCCATTTTACAAATGAATGTTCATAGAAATTATATTAAAGGAAATTTTTATCCATCAATATAATACAAAAAGGAAGAAAGGCAAGCAACAATTAAATAAAAAATGATATATGAGTCACAGATAAAGTTTTCCAGAATTCATCAAGAAACCAAATCAAAGAGACAAAAATTCATGCAAGTCCACCACAGAATTACATTTTCAAATACTTGTCATTTAAAACTGAATTTCTTTAACCTATCGGTTCTTGTATTGGGAAGATGAGGTTTTCAGCACTATATCTGAGGCTATTATCAGAGATAATGTACTAAAATGCTATTGGAAAAAACCATGGGAATTCTGGCTTTCTATATGACCATGTTGGCTACTGGTACTTGATTTTATGTGTAACTTATTAATATTTCAAAAGAATGAACACTATACATGAGTTTTGTTTAAAATGTTATATGTACTAACCAATTTGTTCCCATTCCATTCAGGTAGGCAGTAAGATCTATGGCTGAACAGAGTCAGAGAGTGGGCTTCAGAAAACTGGAAATCAAGTATTTGAGTGGAAAAGACAGAATATACAGAATATTATTAAGTATATGAGATTCATAATCATTTAAAGGAGTTTAGAAAAATGTACTATCTCTGGGTTTGAAGGTGCAAGATATCATTTCATGTGACAAGTGGCTAAATTCTCTGGTTTTCTTTCTCCTGCATTTATAGTTCAAATTTTGAATCCAGCTCTTTGGAAAAGTTTGAAACCTCTATGTTCAGCATTTAAAGTAGTTAAATTTGAAAATATTAACAGTTGCAGAAATATACTGTCTTCTTTCTTTCATTTACTCCTCTTTAGCATTTCTGAGAAAAGTCACATCTAGAAGGGGTGATTGGACTCAATGTTTTTTTAGTAGAGTGACTATTTGACTCAATGAGGGGGTCTTTTTCACTCTATAGGGGAATGACACTGACTTTGCAATCAGCAGCCCTGGTTCCCATTTAAGTTAAGCCACTTCCAGCAGGATAATGTTGAATGTCTCACTTTCTTTCTACCTGTGCATTTTTTTCTCATGCCTAAAATGCTTCACTGGAGTGGAAAATATCTATGATCCATTCCAGTGTTCTATATATGAAACAAACACACACATTCATGCAGTCATATATATGAACTGTCCCACTGTATCTCCAGGGAATTGAGGGTTTTGACCTGTACGTGCATGAATGTTTGTGGCAGGTCTCTTTGTAGTAGCCAGAAACTGGAAACTGAGTGGATGCCCATCAATTGGGAAATGGCTGAATAAATTGTGGTATAGGAATGTTATGGAATATTATTGTTCTGGAAGAAATGATCAGCAGGAGGATTTCAGAAAGGCCTGGAGAGACTTACATGAACTGATGCTGAGTGAAATGAGCAGGACCAGGAGATCAGTATATACTTCAACAACAATACTATATGATGATCAATTCTGATGGACCTGGCCATCTTCAGCAATGAGATAAAGCAAATCAGTTCCAATAGAGCAGTAATGAATTGAACCAGCTACACCCAGCGAAAGACCTCTGGGAAATGAGTTTGAACTATTACATAGCAGTCCTAATCCCTTTATTTTTGTCTGCTTGTATTTTTTATTTTCTTCACAGGTTAATTGTACCATTATTTAAAAGTCCGATTCTTCTTGTGCAGCAAAATAACTGTATGGATATGTGTGTGTGTGTGTGTGTATATATATGTATATATATATATATATTATTAATAATATTATTATATTTTATTAATAATATATAAATATCGGAGTACTTGTCATCTGGGGGAGAGAGTGGGGGGAAGGAGGGGAAAAATTGAAACAAAAGGTTTTGCAATTGTCAATGCTGAAAAATTACCCATGCATATATCTTGTAAATAAAAAGCTATTAAATAAATAAATAAAAATTAAAGATAGAATAATTTAAATATGAATTAATCTGAGACTTACTTTTAAGTGTAATATGTTTCTCAAGGACAAAATTTTTATTTTTTTGCCTTTGTCTCATTAGTACCCCTTACCATGCTTTATACCATGCTGTTCAGCATCTTCTTATTGAATTAAATTGAATTGACTGCTTTTAAAAAAGGGAAGGATGAGATGAAGAAAAGAAAGGAGAAAAAATGAAAAAAGGAAGAGAGGAAGGGAGAGAGAAGGAAGGGAGAAAAAATTAACAGGGAAAATGGAGGTGAAAGAAAGCATTCCATTAAATCACACTGTAACTAACCTGAATAAAAGTGTCCTTGCTGCTAGGTTCTGCAATGTGAGCTGCTCAAAGATGATATTACTGAATTCCTATGTAATGGAAAAGACACCCAGTAGTCCCCAAGTTCAGGTTGTATGGGCAGAAAATTATGAAGTTTCCTTTCTTTTCTGGCCATGATAATTCTGTTCTCCTTTGTTGAATATCAGAATTTCCCTCAATTTTTCCCACTCTATTTGTAGCTATAGTTGGACATCATTTTTGATAGAATGGCCCCAAAGGCTAATTTCACCTTTGTTAGATATTCTGGCATATCCCTGGGGACCAGGTCCCTGCTCTTCAGCCAAATGCAGAAAGGCAGAGATCATTGCCCTGAGGTAATTTTTCTGGGTGAAAAAGACAAGATGCCAAATAAAGTTCTCTTAGGCTCATGGGGTTGGAGTTCAACAAATATTAATTAATGTGCAAGGGAGTGAATATATATTATAGTTATGTAATTCATCTTCTCTCAACTTCCCTCAAAAGACTAGAATAAGTTCCCCTCAGACATTCTTCAAACGTCAGAAAAGCAGAGATCTAAGTATCCTAAGGAGTAGTTAGCCTGTCAGATCAGTTGTTACAGATGTACTGTGACTATGGTATTGATTGACATATAGGCAAAAGAGCTTTAAAAATTTGGAGTAGAATATTTTAAAATTGATTTCTTTTTATATCATATTCACTTCCAAATAATTCCACATCATACTTTTGCTTATCTTTTAGTTAAGACAATCTACCTATAAAATAATAACATCTGGCAGATGAGAAAACATTTGAAACCCACAATTCAACAACTATCCATAAAGAGGAAAGTGGCATGTTCCATCTTATTTCCTTTGTGTTCTTCTGCTCTCTTAAGCACTCATCTTTTATCTTTGTTGTTTGATCTTAGAGTAAAAGGTATATCCTTACATTAATGTAACAATTATTCTATTTTTTTTGTTAAGACAAACAGATATTGGTATGAATCTTCTCATATCGATGGTACTTTTACCTCTAAAACTGACATTTTGGGGATATATATGCCCATTAATGCTTTCATTATTAAAAGTAATACACACTTTACTGATCTTTCTTACAAATTTTAAATTGATTTACAAAAGTTTGGTTGGATTTGTAGAACCTCTAAAGGTGAACAAATATGTGCATCTACCCTGTAGCCTTTCCTATATTGTCTTTTGGTAATTTCTCTCAATCTAAACTTATTTCATGTTCTATCTATAATCCATGGAGATATGAACATATTTTTAATAGTATTTTATTTTTTCTAATTATATATAGACATTTTTAACATTTATTTTAACATTCATAGAAGATAATATGAAACATCTAATTAGAAAAACAACTAATGTGGAAGAGAATTTGAAGAGAAAAAAATATATAAATTGTCAGTCCACCTGAAATTTATGATAAAAAAAAAACAATCTGTCTACAGAATTACAAATCATTAAAGAAAATTATCCTAAAGTACTAGTTTAATAAGACAAAGTAGAAATAACAAGAATCTATTTATTATTATCTAAAATAGATCTGAGAGAGAAAACTTACAGGAATCGAATAACAATGTTTCAAAATATCCAGAATAAAAAAAATTGCAAGCAGCAAAAACAAACATAAAACCAATTTTAATGCTGTGGAAAACTAATCAGGATTTTACAAGACTTAGAATTTTTATAGTAAAAGACTGTAGAATTTGAAAAACTATATATCAAAAAGCAAAGAAGTTGGGGTTACATCAAAGAATAACATATCAAGTAAAGTTAGATATAAGAGTAATGAAAAATAACAAGGATATTTGATGAACTAAAAGACTTTCAGGTACTTGTAACAAAAAGACCAGAACTCAATGGAGATTTTGATATACAACTCTATAAAGAAAATTTAAAAATCATTAAAGAACATGCTAAGACACTCATTAAAATCAAATTGTTTACTTATGGTAAGAAAATGTTAATACTTTTAATTATTCATTATCATTAGTGATGGTATTCTTAAAACACTTGTTATTGCTAAGAGAGTTTGGAAGCAAAGTTGAGACTGATTGCTTAGAAAAATTTTAGATTGGCTAAAGTGATAGAAAGGAAAGTTGATAAATGTTGAAGGGGATGTGGAAAAATTGGTGCCTTAATTCATTGTTAGTGGAAACTTAAAATGATCCAACTATATTAGAGAACAATTTAGAATTATAAAAAAAGAGTTATTAAAGGCCTAAACTCTTTGATCCAGCAATACCACTACTTGGTTTATTTCTGAAGATGATTAGGGAAAAAGGAAAAGAGACTATATGTTGTAAAATTTATAGCAGTTCTCTTTGTTATATCAAACAACTGGAAATTGCAGAAATGCCCATCAGCTGGGGAATAGCTGAATGTTATGGTATATGATTGTAATGGAATACTACCATGCTATAAGAAATGATGAACTCCATGGTTTCAGTAAAAAACATGAAATGACTAATGAAATAATGAAGAGCGAAATGAGCAGAAGCAAGAGAATGTTGTACAGTGACAGCAATAATGATTTAAGAATTCAAGAGAGAATAAGTTATTTTTACTATAAAAGACATTCGAAGGAAGATTGTATCTGCATCCCAGAGAAAGACCTGATAAATAGAAGTATGTGGAGAATTATTTTACAAACATATATACACTCTTAATTTCAAAAATTAAGAAATAAAATAGAATCTCAAAGGAAAATGTAAAATTCTCAAAATAAAAGCAATTTAAACTAAAAACAATCTTTGATTTTTCAAACAAAATTTTGAGTTCCAAATCTTCTTACACCTCTACTTAAGATGATGCTGATAGTTAAATCAGGTAAGATGAAAAAAAAAGAAAGAAAATTATAGACCTTAATGAACACAGAAACAAAAGTTTTAAATAAAATATTAGCAAAGAGGTTTAAAAACTGTATATCAAAAATTTGATACATTATGACCAGGATTGATTTTTATCAGGAATGAAGGTTTACTAATAGGAAAGCTATAAAATGAATTAACTATATTAATATCAAAATCAACAAAAATCATATAATCAAAATAAACCAATATAAAATAAAAACTTTTAACAAAATATTACATTTATTTCTGTGCTTTTTAAAACAGAAAATAGAGAAATAAATGAACCTTTTCTTGAAATGATCATAGTATATATCTAAAATCAAAAACTACCATTATATGTAATGGAGATAAACAGAGCCCTTTCCAGTGATAGAATAGGAATACTAATTATAGCAACATGACAAGGAAAAGAAACTTGGGGAATAAGTATAGACAAAAAAATTATCACTTTGCTTACATATGATATGATTATATATATAAAGTCTGTACATAAACATACATGACCCTAAAGAGTCAACTAAAAATTAACTGAAATAATTTCAACAAAGAAACAGCAAAATATAAAATAAATCTACACAAATCACCAGTATTTCTAAGTAATA
Source organism: Antechinus flavipes (assembly GCF_016432865.1). Taxonomy (NCBI): domain Eukaryota; kingdom Metazoa; phylum Chordata; class Mammalia; order Dasyuromorphia; family Dasyuridae; genus Antechinus; species Antechinus flavipes. The sequence continues at coordinate 622,306,660 of NC_067400.1, read as the reverse complement.
CCAATAAGACCAAAAGAGATGGAAGGAAAAACTCCATTTAAAAGAAATAAACTTAAATGAAATGAATGTTCATATTCATATAGATACAATATAAAATACTTGAGCTTATTTTCCAAAATACAATGATAATTAGTTAAACACAACCACAAACTGCAATTTATAGAAATAAAGACAGGTCTAAACGCCTGGAAAAATTCATTGTTTGTTACTAAGATCATCCAATAGGATAAAAAAAAAAAAAGAACACAGTGCTACATAAATTCATTTGCTTAGTCAATGCCATATCCAATTACCAAAGAAGTACTTTATAGTGCTAAGAAAAAATAATAATGAAATTTATATAACATAAAAAAACATTACTTAAGAGAACTAAGGAAAAAAGTTTCCTAGCAGTGCCCAGTCTAAAATTGTACTGTGCAGTGCCCAGTCTTAAACTATACTATATAGCTAATTATTATTAAAATCTATTATTTTATTTATTTATATTAAATTACATAAATTAAATTATTAGTATTAAAAATTAGTAGTATTAAAAGAATTATTAAAATGAGTAACACTCATTTTAAAGCAATAAATCCAAGGGGGGAAATTGAGTACTCAACACATAGAAGCGAATACTCTGGTTTTCAATCAAAACTGACTGGGACTGAAAAGAGGGCTTCCTACTTGATTTGAAGTGAAAATTGAACAGTATGAAAGAAGTTAGATTTATACACATAATATAGTTATAGTTATGCTATATAAATTGTATTGTAGTATATCATATAATAGTATATAAAGTATTGCATAAAATACATAATGTGTGAAATATATTTTGAAATATTCCAAATCATCACTAATAAGAGAATTACAAATTGATACAGTTCTCATATTGTATATGCATTTCAACAGCCAAAATGACAAAAGAGAAAAATTTAAAATGTCAGAGCGGCTCTGAGCAAACAAGCCCAATGATGCCCCATTGTAGACATGCGACTAAGCACGAATATTCTGAAATCAATTTAAAATTTACCAAACTGTGTGTGCGCTTTGGCACAGACTGCCACGTTGCTAGGCCCAGACTCATAAGAGATCACCCAGGGGTCCATATGACCCCAGACTTGGAGGTGTGTGAGAGGAGGAAGTCTCTGTCCCCTCTGACCCGGCCACATTGCCAGCTCACACACAGTCCATGGGGTCATTTGATTGGCACTGGAATTAGGGGGGGGGGCTCTCTTAAAAGGCACTGAACGCACCCTCCCCTCTGCCCACCTTTCACTGCCTTCCCAAGGGCTGCTGGGCCATGGCCAGGCTGGACAGGGCAGAGAAATGGCCACATGTGCTTCATGGTGTGGCTACATCTCATTTGGGTTTGGGGAATTCCTGCCCATGTTCCCTCAGGCTTCCCCTTCAGGCTGGGACTTGGGAGGGACCGAGCAAAGAACTGAGACCCTCTTGTTTTCTCTAACACAGGACAGCCATACTCCCCTGGACGGCCCCACTGAGGGCAGCCAGGTGGTTATTTATGACCTCAGCCCAGGAAGGGAACTACCGCTGACACAGGAAGACCACGTTTTTTCCCCGACACCTACGTGACAGAGCTGAGCAGCTATTTCTGTGTTATGGGCTAGAACTCTGAACTTGAAACAAGGCGTTAAGTCAGTGGAATTGATAAAGACAATGGTAGTACAGTACATGTACTTAGTACTTAATATAGTTCTGAAAGATTCACACCTTTGATACAAAAGCATATAAGCTCAGACAAACTCAGCCAGAATCAGAACTGGAAGACAGAGACCATGTGGTGGTGCTCCTGCCTCCCCCACTGAAACCAAGACATATTTAGGAGGACCCCAAGAAAGCTGGCCTGGGCCCCAGGCCAGGAGATAATAAAGGATTTGGACTTTAACCCCTGACTACTTGTGTGGTGATTACTGAACTGAAACAAAAGCTATTCCCAGAGACCTCCAAGAAAACAGAAACAAAGAACATTACGTTTCTGGAAACCAAAGCACAGACCAGACACTGAGGTTCCCTCTGTGGAAGCAGCACCTGACTTCTGGGGAGGAGGGATTCTCCCATGGCTTTTCCTCCCACCATCAGGAGCTCCCCACCATCACCTCTGTCCTGGGTGCTCCAGGAAGGAGCACGACAGCCTCATCTCCAGAAGCCCTAGCCCCTGGGTATCTCAGGCAGATGGGAGTCTGAGGGCAGAGCCCCTGCTCCCCAAAGGAGTGGGGTACAGGACATCCCAAGGACAAATTAGGGCACGTGGAGAGCTGGCAAGGGCTCAAACATCAGCTAGGACTAGAGGCAGCTGGTCTGGACTCAGGAAGATCTGAGCTCCAACGTTGGCTTAGGTATTCCTAGCTATGTGACCCTGGTGAATTTCCAAGCCTCAGCCTGCCTCAGTTTCCTCATCTGTGAAATGAGAGACCTGAGATAATGACAAAGAACCAGCACAGTGCCTGCATATAGGAAGCACCATAAAAATGTGCACTCTTCACTCTTATCCATTCCCACCTGAAACCCAGGGAGCCTGAATGATTTGTCCTATATCTTGCTTCAAGTGTCTGCCAGAGAGGGGATTGAACCCCAGGCCGCCCAGCTCAGAGGCCTTGTACTGACCTCCCACAGTTGTCCCCAGTTCTCCTCAGTCAGCCCCCTCTCAGGAGCCCCAGGGCCCCAGTCCCTGCTAGTGACATAGCTCGGGGTGGCGTGCTGAGCCCTTAGAAACCAGCTCAAGCCTTCAGCCAAGCTCACTGCTCCACTGGGGGTGCCCTGATGGGCCCCACTCTGAGAAGGATGTCTGGGCCAAAGCCATCAGGGGGCTATGGAAGGGATCCTGGGGAAAAAGGGAGCAGGGGACAGGTCATTTCTCTTACTCTATCCCTGGGCCTGAAGCCCTGCTCGCTCAGCTCCACTCTGGGTGTCCAGGTTCTAAGCTGGGGTTCCTTCTCTGTAAATAAGGCTTCATGATGCTTTCATTGGCTGTCTCCTGCCATTAGGAGGAAGTGGCTGAGCAACCTTTATTCCTGTTTTGGAGCTCCTGTTTTGCCCTGGCCCTGTCTAGGACCTTCCTCTTCTCTGGGTTATTCTCCACCTTGAATAGTTCAGACTTTCTCCCCACTCCCAGACATCTCTTTCTCTCCCAACAGGCACTGAAGCATGAGACTAATAGAACCAGCCTTAACCATTGATTGCCTAGATGTCCCTAGTATTTCTTCATGAAAAATCAAGGTTTTTGAGGGCAGTGATCTCTGTTGGCAGTGCTCCTTCCTCATTTGGTAGATCCCACTGGTGACTACAAGATCATCTATGACTGAAGGAGTGAACTTTTGGAGTTTGATACATTATAGGAGTTTACATATTACATAATTACATATTATATAAGATATTCTTATGTAATAAAATGTAAAAAAAAGTAATAAAAAAATTCTATGTAAAAAAAATTACAGAATAAAAGATATTCTGTATCACTTCCGTCCCCTACTCACTAAATTCTAGTGGTTTCCTATCGCCTCCAGGAACAGATATAAAATCCTCTTTGGCCTTCAATACTATATATAACAGCCTTTTAATAGTCTTATTTTATGTATCTTAATTCTTAGAGAAAATAATTCAATTGTGTTGCTTTGCTTAAAATTCACTTTGCCATTAATATTTAAAATTTTTGTACATTTACCACATTACTAACACATTTCAAGAACCTAATCTTATATATGAATATAATTATTAATGATGACAAATTCAGAATAGCTAACATTTTCAAAAGAGTAAGATTTCATTCTTGTATTTCTCTATAAGCACTGACTAGATGTGTAGCATTGCATCATATATATGATACATAGTTACAATTTATGTGTCCTTGTTTCAAAATTTTGTTATGAAAGGGAAGAGAAGCATGGTTATAACAATATTAGAACTGTCCTTTTAGAGGCACAGATGGAACTGACATAACATAAAATGTCCTCAACACTGATTCCAAGTAATGTCATGATTGGGTAGATTAATGGGGCGGTGGATAAAATGCCAGATTCAGAATAATGTGTTGGAATCTTCAGTTCAGATCAATAATTACCCTAAACGCAGCCAGGTGATAAAAGTTCAGATCTTTTATTGCCTCCAATATAGCCCCATTAGTTGAGAGGCCTATTTCTCTGCTTAGTTCCAAGAGCTCTTGCCGCTTTGTCCTTTGCTTCTGCCTCTGCTTTCTTCAGCCTCCAGAGCCAGCACCAAGTTGAATCTGTCTTGCCTCTGAGAGAGCCTTCTCAATGTTCAGTATAGCCCGGTTAGCTTTTCTTAGAGGCCTCTCTCTCTCCTTGGTTCCAAGAGCTCTTGCAGTTTTGTCCTTTGTTTCTGTCTCTGCTTTCTTCAGTCTTTAATCCAGCTCCACTCTTCATGTAATTCCACTGAAATCGGTCCAAGAGCCTCTGTCTGTTTTTTTTATACAAGAAGGAGGAATTGTGGGATACGAGAGAGAGGAATTATAGGTTTCTTCCCAGAGTGCTCTCTGGCCCTAAGAGCTTCAAGGGAGGTGTGAATTCACAAAGTTACTAAGTTAATTTTGTGAAACTCCCATATTTGTGAACTCCAAAGAGTAAAGGTGTGAACACAAGCATTGAATCAATTAGTTCTACTTAGTACCTTGTTTCAGGTTCTGGCCCAAAACGTCAACTCTAATGAGTTAGCAGTTTGTAAAGATTCCAACAATAATGAAGACTGATCTTCATGAGTTCAAATCGTGCCTCAGACACTTACTAGTCATGGGATCCTAGGCAAGTTATTTAATTCTATTTGCCTCTCAGCTCCTCTTCTGTAAAATGAACTGCAGAAGTAAATGATAAACGATTCCAGTTTCTTTTCCCTCCAAAAAAATCCACATTGGGTCTTGACAAGTTGGACATGACTGAAAGGATTCAAAGGCAGCAACAAAAGTCATGGGTTTTATTTAGGAACAGTCAATCATATAGCAGAGTTCCACATATATAAGCTATATATAGTTATATATATACATATATGTTCCACAATAAGCTTTGAGGCTGACAGGTATTTATGAAGTCATGTATTGCATATTAACATCTAAGGCAAAATGTAATATTTAAGTCTAGAGTCTGTTGGTATTAACTTGGCTCAGAGATGTAACTTCAACCAATACAATCCCACATATACTTCCCTAATTTTCATAAGAAATAGCCAAACTATCAAAAAATTATTTTTATAAAAGAAACATGTAAATCTTTTATTTCCATTGTGAAAGATCATTATTTTAGAGCTTTACAATTCTTTCAATCACTTCTCTCAGAGAATTAATAAGATTTAAGAACTCATTAAGCCTTAGAAAGATATTCACAAAGTCTGTGGTACTTTCCCAAATTCAAAGTTATTGGGGACAGCTGGGTGGTGCAGTAGTTAGAGCACCAGCACTGAAGTCAGGAGGACCTGAGTTCAAATCTGACCTCAGACACGTAACACTTCCTAGCTGTGTGACCTTGGGCAAATCACTTAACCCCATTGCCTCAGCCAAAAAAAAGAAGAAGAAGAACTACAAGAAGAAGATGAGGAAGAAGAAGAAGAAGAAGAAGAAAGTTATTAAATAATTATTCTTCAAAATATGCCCAATTAAATTCTTGACAGATTAAAAAACCATAATGACATTAACTTCTATCAGAAGAGGGAGCACTTACTATATGACTAGCACTGTGCTAAGGGCTGGAGATGCAAAGAAAAGCAAAATGCAGTCATTGTTCTCAAGGAATTCACTGTTTAATGGGGAAGACAACATGCTAATAACTGTACAAATAAGAAATAAACCGTATAAAATGAAAATAATATAAAAGATAAGTCACTAGCAGTGGTGGGCAAGATTATCTTGGCAAATTGACTTTCAAATATATTATGCTGTTTTCAAAATATTTAGAAGCACTCCGTTTCCCAGAGCTAAGCCCCGAAGTGCTCTGAGTTTGACATAACAATAATCTTTATTTATTTATTTATTTGTTATACCTTTTTATTTACAAAACATGCATAGGTAATTTTTCAACACTGACCCTTGCAAAACTTTCTGTTCCAAATTTTCTCCTTTTTCATCCACACCCTCCTCTAGATGGCAGGTATTCCAATAAAACCTTTAACCTTTAACAATATTGTTAAAATATATGTTAAATCATGTATTGGTCTACCTGCCATCTGGGGAAGAGGGTGGGGGGGGGGAAGGAGGGGAAAAATTGGAATAAAGGTTTTGCAATTGTCAATGCTGAAAAATTACAATCAAAGGAACACGGAAATGAAACATGAAAACTGATTGATTGTCCAGGGCCAGTTTTCAGATAAAACAGATGGGTTACTGTTGGGGGCCGGGCCAGGTCACAGGAAAACGGGAAACCACAACAGAGACTGCCTCTTCCAGCTTCCCCGAGCCTGACGGGGCTTCGGACGTCTCCGGCCCTCCTCGTGGAGACGGGAGGAGGGAATCACCAGACAGAGAGCGGAGGTTGATAGCACAGTGATGTTTATTGATTCTTTCTCCCCTGGTTTCGACATAAATCCTGCATGTTTTTCTCCTGTTCTATGACCCTGATCTGAGAAAACTCCCCTTTTTTCAGGGTCATAGAACAGGAGAAAAACATGCAGGATTTATGTCGAAACCAGGGGAGAAAGAATCAATAAACATCACTGTGCTATCAACCTCGGCTCTCTGTCTGGTGATTCCCTCCTCCCGTCTCCACGAGGAGGGCCGGAGACGTCCGAAGCCCCGTCAGGCTCGGGGAAGCTGGAAGAGGCAGTCTGTTGTGGTTTCCCGTTTTCCTGTGACCTGGCCCGGCCCCCAACAGGTTACTTGAGGTGCACAATTGTGAAAAAAATTTCTTACACCAGTCTTCGAATCTGACTGAATTTCAGGTCAGTGTAACCTAGATTATTGGATAAAAGTTTCTAAGTAGAATGAATAGGTGTTCTAGTTTCCTAGCAATGCAGGGCTAGATTCAAACATGCAGGAAATCCCATTTCCTGAAATTGGATAAAATTTTTTCTCTTGATAGAGATTGGATTCAAAATTGAATAGAAACTAAACTAGCCACAGAATTGAGTCATAAGATAGAGTCAGTGTGATTTACTCAATTTCAGCAGTTAGACATTCACTGTCCTAATGCCCTCACTAAGGAGAATAAATATCCTTTCTTTAATCTTGTGTTTATTGGGAAAGTTTCTAATGTATTCCCATTATATATAATGATTTTTTTGGGGGGAGTGGGGTTAAATACATCCATCTACAGGTATTTGCCCTGGAAGTGATACCTCAGAGTTGTTTTAATTTACATTTCTCTAATTATGCGATTTGGAGCATTTTTATATGATGATGAATAGTTTTGATCTTTCAGTCTGAAAACTGCCTGTTCACATCCTTCAACTATTTCTCAATTGGGAAATGACTCTTATTTTAACAAATTTAAATTTCCTATATATTTGGGGAAATTAGGGCCTTTATTAGAGAAATTTAACCTAAAATATTTTCTCCAGTTTCCTGTTTTCCTTTTAATTTGGGGTGCATTGGTTTTGTTTGTGAAAAAAAATTAATTCCATGAAATAAATATTATCTTTTTTACCTTTCATAATTTTCTCTATCTTTTGTTTGGTGATAAATTCTTCCTTTTTCCATGCTTCCTTAATTTACTTATGGTATTATCCTTTGTGTCTAAATTATGTACCCATTTTGACCTTATCTTGGCATATGGTGTGAGATGCTGGTATTACTATAATTACCTCTAGTCCTGGAGTATGGGGCATGGGGTTTCTGGCCTCAGGTGCTCCTTCAGTTCTCCCTTCTGACCTGGAACCTGAAACCAAAAACTTCACTCTCCTGTGAATGAGTGTAGCCAGAATCCTGCCCCATTGCTTTTTTTATTGATCAGGAATGTGCTAGCTCCTTCTCATGCAGGGCTGCATGGAGGAAGCACAGCTGGGTCTGGTGCCCCTTATAAACAGAGAACCCCTTAATGTTCCCCAACTCAGAGATCCAACTCTCCATATTGTCTAGGTGAAAGTTTCTGTACTAGGGTTGAGGTCATCTTCCAATCTAGCTAGCCCTTGGGCTCACTGCTTGCTGTTTCAGTAATGTTAGTTTGGAGAAGTTTACATTTTACAGGAGCCAAACCTCCCTCCTGGTCTCAGGAAGACTACTGTTCTGTTTCAACTCATATTTATTTTTAATGACTCTATGTTTGCCCTAAGATGCAATTTTGTCTTGTTTGAGGAGGAAATCTGGAGTGGTTAAATTTTTCTGACCTAATCTGTCATCTTCCCTGAATCCTCTTCTGTCCTCTCTAACCAGGTTGGCTAAATGTTTATTAATTTTGTTAATCTTTTCAAATATTTTATATTTTTTATTTTTCCATAATTTTGTTTTTCAGTTTATCTATTTCTCCTCTATTTTAAAACATCTCCCGCATTATTCTTATTTTAGCTTGGTTTGTTGTTTTCTAATTTTTAGGAAATTCATATCTGCTTTATTACTCTTCCCCTTTTCTATTTTATTAATGTCTGTGTTATAATGTATGATTTTTTTGCTTCCTGAATATTGCTTTAGCTACATTCCAGAGGTTTTGATATATTGTTTTATTTTTAAAAAAAAAATTTTTTTACATAACTACCAAAAGCTAGTTATTTCTTTGATCCAGTCATTATTTTGGATTTTATTGTTAAATCTTTATTTAGATCTGCAACTCTTATTTATGCTCTGTACAATAATTACTATTTTTATTGCATTGTGGCCAGTAAAAAAGATGTTTACTATTCTTGTTTTTTCATTTATTTACAACATACCTTATGCTCTTAATACATTGCCGATTTTTATAAAAGTTGCATGTGGTTCTGAGAAATTTGTATATTCTGTGGCAGTAGCAGTTGTTAAAATGTCGAAAAGTCTTTTAGTTCCAGTTTCTCCAGCAATATTTTCAATTGTATTTTTTGTTTTGCTTGATTTTGTATTGAATTTATCTGGAACTTAGAGAGGGACATTAAAGTTCCTTCTTATTGTTGTGTTACTATTTAGATCTTTTAATTTAGCTATTTTTCCTTTTTAAATTTAAAGTGTATAAGTTTAGTATTGATATTTGTTATTTATTATTCCTTTTATGCACAATGCAGTTGTTTATTTCTCCTTATGTTGTGAATATCTGTCTGATAGCTAACGTTTAGTTCCAACTTTGGGAAATTCACCTGATTTGTTTTCAATTTTGTTTTAACCTCTCATTTCTATTTTGTTCTTGTCTTTGCTATTTAAGTGTGTTTCTTGTAAACAAAGAGAAAATACTTTTTTTCCCTCTTATCCACTCTTCATTGTTATTGGATTGTTTCATCCATTTGCATATACATCTGTGTAAATTACATTTATATTTTTCTTCATTTGCCTGTAATATTTTTCCTGAATTAGGATTGTTTTTATCTTCCTATGTAAAGATTGTATATGTTTCTCCAATTATTTTTGTTTAATATATTTTGAGGTATCTGAGGTAGGATATATAAATGTTAGGGAATATTATTATTCTATAAGAAATGATCCCAGGATACCATTTTCATTCTTTTTGTGGTTGCTTGCTGGTATTTTATGTTCTTTCTCAGTTTTGTTGGTTTTGATTTGATTTTTCTTGGGCAGCAACATGATTTAATCCATATGTGTGCATATATTGAATTTAACATCCATTTAAAAATATATTTAACATATATTGCCTAACTTGGCATCTATGGTGGGAGTGAAGGGAAGAGGAGGAAATTGAAACTTAAGGTTTTGCAAGGGTTCATGTGGGTCCATGCATAGGCTTTGAAGATTAAAACAGAAAAGAAAGCTCCATCCTAGGGAATTGCTAAGTAAAGGCACTGTGAGCCTCCTGTCCACCAGATGATGGCAGGAAAGACCATTAAGAGAAAAGGGATTATTTTTTTCCCAAGATGGTCCTCTCCTCTGGCACAAAATCCTAAGACAAGGTGGATTGAGCCGAAATTGGCCCATCAGCTCTCCTGTGCGTGGCATGAGGTCAGCACTCCCCACTCCCTCATCCCCTGCACTTTGAGTCCAAAGGAATGCTTCTTTGCTGGCTGCCAATTGACATGTGTGTGAGTGTCTCCTTGTCTCTGTGAGTGGGTGCGTGTGAGTGGATGTGTCCGTGAGCATGCGTGTGTGGTAGCATGTGCCTGTGTGTGCTTGTGAGTGTTTCTAGATATCCTAGGTGTCCAAAGGGCTGCTCTTCCTTAGAAGAGGGAATCCCAGTAAAAGTCTGCGATGGTGAAAGGAGACTCCTGGCCGCTGTAATCATTGTGAAAGGTGCCATCTCTGAAGTTTTTAGAGCTTCGGGTGAATCTTCTGAGATCATCTCTGTGAGAGAGGTCCAGATTTCCTGTTGATGACTTTGGCCTTCTTGGGCTCTAGGGACAGGATTCATTGGCTGGGAGGGCACAGAGGGGAGACAGTCACTACTGGTTTCCTGCGAGGTTTCTGAGAGACAGCCGGACGCCTCCAGTAGGGAGAACAGATCCTCCTCGGGACTGGGCTCATAAGGCATGGCAAGTGGAGAAGTGGAGGGGCCCATGGCCACATCTTCCAAGCTTGGCAGGCTCCCGCTATCGCTGCTGCTGGGAGTGGCCTGAAAGAGAGAATGCAAGGGTGGCTGGGACTGCTGGGGGCCACTCCAGAGAACAGAGATCCCGCTGCTGTTATTCGAGGTAGGAGCCTCCTGGACACCCAGCAGGTGGCCAGGGTCCTCAGAAGCTGCTTCTGAGCAGGTGTAGGGACTGGATGCTGTAGCTGTAAGAAGCTGGTCCTGCGCTTCTTCATTGGCCCTGCCTGAACACTTTGCCTGCCTGCCTGAAGCAGGAGATAAATGTCTCTTCTTGGGAGTTCCCTCAGCCTGTGCTGAATCTTCCAGCTCTGTCTGGGTCATATGGGTCCAGATTTGCTGTTGAACACTTGGCTCTTCTTGGGCTTCAGGGACAGGCTGCAGAGGTAGAGATGAGTGGCAGTCCCCAATGGTGCCCTGGGAGCTTTCTAAAGGGAATGTGGGCGCCTCCTGTAGGACGAGCAGACTCTCTTGACAGGAGCCATAAGACACGGCAAGGGGAGCAGTGGAGGGCTGCAGGCCGGGGTTCACAACTTGCAAGGTTGCCAGGCCATTGCTGCTGCTGCTGGAAGTAGAGTCATAAGCATAGCACAAGGGCTGCTGGGGCTGCTGGATGGCCCAGCAGGCAGCGGGCATCACTCTGTCCCCCTCCTGCACACCGGCCTCTTCTGTTACCAGCAGGTCGCCGGGGTCCTCAGACAACGGGGGAGGCGTTGGCGCTGCCTTCTGTAGCTGGAAGCCGCTGGGCCTGGGCTTGTCCATGAGCCTTCGCTGAGGACACGGCGGGGCTGCCTGAACCACCAGGACACTGACGCCTCTTCTTCGGGGCTTTTTTCCCCCGGGCTGCCTCTGGGAAATCTGTCTGGGTCCCCCGAGTGCAGGTTTCCCTGTGAAGCCGCGGCTGTTCCCGGGCCCCGGGGGCGGGCTCTTGGGGCTTTGAGAGCCCGGACTGGAGACAGTCCAGCCTGTGCCCTGGGGAGGTTGGGAGCAGGGACACGGGCTCCCCCGTTCCGGACCCCGTAGCCTCTCGTCTGTCTTGGGAAGGCGTTGCGGCTGCAGAAGTGGGGGGCAGCGGGCTTGGGGGAAGGGCGGCGGCCTGGACCCAGAGTGGCTGGGGGCCCTGGAGCCCCTGGCCGGGGGTAGCGCTTCCCCGGTCCTCGTCTCGACCGTCTGGGAGCCATGGCCGTTGGCCGGCGGGGTCCAAAACCGCTTCGGCACAGGGGTCGGCGGCCACTGGTCCGGGCGGCTGCCCCGCGCTCAAGCCTCCTGCCGAGGCGGCGTCTCTCCGAAAGGCCCTAGCATAGGGATTGTGGTCGATTTTGAGGCGGATGATCTCAGCGTTGCGATAAGCAGTCACGGCAATGAACTCGGTCTCGGGGAAGGAGAAGATGTGGCTCCGGGAGGGCGCAGCCGGCGCTTCCTGGTCTCCGCAGCCCAGTTCTTCAATGTGGAGCCGGGGCCGGTACCTATGCAGAGACTGGAGCCAGATGGCGCGGCTGGCGCTCTGGGCCGTGGGCTCCGCGTTCGTGAGCCTGAGTGTTTTAAAGGCGACCTCTCGCTGCATCCAGTGGGCGCCCGTGTTGGGGGAGTCTGGGTGCGGATAGAGCTGGTTGCCGGGAACGTTGCTCTTTTCGGGTCTATAGGGAGCCCACCGGGCCTTCTTATAGCGCCAGTGATGCCGATCGGTGCGCACCATGTCCACAAAGACGCGGTAACGGGCCCGGGGCTCCATGCCCCGGATTTGGTAAGCCAGGGAGGGAAACATGGCCCGGCCCGGCCTGCTGAGGGTCATTTCGTTCTGCTGCCGATGTAACCTGAGCCACAGGGAATGGTTGCAGAGGACGACTTGGAGTGTTCCGGAGCAAGCGGCGCCGCAGCCGGGGAGCAGAGGCTGGACTTGCCCGGCTGCGGACGAGCCGTTTGGCTCGGAAGGATGAGCCGTGACAGGAGAAGGGCCGGGATCCGCGCCCTGCGGGGCGTTGGCAGCACAGCGCTGCCGGGGACTCAGGGAGGGGCGATGCTGCACCGTGACCCTGCCACCTTGGGCCTTCTTGGCCACTGGCATGGCAGCCTGAGGACCTAGAGGGGCTTTCGGAGGGGAGCTGCACTTCTGGACTGGCCAAGTCCCCCTCGGGGCTGGCTCGGCAGCAAAGCTTCTACCGCCAGAGAGGTCTCTCGAGAGTCTTGCCAGCCTGCAGTTGGACTCAGGGAGCACGGAGACACTGCCTGAGGGCACCGGAAGACACTGGCTCTCTGGATGGTCCTCCCACTCAGGGAAAGTGCCCCTGCAGGTCACGAGCAGACCCAAGGGACGACAGCCTGACCCGTAAGGCTGGGAGGCCAGGGACAGCTAGCTTCCACAAGGCTGTGTCCAGCTGCCAAATGAACACCTTTCCTCAGAGCCCTTCTTTTTATAGAGGAGTTTTTGTCTCCTCTCACGTCATCAAGTGCACCTCCCCCACCTTACTCAAGTCCCCTTTCATTTCCCTTGCTTTGCCTGCAGCCTTCCAACCACCTGGGGACAAAGGTCAGCCTCTCCCTCCCTTCCCCCCTTCCCTTATTCCCTTCTTCCCTTCCTCTCCCTTGTCCCCTCTCTCTTCCTTTCTCCCTCTCTTTGTGTTTCTCAACCAATAGGAATCCATCGCAGTGGACATCGTAGAAGACATCCCCCAGTCTCATGGACTCTTTGACAGTATTTTCTAGAAGATTTTGGGGGATTTGAGTGGCTTCGGGCAGGTAATCTAGCCGGTTCTTGATCTCTTTTCCCTCGGCCTGCTTTAGGTCTCAGCGCCCTAACTCTGCCAGGAACGGTCCGTGGCAGGATTCCTACCTGCCCTACTCACCCCAAAACTGCCTGAGATTGGAATTACTTGTCCTTTTAATGTTGAGGAGAGTTCCCATCAATACCGATGGCCTTGGACATTTTTTTTTCTTAGGGAGTTGATGAATCCTTCCTTCAATTTCTTTTCCTCAAATGGGACCCTTGTAAGTCTTTATTTCCTCCTGGATTCCTCTGGGCCACCTCTGTTTATCTAAATATTCATTCATGCCCCAGTGAGGGCAGCTAGGGTGGCTATCATTCTCTGTTTCAATTGTGGATATGTATTAACTATGTAATTAATTTATGGTGAATTATTTTATCTCTGCTCATTTTCTGATTTGTAAAGAGAAATAATCATTGTTGTGAAGATTGCATGATTGCAAAAGTGCTTAGTATAAAACTATGTTATATGCTATAGGGATGTTAACTGCTTTGTTGCATATAATTGCTTCATATTTGAAAATTTCCTGTTTTTTTTTTTAATACGTGAACAACAGGTAAATGATTTCTATGTGTGTATGAAGTAATTTGGAAATTTGTTTGAAATATGATAGTAAAAGCAATTTTAAAGGAGCTTTAATTAAAGACCACTAAAGGGATATGTAAATTGTAATCTATTTGCACTGATAGTGTTAACAGACGAGTTTGGGAACTACTTTAAAAACTCTACTTATCTACAGTCAGATTTCTGAGGGCCCTATCAATAAAAAGTAGCACTTTTAACCCTTTTCCTGGCTCACAAAAGAAAAATGATTTTCATAAATTGGAAAATAACCAGACTACAATTCAGTTTGCCTACAACATTTAATCAGAATCTAGGGAATCTCATCAACTAATGGTTAAGTCATTTTTAAAAACTATTCTATCTCAGTTTTAGAAATGCCTTATTTTCTCCCTAAAACAAAAGGGAAACGTATTTAAAGGAACAGAAACTACAGCTAAAACTTATTTGGCTATTACTTAGGAAAATTAAAAATTGTTAGCTAAGTTAATTGGAATTATTGTCATCGGGTTAAGCCTTATCAGTTCATTTTCAAGTATGAGGGGTGCAACACTTTTCCTCCTCCAGAGATTGGGGAGGGGGTATCAAATAGCACAGTCCACCAAAGCACTAAGAATAGTTGGGGCAGGCAACAGCAAGCTCAGCCACTTCCCTGGGGTCTCTATCAACTCTCCTTAATTTGTAAGCTTGCCAGTTTACTTGAATCTATCTGGATAAGCAAGGTCATCAGCCTTGAGAAAAGAGCCTATTTAGGATTTATAGTTTCTAAACAAGGAATGCATTTACTAAGAATCTATAATGATTGATTTTTTAATGAATGATCCTTTGCCCCAGGATAAGTTCAAACATATAAAACATGTTAAACAAAGTTCTCATGTGTGTAAGTCTAAGTAAACTTTTAAAATAAGGTATCTAGCCCTAAACTTAGATTGGTAGAACTTGCTATTAGAGATAAAATCTTTTGGGAGTGAAACCGATTTTCTTTTGAGTTCCATATTTGATAAATCATTAAACCCACCAAATAAGAGAAATGCCAAAGATTATTCAGAAATTTCCTTCCTGAAATGTTTAGATGGATGACTTATCTGGGCACAGGTTAGTGGAACAATCTGAATTCCTGCTAAAAGTGGAAGCCTTCTGATTTGGTTTCCCAGTTCTGTTTCCTTATTTCTGAGTCTGGCTATGAGGGTGGAATTGCTATTGCATGATCAGACTTGGTTTTGATGCTATTATATTCATGTTCCTGTTTTTTCCTCTTATTTATACAATCAAAACAAATGGTTAGTAGAAGTCATGAGCCCAATACAAGTATCCCAGGAAACATAGTGATCTTCTGTAGGGGGCTGGGACTCTGAAAAGGTGTTTTTGAATCTAAGACAGTAAAACACTTAAGGCTAATTATCTACTCAATGTGAGATCATGGTTCTATATGATATGGTGATATGATGACTCTCTTCCTGATTGGGGCTTGCTGAGTGTGGTGTAGTGAGGTAATCATAAGCAAAGATTGGAGGGCGAGGGAGAGGGTCTGAGTCTCTGTGCCCTAGCATGCTGAGGAGAGGAGACTTCAGGCTTTGGACTCCCAAGTCCAGGATTTATCTTTGGCAGTCTTTGTGGCAGCTTGCAGGCCTCCTTCATTTCTTGTCCTAAAGACCACTTTCTCTGATCCTGACTCTGACTGATCCTAAGGCCTTTCAGAGAGCTAGTCCAGACATTATATATTGCTGCCCAAGATGGACTAAGTCCCTGTGACCCAGAAATAAGATGAGTATTAATTAGTAACTAGTAACTTTTGTGTTCTAACTGAAATGTGGCAGATACAAGGAAAAGAGCATCTTCCACCCCAACCCCAAGCACTCCCTCCCCCCACCCCCATGCTGAGGGAGTTCTATAGAAAGCATATTTAGGTTAATGAAGAGGCGAGGTTTGCTTGTAACTTGAGAACAAATTGGTAGACTCTTGATGCACATCCCCTTGCTTCTCCAAGGAAGAAGAAATAGATAATTGGAAACTAGTAGGATATCAACTAATTGAATATTACACTGATAATGGTACTGATTCAATGTCTAAGGAAACATTCTATATATACAACATAATACAATTGGCTTTAAAGAATCCCACAAGTTCTAAAAAAAAAAAAAAAAAAAAAGTTTTAGGGAGAACAGCCAGACAAGGAAGCATGAGGAGAAAGAGGAAGAGAAGGGGGTGGTACTGACAAAATAGCTGAAAGACATGGAGAATTGAGTGAACTTAAAGGATGTAGTGATTCTCACTCTCACAGCTCTGCTTCACCTCCCCCTACACCCAAACAGGCTCTTGATCCTCCTCCATCAACTTTACCTTCCTGGATGGAGGGAGGAGGAAGAGTGGGAAGGGCAGTGATACCACCAGAACTCAGTCCCCCAGGGTAGTTGCAACTACTCCTACCATGACTCCATTGCAAAAGTCACTACTTAAAGCCCAAGAAGAAGGGCAGGATACAGGTGATTTGAGAATAGAAACTTATCCTGGGATTGAAGAGCTTAACTCTTCAAGTCAAGAAAAAAAAAGATATACTCCTTTTAATCTAGAAATTATCAAAGATCTGAAAAAGGCTTGCACTCTTTTTGGGTCTACGTTGTCTTATGTTAAGACGTTATTAGAGAATTTAGCTTTTAAAGTTTTAACCCCTAATGATGGGAAATCTATAGCAAAGACATGTTTAGAACCTGGACAAAACTTGTGGCTTTATGAGTAGGGAACTCTGTAGCATACAGAGTTCATATGGGGCACACTCAAAGCAGTTCTCGGGGGAAGTTTTATATCTCTAAATAGCTATATGAATAAAATACAGGAAGAGTGGATTGATGACATATGCATGCAATTAAAAAGCTAGAAAAAGAACAAATTAAAAACCACCAATTAAATACCAAATTAGAAATTCTGAAACTCAAGGAGAGATTAATAAAATTGAAACTAAGTAAACTATTGAACTAATATAATAACTAAAGCTGAGACTTGGTTTTGTGAAAAAACTAACAAAATAGATAAACCTTTTTTTTAATTTGATGAGATAAAGGAAATAAGAAAACCAAACCACTAGCATCAAAAATGTAAAGGGTGAATTTACCACCAACAAAAAAGAAATTAAAGCATCAGTTAGGAGCTACTTTGCCCAAGTGTGTTGGAATCTTTACAAACTGCTAACTAATTAGAGTTGATCTGATCTTACAAGAAGATGTTATGGGCCAGAACCTGAAACAAGGTACTAAGTAGAACTAATTAGTACAATGCTTATGTTTACATCTTTACTCATCGGAGTTAACAAGTATGCCAGATTCACAAAGTAAACTTTGTAACTTTGTGAATTCACACCTCCCTTAAAGCTCTTAGGGCCAGAGAGCATTATGGGAGAAAACCATAATCCCTCTCTCTCGGATCCCACAATTCCTCCTTCTTGTATAAAAGAAATAGACAGAGGCTCTCGGGGAGATTTCAGCTGAATTATGCCAGAAGCCCTCTCTCCAAGGCAAGAGATATTCAAGAGAATATTTTCCACTTGGCTGGCTGGTGGCGGAAGAGAGTTCAGCTGGATTGGAGAGGAGCACTCTGGTGCAGACACAGAGCACTTTGGGAGATTGAGAGCCTGAAGCCCTTTCTCGGAGGCAAGGCAGATTCAACTTGGAGCTGGATTGAAGGCTGAAGAAAGCAGAGGCAGAAGCAAAGGACAAAACTGCAAGAGCTCTTGGAACCAAGCAGAGAGATAGACCTCTAAGCTAACTGGGCTATATTGGAGGCAATAAAAGATCTGAACTTTTATCACCTGGCTGCGTTTTGAGGTGATTATTACTTTCAACTGATACTAAAGCTGCCTCTAAGAAAACCTCCTCTGAGAAATCTGCACTTCTCCCCCAAAGAGAACTATTCTACTTATTTTAAAAGAAGAAGATCACCCCACAATTGTATGGCAGAAAGCCTTACAATCTAATCTAAATGGATGAATATTTATAAAAAATATAAATTTCCCAGGTTAGCATAAGAGAAAATAAAGCATTTAAATAGCCTCATTTTAGAATAAGAAATTGAATGTCATTAATGAATTCCCTAAGAAAATAATCTCTAGAGCCAGATGGATTTATTTAAAACACAATTAATTCCAATACTATGTTAATTGGGAAAATAGGTAAAGAAAAAGTACTTCCAAATTTCTTCTATGACACAAATATGGCTCTGATACCTAAACCAGGAAGGGCCAAAACAGAGAAAGACAATTACAAACCATTTTCCTTAATGAATAATGATGCAAAAATTTTAAATGAAATATTAGCAAAGTGATTACAGCAACTTATCAGCAGAATAATACACTATGACCAACTGAGGCTTATACCAGGAATTCAGGGATGGTTCAATATCAGGAATATTAATATCATAATTTACCATATTCATAACAAAACCAACAGAAATCATATTATAATCTCAATAGATAGAGAGTAAGCTTTTGACAAAAAACAGCACCATTCCTATTAAAACACTACAGAGTATAGGGATAAAGAAAGATTTCCTTAAAATAATAAGCAGTAGCCTTCTAAAATCTAAAGCAAGAATTATTTGAAATGGAGCAAAGTTTGGCCATTTCCCAGTAAGATCAGAAGTGAAACAAGAATGCCTATTATCATCACTATTATTCAACATTGTACTATAAATCTTGGTTTTAGCAATAAGGGAAAAAAAAAGAAATAAAAAATTTTAAATAGGCAATGAGGAAATAAAATTATTACTGTGGAGATGATTATGATATTCTTAAAGAACCCTATAAAACAATCCAGCAACCTGCTTGGAATGATTAACAGCTTTAGCAAAGTTGCAGGATATAAAAGAAATCCACCCAAATGATCAACATTTCTATACGTTACTGACAAAGCCCATCAGCAAGAGATAGAAGGAGAAATTACATTTAAAATTACTACAGACAAAATAAAATACTTGGGCATCTATCTGCCAAGATAAATCCAAGAACTTTATTACAATTACAAAACAAAACAAAACAATTCTCACCCAAATAAAATCATATCTAAATAATTGGAAAATATTAATTGTTCATAGTGAGGCCAAGCTAATATAATAAAATTGACAATTCTACCTAAATTTGTCTACTTGTTCAGTGTCAAACTAATCAGTCAAAACATTAATTTATGGAACTTGGAAAAAATGACAAAATTCATCTGAAGAACAAAAGATCAATAATATTAAGAAAATTAATGGGAAAACAAAAACAAAAGATGGTGGCTTAGCAGTACCAAACATAAAATTACATTATAAAGCACTAATCATCAAAACCATTTGGTACAACTAAGAAATAGAGTGGTAGTTCATGGAATAGATTAGATGCATATGACAGAATAATCAAGATCTATGGCAATAGAATATTTGATAAATCCCCGTAATCTAACTTCTGTAATAAGAATTCACTATTTGACAAAAAATGCTGGAAAACAATATGTCAGAATATTAGCATAGATCTGCATCTTACACTCCATACAAAAAATGTCAAAATGGATACATGATTTGGTTATAAAGGATGATACCATAAACATATTAGAATAACAAGAGAATATTTACCTATTAAATCTTTGGAGAAGGGAGTAATTTATGACTAAAGAATAACTAGAAAACATGATGAAAGGCAAAAATGGACAACTTTGATTACATTAAATTAAAAAGATTTTGCAAAAACAAAATCAATAGAAACAAAATTAAAAGGAAAGTAGAAAACTGGAGAAAATCTTTACAGCCAATATTTCTGACAAATGTCTCATTTATAAAACATGTGAATAACTGTGCCAAATTTATAAGAATATAAGTCATTCCCCAGTTGATAAATGGTCAAAGGATATAAATAGACAATTTTCAGATGATGAAATTGAAGCCATTTATAGTCATATAAAAATGCTCAAAATCATTATTGATCAAAAAAATGCAAATTGAAACAATTCTGAGTTAAGTGAACTTAAAGAATGTGGTGATTCTCACTCTTAGAGCTTTGCTTCACCTCCCCCTATACCCAAGCAGGCCCTTGACCCTCCCCCATCAACTTGTCAAGGTATCCCCCGATACCTGTCAGATTGGCTAAAACGACATAAAAAGATAATAATAATACTAATTTTTTGTAGTATCATCTTTATGTTGTACCTATCATGTACCCATTTTAATCTTATTTTGGTATGAGGTGTGAGCTATATGTCTATGCTGAGTTTTTGGCATATTATTTTCCAGTTTTCCCAGTAATTTTTGTCAAATAGTGAATTCTTATTACAGAAGCTGGAGTGTGGTGGTTTATGAAATACGAGATTACTATAGGCCTTGATGATTGTGTTATATGTCTCTAATTTATTCCACTGATACACCACTCTATTTCTTAGCCAGTATTAAATGGCTTTGACGATGGCTGTTTTATAATATAGTTTTAGTTTTTGGAACTGCTAAGTCACCATCCTTTTTAATTCCCTTGATATTTTTGGCATTTTGTCTTTCAGATGAATTTTCTTATTTTTTCTAGTTTTATAAAAAAATTTTTGGCAATTTGATGGGTATGGAACTGAATAAGTAGATCAATTTAGACAGAATTGTCATTTTTATTGTATTAGCTTGGCCAAACCATGAACGATTGATATTTTTTCAGTTGTTTAGATATGACTTTATTTGTGTAAGAAGTGTTTTGTAATTATGTTCATATAGTTCTTAGGTTTGTTTTGGTGGGTAGACACCACCAAAACTTTATTTTAACTATAATTATTTTAAAGGGAATTTATCTTTCTATCTCTTGCTAATGGGCTTTGTCAGTAATATATAGAAATGCTGATGATTTCGTGGGTTTATTTTATATCTTGTAACTTTGTTACAGCTATTAATTAGATGTCAGCTACTTTGTTAAAGCTATTAATTTTTCCAGTAGGTTATTGGATCATTTTCAAGGTTCTCTGAGAATATCATCATATAATCTTCACAGAGTGATAGTTTTATTTCCTCATTGACTCTTCTAATTTATTTAATTTCTTTTTTTTTCTTATAGCTAAAGCTAATGTTTCTAGTACAATGTTAAATGATAATGGGCATTCTTGTTTCACTTCTGATCTTATTGGGAAACAGCCAAGCTTCTCTCAATTACAAATAATGCCTGCTGTAGATTTTAGAAAAATACTGCTTACTATTTTAAGGAAATCTTCCTTTATCCCTATGCTCTGTAGTGTTTTAATAGGAATAGAGCTTATTTTCTATCTATTGAGATTATCGTATGATTTCAATTGGTTTTGTTATAGATATGGGCAATTATGGTATTAATTTTCCTGATATTGAACTAGCCCTGCATTCCTGGTATAAGCCCCAATGGATCTTACAATTGTTCAGAACAATAGCAGTGTATTATTCTACTGATAAGTTGCTGCAATCCCTTTGGTAATATTTTATTTAAAATTTTTGCATCAATATTCACTAGGGAAATTGGTCTGCAGTTTTTTTCTTTGTTTTGATTCTTCCTGGTTTATGTATCAGTACCATATTTCTATCTTAGAAGGAATTTAACAGGACTCCTCCTTTACCTGATTTTTCCCCAAATAATTTATAAATTTTTGCATTAATATTCTTTTAAGTGTTTGATAGAATTCACTTGTGAATCCATCTGGCCCTGGAGACTTTTTCTTAGGGGGTTCATTAATGACTTGTTTAACTTATTTCTCTAAAATGATGCTGTTTAAGTAATTTATTTCCTTTTCTGTTAATCTGGGTAATATATATTTTCAGTTCAGTTAGATTTTCAGAATAGTGCCACAGAGTTGAACAAAACAGCTTCTAATTAATGCTTTAATTTCTTTGTCATTGGTGGTAAATTCACCCTTTACATTTTTGATGCTGTTGAATTGTTTGTTTTTTTTTTCTTTCCTTTTTCTAATCAAATTAACCAAAGGTGTATTTATTTGGTTGTTTTTTCATATAAAAACAAACTGTTTTATTAATTACTTCAATTGTTTTCTTGGTTTTGATTTTATTAATCTCTACTTTGAGTTTCAGAATTTTGAATTAGGTATTTAATTGGTGGGTTTTAATTTGTTCTTTTTCTAACTTTTTAAATTGCATGCCCAATTTATTAAACTTCTCTTTATGTAGTTTATTTATATATCTATTTAGAGAGGTGAAATTTACCCTAAGAACTGTTTTGATTGTGGCCCATAGGTTTTGGTATGTTGTCTGATTATTTTCATTCTCTTGGATGACAATTATGAATGATTTCTGTGATTTTTTTGTTTGATCCATTCTTTTTTTTTTTTTTAAATTTTCCAATGGATCTTTCCCTGTCCCTTTTTATTGCATTGTAATCTGAAAAGGAAGCATTTACTATTTTTGCCTTTGAGTGTGAGATTTTTATACCCTAATACATGGTCAATGAATGATTAAGTTACTCCCTCTTAAAGCCAAAACTGATGATCAAGCTTCTTTTTTTTTCTTTTTTCTTTTTTTAATAACTTTTTATTGATAGAACCCATGCAAGGGTAATTTTTTACAGCATTATCCCTTGCATTCACTTCTGTTCCAATTTTTCCCCTTCCTCCCTCCACCCCCTCCCCCAGATGGCAAGCAGTCCTTTACATGTTGAATAGGTTACAGTATATCCTAGATACAATATATGTGTGCAGAACCAAACAGTTTTCTTGTTGCACAGGGAGAATTGGATTCAGAAAGTAGAAATAACCCAGGAAGAAAAACAAAAATGCAAGCAGTTTATATTCATTTCCCAGTGTTCTTTCTTTGGGTATAGCTGCTTCTGTCCATCTTTGATCAATTGAAACTGAATTAGCTCTCTTTATCGAAGAGAACCACTTCCATCAGGATACATCCTCAAACAGTATCATTGTTGAGGTATATAATGATCTCCTGGTTCTGCTCATTTTACTTAGCATCAGTGATGATCAAGCTTCAAACAATTTTTATCTCCCTCTTCTCTTCCCATCGATTTTAATAGGTCTTTTGTGTCTCTTCATGCAATCTTATTTGTGCTATAATATCTTCCCTTTCATTTTCTTCCAGGAGAGACAATTTTCCACATCTTAATGTTTTTTTCTTTGATATCATCACACCCTCTGTCCATGTGAAACCCCACTATGTCTGCCCTAGTAACATAAGAGTTCTCAATAGTTACAGATTTTGTTTTTTTCATCCAGGGATGTAAACAGTTTAAATAATATGTATTTTTCTCCTGCTTACCTTTCTATGCTTTTCTTGAATACTGTGTTTGTAGATTAAATTTTCTGTTTAGTTCTGATTTTTTTTAATGGAAATGATTGAAAGTCTCTTACTTCATTGAAGATTCATTACCTGCCCTGAAAGATGATGTTCAGTCTCACTGGGTATCTAATTCTTGGTTGTAACCCCAAGTCCTTTGTCTTCCAGAATATAGTATTTCAAGTGCTCTGCTTCTTTATGTAAAAGCTGCCAGAATCTGGGTAAACCTGATTGTTGCTTGAATTGATACAGAGCAAAATAGATCCAGGAGAACATTGTACACAATAACAACAATATCGTACTTGAATAACTTAGCAAATAAGCATTAAACAATATACAAAGCCAAGACAATTCTAAAGAATTTGAAGAAAAATGCTATTGACCTCCAGGAAAAAGACTGAGAAATCTGAATGCAGATTAACTTACACTAATTTTTTTCCTGCATTTTTGTGGGTTTTATAACATGACTAGTGGGAGACTGTTTTTGCATAATTGCACATATATAATCTTGATCAAATTGCTTACTATCTCAAGGAGGAATAAGGAGAAGAAGGGTGGGAAAGATTTTGAAAGTCAAACTTTTTAAAAAAGGGAACGCTTAAAAAATTTTCATGCAATTAAAAATAATCTCTATTTGAGTGCCTGTTCAGTAAAATTGTATGAATCTGTGGACATCAGAGTAAGGCAGAGCAGATTTCAAATCCTGTGACTTTGTCAGAAAATTATTTAATTCCTCAGTTCCCTAGATAATTTTGTCAGTGTAAAATGAGTAGAACAGTTCATAGAATCATAGAGTCAGATCTGGAATGAATTTTAGAAGCTACCAGTCAACTCACCTTTCATTTAGAAGTTGAGTAATTGCAACCTATGTAATTTAAATGAATTATTCCAAGATTTCATAGTTAAGAAATGAAATGTCTGAGGTCCAAAGTAGAGTCCCTTGGTGTCAGGCCAGTACATTTTCCACTCAAGTACTCAAAGTGGTACTGATGAACTTTGAATGCATGAGTATGCTTGTGTGCTTATGCAATATACAATATCTGTATATGTATGTGTGTGTATATATAGACAGTGAGGTCATATAGATGATACAGCACCAAGCCTGGAGGAAGGAAGTTTAAAACTTTAGACATATATTAACTGTGTGACCGTAGGGAAGTTACTTAAGTTTGTTTGGCCCACTTTCCTCATGTGTAAAATGAACTAGAGAAGAAAATGGCAAATCACTACTATATTTTTGCCATGAAAACCCAAAGCTGGGTCATGAAGAATCAGACTGAAATGACTAAACAAAAATTTAAATATAGGTATTCATGTATGGACATATACTTGTACATTTATGAAGCTATGTCATTCTTATGTCCTCTCCCCATTAAGAAAAGAAAGAACGAGAGTGGAAGATTAGGAAGAAGAGAGTATGACACACAATTATTGAGGCAACAATCTTCCCCTTCTGTCAGCTAGTAGTGTTGTAGAAAGAATGCTGGGCTTGCAATCAGGAAGTCCTAAGTTCAAATCCAATCCCATACACTTACTGTGGGATCCTGGGCAAGTCTGTTTGCCTTAATTTCTTTATTTATAAAATGGCAATAATAATAATAATAATATAATTTTCCTCCTAAGGTTGTTGGAGGACAAAATGACATAATACTTATAACACACCTAGCATAATGCCTGGCACATAGTAGATGGTATATAAATACTAGCTATTTTATTATTATGATTACTATTATCAACATCACCAACATCAACAAAGAGGAGAAGTAAATCAGAGAATAAGGGAACCAGGGAAAAGGAAAAGCCCTGGTCTGAGGTGACCCCTAATAGGAAAAGAAAATTGTTGTCATGGTGGAGTATGTTCCTAACATTATCCTGGATGAGAGGGAGAGAAACACCCAGACAGCTTTACTCTTTGCACTGATATCTAGAAATTAAAATAGGAAATCAGACAGGTTTTCAATTTTTTTATTCAGAAATCATATTTGCTACCATTTATATAATACTTTAAAAGTCCTTTATATTTATTGAATCATTTGACTTTCACAATTGTCTTACAAAGTAGGCACTTATTATTACTATTTATTTCATAGATGGTAGAGTAGGTAAATTAAATGACTTGCTCAGGTTGAAGACAACTAGAAAGTGATTGAGGAAATATTTGAACTCAGTTGCTATTAAATTTCATAGACATATGGCCCTTCATTTCCAATTCTGAATTTATGGATGACCTGGATAAGTCTTCATTATTTTTCTACTTACTGGCTTAGGTTGAAATCCTGAGCTTTTCAATAGCTTAGGCGTCTTCTCTATAGGTTACATGGATTGGATTGGGGCAGGGGAAGGGGATAGCTTCCTGTCTTCAGTATTTTCAGGTCCACTTGTCTGCTCTCCTAGTCCTTATCTTAAGAAGGATCTGAACTTCTTGAAGTCTATATATAAACTTCCCTGTGTTAAAAACTCCTGTTCTAAATAGTCAATAATTATAGCAATTTAGTGTTTGACAACCCCCAAACCCCAGCTTTTTGGATAAGAACTCACTATTTGATCAAAACTGCTGGGAAAATTGGAAACTAGTATGGCAGAAATAGGCATAGACCCACACCTAATATTGTATACCAAGATAAGGTCAAAATGGGTTCATGATTTCGACATAAAAATGATATCATACATCTCAATAGATGCAGAAAAAGCATTTGATAAAATTCAACATCTATTCCTATTAAAAATACTTGAGAGTATAGCAATAAATGGACTTTTCCTTAAAATAATCAGTAGCATCTATTTAAAACCACTAGCAAGCATCATATGTAATGGAGATAAACTGGAACCATTCCCAATAAGATAAGGAGTGAAACAAGGTTGCCCACTAGCATCCCATTTAATATTGTATTAGGAATGCTAGCTTTGGCAATAAGAGTTGAGAAAGAAATTAAAGGAATTAGAGTAGGTAATGAGGAAACCAGATTATCACTCTTCGCAGATGATATGATGGTATACTTAGAGAATCCCAGAGATTCTACTAAAAAGCTATTAGAAATAATCCACATCTTTAGCAAAGTTGCAGGATACAACAATGCCCATAAGTCATCAGCATTCTTATATATCACTGACAAAATCCAATAGTTAGAGTTACAAAGAGAAATTCCATTTAAAGTAACTACCAATAGTGTAAAATATTTGGGAATTTATTTGCCAAGGGAAAATCAGGAACTATATTAGCAAAACAACAAAACACTTTCCACACAAATAAAGTCAGATCTAACCAATTGGAACAAATATTAAATGCTTTTGGATAGGGCAAGCAAGTATAATAAAGATGACAATACTACCTAAATTAATCTATTTATTTAGCGCTATACCAATCAGACTCCCAAAAAAACTGTTTTAACAACCTAGAAAAAATAACAACAAAGTTCATATGGAAAAACAAAAGGTCAAGAATTTCAAGGGCACTAATGAAAAAAAAAATCAAATGAAGGTGGCCTAGCTGTATCAGATCTAAAATTATATTATAAAGTAGCAGTTACCAAAACCATTTGGTATTTGCTAAGAAATCGACTAGTTAATCAGTGGAATAGTTCAAAGGACAAAATAGTTGATAACTTTAATAATCTAGTGTTTGACAAATCCAAAGATGCCAGCTTTTGGGATAAGAATTCATTGTTTGACAAAAACTGCTGGGAACATTGGAAATTAGTATGGCAGAAACTAGGCATTGACCCACACTTAACACCATACACCAAGATAAGGTCAAAATGGGTTCATAACCTAGGCATCAAGAATGAGATTATAAATAAATTGGAAGAGCATAGGATAGTTTGCCTATCAGACCTGTGGAAGAGGAAGGAATTTATGACCAAAGAAGAACTGGAGATCATTATTGATCCCAAATTAGAAAATTTTGATTATATCAAATTGAGACAAAATTAGAAGGGAAGCAATAAACTGGGAAAACATTTTTACAGTCAAAGGTTCTGATAAAGGCCTCATTTCCAAAATATATAGAGAATTGATTCTAGTTATAAGAAATCAAGCCATTCTCCAATTGATAAATGGTCAAAGGATATGAACAGACAATTCTCAGAGGAAGAAATTGAAACCATTTCTAGCCATATGAAAAGATGCTCCAAGTCGTTATTAATCAGAGAAATGCAAATTAAGACATCTCTGAGATACCACTACACACCTATCAGACTGGCTAGAATGACAGGGAAAGATAATGTGGAATGTTGGAGGGGATGTGGGAAAACAGGGACACTGATATGTTGTTTGTGGAATTGTGAATATATCCAGCCATTCTAGGGAGCAATTTGGAACTATGCTCAAAAAGTTATCAAACTGTGCATACTCTTTGATCCAATAGTGTTTCTCCTGGGCCTATATCCCAAAGAAATCTTAAAGAAGGGAAAGGGACCTGTACGTGCATGAATGTTTGTGTCAGGTCTCTTTATAGTAGCCAGAAACTGGAAACTGAGGGGATGCCCATCAATTGGAAAATGGCTGAATAAATTGTGGTATATGAATGTTATGGAATATTATTGTTTGGTAAGAAATGACCAGCAAGAGGATTTCAGAAAGGCCTGGAGAGACTTACATGAACTAAGGCTGAGTGAAATGAGCAGGACCAGGAGGACATTTTATACCTCAACAATAATATTAAATGATGATCAATTCTGATGGACCTGGCCATCTTCAGCAATGAGATGAATCAAATCAGTTCTAATGGAGCAGTAATGAACTGAACCAGTTACACCCAGTGAAAGAACTCTGGGAGATGACTATGAACCACTACATAGAATTCCCAATCCCTCTATTTTTGTCCATCTGCATTTTTTGATTTCCTTCAAAGGTTAATAATACACTATTTTAAAGTCCGATTCTTTTTGTACAGCAAAATAACTGTTAGGACATGTATACTAATATTGTATTTAATTTATGCTTTAACATATTTAGCATGTATTGGTCAATCTGTCATCATGACCCCATTGAGGGGATGGGGGGAAGGAGGGGAAAAATTGGGAAAAAAAAAGGTTTGGCGATTGTCAATGCTATAAAATTACCTAGGCATATGACTTGTAAATAAGAGACTATAATAAAACAATTAATAAAGTACTAAAAAAAAAAAAGAAAAAAGAAAGAAAATAGCAAACCATTCCAGTATCTCTGCAAAGAAAATCCCAAATGAGGATATAAAGAGTAGACATAACTGAAAAACAAATACAACTGCATGTGTTTGTTTATACACATGCGATACACAAGTATGAATAGCTATGTATATATCTATTTATGTGTATAAATATGTATATATATCTTGTGTATATACATGTGTGTGCATCCAAGATTAATTGCTTTATGAAGGTGATCTGTGTTGATGTTCTATGAACAGAATCTGAAGATCTTGATTACAAAATATTTGAAGTGCTATCTACAATAGTTGAGGAAGACTTTCAGTCCACCTGTTCACAAGATAGACTTCAGCAAATACCGATTACTCTTATGTCATTATGTTTCAGACATAGAGCTAGATAGTAGTGAAAACTATTAATTAGTAAAATTATGTTTATGACCTAATTAAATGAGGGTTCTATGAAGGTGCCAGACAACTTTTAATGAGCCTTTGTAAAGTTGAGGCTCTGAGGAGTTTTTGTAAATATCCTGCCAATTGGCCAAGCGACAAACATTAATGGGTCTCTTGGGTGACTGAAAGATACTTTTTTCTTCTTTCAGCACTTGGAGAGTGGGTGAGTCTCAGAGAGCTCATGATGCTGTGATTAGCAATTGTGTCTGGTTCCAAGTTCTGCCTTGGGCTCTGAGCCAGGGACCAGAGTCTCAGAGCACTGAACTTTTTTTCTTGAACAAATACAATTATAATTACAGCACTGATCTCTCTTCTTAGCAAGATGCAATCTTTTGCAGTCAGGCTATCTTCTTGTTATCACAACCACAAATTGATTCAAATATATCTTGAAAAGTATTGAATGATATTTAGAGAAAAACAGAATTTTTTTTTCTGAGTTATCAACAGCTTATATTCTCGTAGGGCATAATTGAAATCAATAGATAAGAATATATTTGAGGAAATTTATTTAGCATTCTGATCAGATTTAACAGCATAATATAATTCTGAAATAACACTCCTATGCTTGGAATCAGAAACTCTCAGTTGAGTTCTGGTTCAATACTTATCCATTTAACTCCCTAAGACTCAATTACTTCATCTGAAAAATGGAAATAATATTATTATTACTACTAACTTTATAGCATAGTTGTGGAAATTTTGCTTAGAAATCTTAAAGTGTTTTATGAACATAAAATTAATGATTTAATTTATAATAATTTAATAATTATCAAATGGGCTAATGAATGCAAAACACTTTGCAACCTTAAAATACTATATGTTTTAATGGCTGTTATTATATTTTTATTATATTTTATAAAAGAAGATTCAATGTTACCCCAGTCTAGATAACCTTAACAAAATATAATTGTTGCTAACATTGGCACAACACTTTAAGGTTTCCTATGAAATTATTTATCTGTTCATTCTTTCACTTCATAACTATGTTCACCTATAGTTATGTACAGTGATGGGAATGCTGAACTTGGAATCAAAGAGATCTGAGTCTGAATATTGCTTCAGACACTTAGGAGCAGGTTTACCCTTAGCAAATGACTTGACCTCTCTATACTTCAGTTTCCTCCTCAATGATATTTATGGGCTGGATAATTTCTGAAGACCTTTCCATCTGTAATGGAAATTTATACACTATTTACTATGATTTGTGCACTATTTACTAAGTGGAAGCTTTACATAATGTACTGACTGTATCAGGCACTGAAGGGGAGCTGAAGGGCTCAATGGATAGAGCACTAGATTTGAATCAGGAAGATGAGTTACAATTCAGTCTGAAGACATTTACTAGCTGTGTAACCCTGGGCAAGTGACATAACTTATGTTTGCCTTAATAAACTGGTGAAGGAAATGTCAATCTATTCTAGTATCTTTGCCAACAAAACTCCATGGCCAATGTATCCACCTTTGATCAAAATGATTGTTAATAAGCCTTAATGATTAGATATCATTTTGCATCTGTGACTTGCTGTGACCAATTGCATTTGTTGTACTCAATTCTAAATGACTTACTCTTAATAGATCTTACGTTGGGGAAATTTACTTTAAATAAATACTTTGTTAAAACTGATCAGTTGTTCTTTTTTCATTTCTTTGACATCCGATTTTAAAATTTTGCTGATGAACAAGGTCATTGTTTAATGATTGTTTTCAACTACACTTTAGAGCAATTCTTCACCTGAAGGTAGATTGAGAGAAATAATGTTCAACTTCACCAATCACTGTAATATTTCTGGATCGGTTTTCTTGGGTTCTCTGGGAGCAGCCTTCATTTCAGTTCAGTAATTACCACAAGAACAGCCAGATGTTCAAGTCCGAATCCTTGATGATCTCCTTCCTGGGGCTGGGCAACTTTCTGAAGAGCCTTTTAGACCAGCCTTGGTCTCAGTGGGGGAAGTGAAGAAGGCCAGGCCAGTCACCAGGAGCCTGACTGAAAGTGAAATGAATTTCTCTTTCCTTAGCTCTGAGAGCTTCTAATGTGCTAGTGACCTGTGGCTCTCAGTCCCTGCTTATATGCTCCACCCTGAGTATACACAGATCATTATATCTTTAGGAAACCATTATTTGTTGTAAGATTAAATCAATCCTACTGAACCATGCTAAACTAGATAACCATTGTCTCATCGGTTCCACTTAGTTAGTACCTTGTAAGCATCTGTTATATTAATGTTATATGATTTTTAAGAGAAGATCGAATCCGCTTTTATAAACGACGCTCTCAGGATCAATTAAAGTAAAAGTAAAATTTAATTATACAATGCACGGGATAGAATGCTTGCAATAACAACATATACAGCAAATAATACACAAGAGGCAAAGAATAATAAGGATTATGATTAGACTAGCAGAGAAAGAGAGAGAATACATTACTCAGTATGATCGAGGGAGCTTCAACTCTAATTGGACGGCTAGAAAGGCCCCGATATTTCAGCCTGTGAGTCTCGATCGGGAAAGTCCTAGGCAGATCATCATCTCCATAGGTGAGGCTTCAAAGTGGGGAATGCTTTGCCCACTCTTTATAGGGGTCCAAACAAAGAAGGCTTTGGGCCAAATGAAGACCTCATCTAAGACAAGGACGCATCAACTAGGGCTCCAGGTGGTTATAATCAAATGTTGCATTGATAAGGGGGCCAGTCCTTATCAACAGCAACAGTTCCAAGGAGTGGCGAGTTCCTGGAATCATATAATTGGAGCTAAAACACAGGTGGTACATGCCTGCCTTATAGATAAAAAAGGAAAGAGTTGAAATATATGTTCTTATGGGTCAAGGAATGGTCAGGTTTTCATAGGAGAAGGAGTTAAAATATATGCTCTTGGGGTGAGAGAGTAGTCAAGTCCTCACAGGGGGAGTCACATCCTTCCTTGATTGGGTTCTTATGGTTTACATGGGAATTAGGTTCATATGGGGAAAGTCAAGTCCTTACAATGATTTGAAATGAACTTACTACTAATAAGGAGATTTCTTATTCAGCATCCTTGTTTCAAGTTCAGAGTTCTGGCCCATAACATCTCCCTCTGACTTGTCAAGGAGGTAAGAACCTCCAAAAGAGGTGATCACACCTTCCATGACTCCTCAAAAAAAGTGGTGAAAACATCATAAAAGGAGGTGATCATGCCCTCTCTGATTTCTCAGGAAGGGCGATGAAAACACCAAAGGAAAATGGGAAATCAGATCAGATTACCAGGTTTCTGAATGGTCTCACTTGAAACAGATATATATATAAATCTATCAACATGGGAATTATTACACATAATTACATAAATTACATAAGTACATAGTAGTGATGTAACAAATAACAGGAATCAACATGAGGAATTCTCCATATCCACAAGTCCTAGAAATAGTTCAACACCAATCTATTGTCCATTACTTCACATGTGTATAGGGAATACAATGATTCCTGCAAGGTTTGAAATCCTGTCCTAATCTCATCATGTATCAGGAAATCCAACAATTCCTGCTGCTTTTGAAATTCTGCAACAGTTTTATCAACAATTTTTTTTTTCAGTCTCAGGAAATCCAAGGATTTCTGCTGTTTCTGAAGTTCTGTAACATTCTCATTATCAGCCATGCTCTTTCAGTGTCAGAGGTTTCTTAGGTCTTCTCCTTTGTTTTGAGGTTTTTCTCTTTTTTCTGTCTCTGTCCAGGTGCTATTGGCACCCATCTGATTCCTTCTCCATCTATAGAAATACAGGTAAACCCTTTCTGCCAAGCTGTTAATCTATCTAGTCCCTTCTATTGATCACTTTCTAAATCTCTCCTCATCATCTGGAAATTACATTGGAGCTGCTTGCACTGGACACTGCGCTTCTGTTGGGTTAAAAAGGCCTATATTTTCTCTCCAATTATAATCTCTTTCTCCCATCTGATTGCTTCTTTGCTGATCGATCGTATCAGAGTCCTGAACTTCTAAAGACTCTCTGGGTATAACCTCGGCTGCCATCGTGCCCCACCAGTTTTTTGTTTGAGGTCTTGGAGTTCCACCTTGCCTCTCATTGCCCTGGGTCAATTTACATTCTGAGGCCCAGTGGAAACCTTGGTTACATTTTGGACATAGTGTTTGTGTCTTATTTTTCACTGTGTCCTCTCATTCTACATTGAGCTTTGAGATGCCCTATTTATCTACACTCAAAGCACTGATGAGTTTCTCTGGAAGTCCCTAGCCAAGAGGGACCTTGTCTTTCCATATTTTGCATCATAGCCTGGGTATAATAAGCATTTGTGCCCACTGTGGCACAGCATCTTATGGTCTCCTCGAAAGGAGCATCCTTGTGCAGTCCCCATATAATTCTTTTACAAACCCCATTAGCATTTTCCTTAGCCTGTTGTCTTATCATAATTTTTGTAGTTGCATTTTCTCCAATAGTTCTTGTGACAGCTGTCTGCAGGCATCCCCATAAATCGGCAAAGTTTTCATTGGGACCTTGCTCTATTTTTTAGAAGGCTTCCCCTCCATCTTTTCCTGGGAGGGAGCCCCATGCTTCCATTGCAGCAGCAGCAGTAATTTGCTCATATGCTGCTATGGGGTAATTAATCTGTGCTGAAGTATCTGCATACTGACCTTTACCTTCTAGTTGGTCAAAAGTGATTTGTAGGTTAACTCCAGTTTCCCTATTTCTTTAGGCTTGTATCCTCCATAGTTCACTATACTCCGAAAGCCACAAAAAATTTTTTCCAGGTTCTAAACATGGCCTTGCTATAGATTTCCAATCACTAGGGGTTAAGATTTCATAAGCCAAATTTGCTAGTAACATCTTAATATAAGATGCTGTAGCCCCATAAAGAGTGCAACCCTTTTTTAATCTTTGAATTTTCCAGACCAAAAGGAATGTATCTTCTCCTCTCATAGCCTGAAGAGTCAAATTCTTCAATCACAGGGTATGCACTTTTTATACATCACCAACAAAATCCAACAGCAAGAGATACAAAGAGAAATTCCATTCAAAATCACTGTCATTAGCATAAAAAATTAGGGAATCTGTCTACCAAAGGCAAGTTGGGAATTATATGAGCAATATTACCAAAAAAGAAAAAAAAAAGAAAAGAAAAAAACTTTCTACACAAATAAAGTTAGATTTAAATAATTGGAAAAAATACTAAATGCTCTTGGATAGGCTGAGCTAATACAATAAAGATGACAATACTCCCTAAACTAATCTGTTTATTTAGTGCTATACCAATCAGACTCCCAAGAAAATATTTTAATGATCTAGAAAAAATAATAACAAAATTCATAGGGAAAAACAAAAGGTCGAGAATCTCAAGGGAATTAATGAAAAAAAAAATCAAATGAAGGTGGCCTATCTGTACCTGATCTAAAACTATATTATAAAGCAGCAGTCATCGAAACTATTTGGTATTGGCTAAGAAATAGATCAGTTGATCAGTCGAACAGATTAAGTTCACAGGGCAAAAAAGTCAACTATAGCCATCTAGTGTTTGACAAACCCTAAGATCCTAACTTTTGGGATGAGGATTCATTATTTGACAAAAACTGCTGGGAAAACTGGAAATTAGTATGGCAGAAATTAGGCATGGACCCACACTTAACACCATATATTAAGATAAGGTCAAAATGGGTCCATGATTTAGGCATAAAAGAACAAGATCATAAATAAATTAGAGGAACAGAGGATAGTTAACCTCTCAGACTTGTGGAGAAGGAAGAAATTTGTGACCAAAGATGAACTAGGGATCATTATTGATCACAAAATCATTGATTATATGTATTATATATATATGTTGATTATATCAAAGTAAAAAGCCTTTGTACAAACAAAATGAATGCAAACAAGATTAGAAGGGAAGCAACACACTGGGAAAACATCTTCGCAGTTAAAGGTTCTGATAAAGGCCTCATTTCCAAAACATAGAGAGAATTGACTCTAATTTATAAGAAATCAAGCCATTCTCCAATTGATAAATGGTCAAAGGATAGGAACAGACAATTTTCAGATGCTGAAATTGAAGTTATTTCCACTCATATGAAAGAGTGTTCCAAATCACTATTGATCAGAAAAATGCAAATTAAGACAACTCTGAGATATCCCTACACACCTGTCAGATTGGCTAAGATGACAGGAAAAAATAATGATGAATGTTGGAGGGGATCCGGGAAAACTGGGACACTGATGCATTGTTGGTGGAGTTGTGAACGAATCCAACCATTCTGGAGAGCAATCTGGAATTATGACCCAAAAGTTATCAAACTGTGCATACCCTTTGATCCAGCAGTGCTACTACTGGGCTTATACCCCAAAGAAATACTAAAGAAGGGAAAGGGACCTGTATGTGCCAAAATGTTTGTGACCCCCTGTTTGTAGTGGCTAGAAACTGGAAAATGAAGGGATGCCCATCATTTGGAGAATGGCTGGGTAAAGTGTGGTATATGAATGTTATGGAATATTATTATTCTGTAAGAAATGATCAGCAGGATGAATATAGAGAGGCTTGGAGAGACTTACAGGAACCGATGTTTAAGTGAAATGAGCAAAACCAGGAGATCATTATATACTTTCACAACGTATATATGTATGAGGATGTATTCAGATGGAAGTGGATTTCTTTTTTTTTTTTAATTTAATTTTATTTAATAATAACTTTGTATTGACAGAATCCATGCCAGGATAATTTTTATACAACATTATCCCTTGCAATCACTTATGTTTCGTTTTTTCCCCTCCTTCCCTCCCCCCCCCCAAGATGGCAAGCAGTCCTATATATGTTAAATATGTTGCAGTATATCCTAGATACAATACATATTTGCAGAACCGAACAGTTCTCCCGCTGCACAGGGAGAATTGGATTCAGAAGGTAAAAATAACTTGGGAAGAAAATCAAAAATGCACATAGTTCACATTCATTTCCCAGTATTCCTTCTTTGGGTGTAGCTGTTTCTGTCCATCATTTATCCAATGAAACTCAGTTAAGTCTCTTTGTCAGAGAAATCCTGGAAGTGGATTTAACTCACTTAAGAGGAGATCTAACTCAGTTTCAATTGCTCAAGGATGGACTGAAGCAGCTACACCCAAAGAAAGAACACTGGGAAATGAATATAAACTGTCTGCATTTTTGTTGTTCTTCCCCGGGAAAATTTTTGCCTGCTGAATCCAATTCTCGCTGTGTAACAAGAGAACTGTTCGGTTCTGCACACATATATTGTATCTAGGATATACTGTGGCATATTTAACATATATAGGACTGCTTGCCATCTTGGGGAAGGGGTGGAGGGAGGGAGGAAAAAATGGCACAGAAGTGTGTGCAAAGAATAATGTTGTAAAAAATTATCCAGGCATGGGTTCTATCAATAAAAAATTATAATTATGAGAAAAAAATGAAATGCTTGGTGATTTGAACTGCATTACTATGTAGAAGACTTTAAGGGAGAGTACCACGAAGTGCCACTGGATAGAGAGGTTAGAATCTGGTTGATAAGAGCCTTAAATGTTTTTTCCATGGTACAGAATCACAAAGTTCAAATTTGCTGAAACAGTCACTCTAGAAACAAGTTATTGTTTCTTTCAATTCCTGAATCAAAGCCACTGTTTGAGAATTCTCCTTATCTAGACTAAAGTTATGGTAACTGCAAGGACAGGACTTGAAAGGTTGAATAAGCACAAGATATTACTAAAGTTAGTCACCCAAGAACATTGAGCAAATACACTTTTGTAAGGGGCAGAAACTCTGTAAGATTGATTCAGTGCTAAGGCAAGGTGTTAACTCAGAGCAATTGAGATGATTCCCTAGTTTACAGGTACTTAGTATAGATCTATGAGTTGACACCTATTCTACAAGCTTCACACCTCTGATGTTGTACTTATAAGAGAGTATAAGAGACCTAATAGATCTATGAGTTGACACCTTCTACAAGCTTCACACCTCTGATGATGTACTTATAAGAGAGTATAAGAGACCTAATAGATCTATGAGTTGACACCTTCTACAAGCTTCACACCTCTGATGATGTACTTATAAGAGAGTATATAAGACCTAAGAGATCTGGGAGGGAGCCAGACTCAGAGAAAGACTGAGGACTGGAGGCTGGAGCTCACTCAAGCTCTCGAACAGAGACTGGAGAACAGACTCGATGACAAAGACCCACCTGGTGGCTGTCCTGTTTTCTATTAATCTGAGTTAAATCCTTGTTTCGAGTGTACGTCTTTCAAGCATACTTCTCCGAAGAACCTCTACATCCACTGTCTGCGTCTGGGACCAGCAGTCACCCGCGCCTGGGAGGAGAAGTCAGCCGCGCCTGGGAGGAGAAGTCAGCAGCGCCTGGGACCAGCAGTCACCCGCGCCTGGGATCAGCAGTCACCCGCTCTTGGAGAAGCAGTCACCAGCGCCTGGGACTAGCAGTCACACAAGACCGGTCTTTATTTGTTCCTGAGAGGGCCCTGGGTCTTGCTTCTCCGTGTGTGGCTCTTCTTGACATTGAAGGGACGCCTGCTCACCTCTCCCACGCTCCGTGTCCCATCCCCTCTGAGTGTGGGTTGCAAAACCGCCCTTGCCATGGAGGACGAGATCCTTCGCATAGCCAAGAAGATAGATAAGATGGTGCAGAAGAAAAACGCAGCTGAGGCACTGGACTTACTCAAGGAACTTCAAAACGTTCCCATGACTCTGGAATTATTGAAGTCCACAAAAATTGGAATCTCAGTAAATACCGTTCGCAAGCAGAGCACAGATGAAGAAGTCACCTCATTAGCCAAGTCTCTCATCAAATGCTGGAAGAAGTTGGTACGTGAGCCCTCCAAGACTTCAACGAAACACAAAAAGGAATCCGCTCCCTCTTGCCAAAGCAGCCCTAAGCCAGGACAAGAAAGTGGCTCCAGCAGCAAAGAGAACCAACAAAAGGAAGAGACAAATGCTTCTGATTCCCTCGTTAAATCTTTCCCCCGGGCACCAAGCACTTTAGATTCCGTCCGAATCAAGTGCAGAGAGATGCTTGCTGCCGCCCTCAGAACAGGAGACGACTACATTTCTACTGGGGCCAATGTAGAAGACCTGGGAGCTCAGATTGAGGAAGCTGTGTATCAGGAGTTACGGAACAGGCATATAAAGTACAAAAATAGGGTTCGAAGTAGAATAGCAAATCTCAAGGATGCAAAGAATCCCAATTTAAGGAAAAACGTACTGTGTGGGAACATAGCTCCGGATGTCTTTGCCAGAATGACTGCAGAGGAAATGGCTAGTGATGAACTTAAAGAGATACGTAAAAACCTGACCAAAGAAGCAATTGGAAGACACCAAATGGCTCTGACCGGTGGGACCCCAAGTGACCTATTCAAATGTGGCAAGTGTAAAAAGAAGAATTGTACCTATAACCAGCTTCAAACCCTAAGTAGTGATGAACCTATGACAACATATGTTTTTTGTAATGATTGTGGACATAGATGGAAGTTTTTTTAGATGAAGAAATTGGGGACATATCTGGACACTTACAAAAGAACATTTTGATATTAGCTTTAAAACCTAGGTCAATAATCTAGTTTCCCTGCAAATGAGGTCTTGTAAAGCAGCACAAATCCTTGGGGGTTAGTTTTTTTTTTTTTTTTTGTTTGCTTTTTTGTTTTTGTTTTTGTTTTTTCAACTTGAAACCATTCTTATAGTTAGTCAGTGTAAGATCAAATAGTTAATTGTATAGTGCATGTTTAAAACTATTTTTTTTTCATTTTGATAAGGAAGTCAACATTAAACTTTTATCAATTTCAACTTTTGGTAACCTTGTTTTTTCTTACAAATGCAAAATGAACTATAACTTTTTTTTTTAATCTGAAACACACTCAAAAACTTTTTTTACTTTTCTGTTAATGTGAAAGTGAACTTTGCATTTGTTTCTCTATTGACATGTTCCTACTTTATTAAGGGGGAAGAAAGATTAGTATAATTTTAGGATTACCAATATAGTGTGGTAATGAAATAATATTTGGACAGCTTATCTGGTTTGTAGATATTATTTTTCAATGAGTATCTCCCTTTGATCATAATGATTGTCAATAAGCCTTAATGATTAGATGTCATTTTGCATCTGTGACTAGGTGTGACCTATTGCATTTGTTGTTCTTCTCAATTCTAAATGACTTACTCTTAATAGATCTTACTTTGGGGAAATTAACTTTAAATAAATAATTTGTTAAAACTTATCAGTGGTTCTTTTTTCATTTATTTGACATCCAATTTTACAATTTTGCTGATGAACAAGGTCATTTTTTAATGATTGTTTTCAACTACACTTTAGATCAATTCTTCACCTGAAGGTAGATTGAGAGAAATAATGTTCAACTTCACCAATTACTGTAATATTCTCTGCATCAGGTTTCTTGGGGTCTCTGGGAGTAGCCTCCACATCAGTTCAGTAATCACCACAAGAACAGCCAGGTTTTCAAGTCCAAATCCTTGATTAACTCCTTCCTGGGGAGGCAGCTTTCTAGAGAGCCTTTTAGACCAGCCTTGGTCTCAGTGGGGGAAGTGCAGGAGGCCAGGCCAGCCACCAGGAGCCTGATTGAAGGTGAAATGAATTTCTGTCTCTCCTTGGCTCTGAGAGTTTCTAATGTGCTTGTCCTCTAAGGCTCTCAGTCCCTGCTTGCATGTTCCACAATGAGTATACACCGATCATTATATCTTTAGGAAACCATTATTTGTTGTAAGATTAAATCAATCCTACTGAACCATGCTAAACTAGAAAACCATTGTCTCATCGGTTCCACTTAGTTAGTACCCTGTAAGCATCCTTCTTTCAAGTTCAGAGTTCTGGCCCATAACAAATTACTGTAGTTTTCCTAAATTGTTCATAAACTTTACTTTGATGTAAAGAATAATAATCATAATAATAATCAGTGACCAGGCTTGAGTAGCCAGTTTACAAGATTAAAGGTATGTTTTCCTTTATCTAGATTGATAATTTTTTTCTCCTGAAATTTATTTTCTGATGATATACCTTTTAAAAACCACTAAATGCTGTTCAGTAAAACTAGGGCATTCTTCTTCAAACTTTTCTTTATGAAAGTGCAATTTTTTCCCCATTTTCAAATGCTACACAGATAACATTAAATAATTTTGGAACAATAGTGTCACATTCTTTGTGCCATTTTATTTCCACTCTGTCCCCAACAAAATATTATATCTTAGTTTGGTAAAATGTAAAACAAACAAACAAACAAAAAAAAAACTTAATGTAATGTTCTGGCTGATTTTCTGGAAGTCTCGGGACCAGCCTTGGTCTCTGCAGAATAATCACCACAAGAATAATCAGGAATAAAGTTGCAAGTCTTTATTATCTCCTTCACAATCTGCCTACTTCACCTGGGGCTGGGCTAGCTTTCTGAAGGTTCTCTGTGAATGGGTCTTGGTTTCAGTGGAGGAATGCAGGAGGCAGGAGAGCCACCAGAATGATGGTCAAGTCTTCTCTCTCCCTGGCTGAGTTTGTCCCTAGTTTATATACTCTATTACAATTATATCATTACAGTATACTGAGTATAAGCCAATCATTATATCACTAGGGAACCATTACTTGTTGTAAGATTAAATCAATTATATTGAACTAGAGAACTATTAATCACCATGCTAAACTAGATAACTATTGTCTTATCAATTCTACCGAGTTAGCACCTTGTTGTAAGAATCCCTGCCTCAAGTATATTTCTCCAGAGTTCTGGCTCATTACAATCTAAAATAACATGTTGGATAAGATGTGTATTAAAAATTGGTTAATTTAGGCCCCTTTCTCCCCAAAATGGCAGACAGAGAAGACAGGCCAGCCCCCATGAGGATCTTTGTCTTCCAGTCTATTTTGGAGTCTTATGTCATCTATCATCATAGGTGTTAATCTTATAGAATAAGTGTCAACTTGTGGAACTATACTAAGTACATATAAACTAGAGAATCATTATATTAATTCCACTAAGTTGACACCTTGTTGAAAATATTACTTCTTTCCAGTACACTGGAAGATCCTGTGGAAGTGCTAATCATTGAGTTGAGAATTGAAGAGAATCTACCCTATCCATGTGCAGGGTCTGTGAGTTCATAGACATAGGAGAGTGAAAGGGGAAATCTTTGATCACTCTAGATGACTGGGATAGGGAAAGATTTCTTTTCTCTATGTGTGTTTGTAATGTTATTGCAATGTTTGTAAACCCAATAATTAATCAATAAGCATTCATTAAATGCCAACCATTTGACA
The DNA here is from genome assembly GCF_016432865.1 of Antechinus flavipes. NCBI lineage: Eukaryota > Metazoa > Chordata > Mammalia > Dasyuromorphia > Dasyuridae > Antechinus > Antechinus flavipes. The sequence continues at coordinate 622,265,682 of NC_067400.1, read as the reverse complement.
GGCACAGTGCCAAAAACTGGGTATCTGAAGAAAAGCAAATGACAGTCTGCCCTTCAGGAACTCACACAATCTAATGACTGTGAGCACCCACTTTTACCAAGAACATGCATTTAATCCATGTATTTGAAAATTTGTTATTCAACATAAATTGGTCTTTGAGCAAGTTTCTGTAGGTAGGCATAGTACAGGTTGAGTCTGGTTGCAAAGTGCAACCTATAACATATTGCAGGCTCTAAAGAAATGCTTGGTGATTTGAACTGCATTACTATGTAGAAGACTTTAAGGGAGAGTACCATGAAGTGGGACTGGATAGAGAGATTAGAATCTGGTTGATAAGAGCCTTAAATGTTTTATCAACAGTAGAAAATCACAGGATTGGAATTTTCTGAAACAATAATTCCAGAGAGAAGTTTTTTTTTTTAATTTCAATCCCTGAATCAAAGCCACTGTTTATTTTAGAATTCTCCTTAACTACACTAAGATTATGGTAGCTTCAAGGACAGGACTTGAAAGATTGAATAAGCACAAGATAATGCTAATATTAGTCACCCAAGTATATTGAGCAAACACATATTTATAAGGGGCAGGAACTCTGTAAGATTGATTCAGTCCTACAGCAAGGTGTTAACTCAGTGGAATTAAGATGATTCCCTAGTTTACAGGTACTTAGTGGCTGTCCATTCCTGGTGGCTGTCCTGTCTCCTATTCCTCTGAGTTAAATCCTTGTTTCAAGTATACTTCTTTCAGGTATGCTACATCCACTGTCGGAGCCTGGGAGAAGCCCTCACGAGCGCCTGCGAGGAATAGCACCTGGGAGGAGGAGTCACCAGGGTCTGGGAGGAGCCATCACCAGCACCTGGGAGGAGCCGTCACTAACGCCTGGGAGGAGGAGTCACGCGCCTGGGAGGAGCCGACTCCCGCGCCTAGGACTAGCAGTCACTGGCTCTTGGAAGGAGCAATCACCAACACCTGGGAGGAGCAGTTACCAGCGCCTTTGGAGGAGCCGTCCCCAGAACCTGGGAGGAGCCATCACCAGTACCTGGGAGGAGCAGTCACGTGCCTGGGAAGAGCAGTCACCAGAACCTTAGTGGAGCAGTCTTCTGCGCCTGGGACAAGAAGTCGCCCAAACCCGGTCTTTATATATATTTGTTCCTGAGAGGGCCCTGAGCCTTGGTGCTCCCTGTGTGGCTCTTCTTGACATCCTGGGACTCTGCTTACCTCTCCCAAGCTTACTCTTTTGACATCACCCTCTTGCTCCCGCTTCTCCATGTCCCATCCCCTCAGGGTGTGGGGGAGAGTGGAATTGCAAAACCGCCGTTGCCATGGAGGACGAGATCCTTCGCATAGCCAAGAAGATAGATAAGATGGTGCAGAAGAAGAACGCGGCTGGGGCACTGGACTTACTAAAGGAACTTCAAAACGTTCCCATGACTCTGGAGTTATTGCAGTCCACAAAAATTGGAATCTCAGTAAATACCGTTCGCAAGCAGAGCACAGATGAAGAAGTCACCTCATTAGCCAAGTCTCTCATCAAATGCTGGAAGAAGTTGGTATGTGAGCCCTCCAAGACTCAGATGAAACAAAAAAAGGAATCTGCTCCCTCTTCCCAAAGCAGCCCTGAGGCACGAGAAGAAAGTAGCTCCAGTAGTAAAGCGAACCAACGAAAGGAAGAGACAAATGCTTCTGATTCCTTCGTTAACTCTTTCCCCCGGGCACCAAGCACTTCAGATTCCGTCCGAATCAAGTGCCGAGAGATGCTTGCTGCCGCCCTCAGAACAGGAGACGACTACTTTGCTACTGGGGCCGATGTAGAAGACCTAGGAGCTCAGATTGAGGAAGCTGTGTATCAGGAGCTACGGAACAAGGATATGAAGTATAAAAATAGGATACGAAGTAGAATAGCAAATCTCAAGGATGCAAAGAATCCCAATTTAAGGAAAAACGTACTGTGTGGGAACATACCTCCAGATCTCTTTGCCAGAATGACTGCAGAGGAAATGGCTAGTGATGAACTGAAAGAGATGCGTAAAAACTTGACCAAAGAAGCAATTAGAACACACCAAATGGCTCAGACCGGGGGGACCCAAACTGACCTATTCAAATGTGGCAAATGTAAAAAGAAGAATTGTACCTATAGCCAGCTTCAAACCCTAAGTAGTGATGAACCTATGACAACATATGTTTTTTGTAATGATTGTGGACATAGATGGAAGTTTTTTTAGATGAAGAAATTGGGGACACATCTGGACACTTACAAAAGAACATTTTGATATTAGCTCTAAAAACTAGGTGAAGAATCTAGTTTCCCTGCAATGAGATTTTGTAAAGCAGATAAATCCTTGGGTTTCGTTTTTCTTTTTGATTTTTCCCTTGAAACCATTCTTATAGTTAGTCAGTGTAAGATCAGATAGTCATTTGTATGGTGTATGCTTAAAACTTTTTTTTTATTATTTTGATAAGTAAGTCATCAATTTCAACTTTTGGTAACTTGTTTGTTTTTCTTACAAATGGAAAAGGGACTTTAACTTTAAAAAAAAATCTGAGAAACACACAAAAACTTTTTTACTTCTCTGTTAATGTAAAAGTGGAATTTGCATTTGTTTCTGTATTGACATGTTCCTACTTTATTAAGGGAGAAGAAAGATTAGTATAATTTTGGGATTACCAAATGTAGTGTGGTAATGAAATAATGTTTGGACAGCTTATCTAATTTGTAGATAGCATTTTTCAATTAGCATCTCCCTTTGATCATAATGATTGTTAATAAGCCTTAGTGATTAAATATCATTTTGCCTGTGACTAGCTGTGACCAATTGCATTTGTTGTACTTCTTAACTCTAAATTACTTGTTCTTAATAGATCTTACTTTGGGGAAATTTACTTTAAATAAATAATTTCTTAAAACTGATCAGTTCTTTTTTTATTTGTTCGACATCAGATTTTAAAATTTTTGTTGATGAACAAGGTCATTGTTTAATAGATTTTCAACTTCAGTTTAGATCAATTCTTCACATAAAGGTAGATTGAGAGAAATAATGTTCAACTTCTCCAATTACTGTACTTTTCCTTAACTGTTCACGAACTTTACTTTGATGTAAAGAACAACAACAATAATAATACCTTGAGCAGTCAGTTTACAATATGTTCTTTACAGTATGTTCTTCCCACATCTAGGTTTTTTTTTTATTCTGAAGTTTAGTGTGCATGGTCTGTGAGTTCATAGACATAGGATAGGGAAAGGGGAAGTCTTTGATCTCTCTAGATAGACTGGGGTGTGGGAAGTTTTTCTTTTCTTTTATGTATGTTTGAATTGTTTTTTTTTAATTATTTAATAATAACTTTATTGACAGAATCCGTGCCAGGGTAATTTTTTAACAACATTATCCCTTGCACTTGTTTCTGTTCCGATTTTTCTCCTCCCTCCCTCCACCCCCTCCCCTAGATGTCAAGCAGTCCTATATATGTTAGATATGTTAAAGTATATCCTAAATACAATATATGTTTGCAGAACCAAACAGTTCTCTTGTTGCACAGGGAGAATTGGATTCAGAAGGTAAAAATAACCCGGGAAGAAAAACAAAAATGCAGATAGTTCCCATTCATTTCCCAGTGTTCTTTCTTTGGGTGTAGCTGCTTCTGTCCATCATTTATCCATTGAAACTGAGTTAGGTCTCTCTGTCAAAGAAATCCACTTCCATCAAAATACATCCTCATACAATATCGTTGTCGAAGTGTATAATGATCTCCTGGTTCTGCTCATTTCACTCAGCATCAGTTCATGTAAGTCTCTCCAAGCTTCTCTGTATTCATCCTGTTGGTCATTTCTTACAGAACAATAATATTCCATAACATTCATATACCACAATTTACCCAGCCATTCTCCAATTGATGGGCATCCATTCATTTTCCAGTTTCTAGCCACTACAAACAGGGCTGCCACAAACATTTTGGCACATACAGGTCCCTTTCCCTTCTTTCGTATCTCTTTGGGGTATAAGCCCAGTAGTAGCACTGCTGGATCAAAGGGTACGCACAGTTTGGTAACTTTTGGGGAATAATTCCAGATTGCTCTCCAGAATGGTTGGATTCGTTCACAACTCCACAAGGGTTATTTTTACCTTCTGAATCCAATTCTCCCTGTGCAACAAGAGAACTGTTCAGTTCTGCAAACATATATTGTATTTAGGATATACTTTAACATATCTAACATATATAGGACTGCTTGACATCTAGGGGAGGGGGTGGAGGGAGGGAAGGGAAAAATCGGAACAGAAACAAGTGCAAGGGATAATGTTGTAAAAAAATTACCCTGGCACGGATTCTGTCAATAAAGTTATTATTAAATAATTTAAAAAAAACAATTCAAACATACATAAAAGAAAAGAAAAACTTCCCATACCCCAGTCTATCTAGAGAGATCAAAGACTTCCCCTTTCCCTATCCTATGTCTATGAACTCACAGACCATGCACACTAAACTTCAGAATAAAAAAAAATGCAACGATGCATCAGTGTTCCAGTTTTCCCGCATCCCCTCCAACATTCACCATTATTTTTTCCTGTCATCTTAGCCCATCTGACAGGTGTGTAGTGGTATCTCAGAGTTGTCTTAATTTGCATTTCTCTGATCAATAATGATTTGGAACACTTTCATATGAGTGGTAATAGTTTCAATTTCATCATCTGAAAATTGTCTGTTGTTTGAATTGTTTTTGCAAGGTTTGTAAGCATTAATTAAGTGCCTACAATTTGATTGGTACAGTGCCAAAAACGGGGTATTTGAAGAAAAGCAAATGTCAGTCTGCTCCTGAAGAAGTCACACAATCTAATGACTGGAGCACCCATTTTCACCCAAAACATACACTTAATCCATGTATTTGAAATTTTGTTATTCAACATAAATGGTCTTTGAGCAAGTTTTTGTAAGTGGGCTTAATACAGGTTGAGTCTGGTTGCAAAGTGCAATCTATAACATATTGCAGACTCTTAAGAAATGCTTGGTGATTTGAATTGCATTACAATGTAGAAGACTTTAAGGGAGAGTACCAGAAAGTGGGACTGGATAGAGAGATTAGAATCAAGTTGATAAGGACCTTAAATGTTTTATCAACAGTAGAGAATCACAGGGTTGGAATTTGCTGAAACAATAATTCTAGAGAGAAGTTATTGTTTCTTTCAATGCATGAATCAAAGCCACTGTTTATTTTAGAATTCTCAGTATCTAGACTAAGGTTATGATAGCTGCAAGAAAAGGACTTGAAAGGTTGAATAAGCACAAGATATTACTAATGTTAGTCATCCAAGTACATTGAGGAAATAGACATTCTATTCAAATGTATTATGGTTCAACCTAAGGGCAGAAGAGCTCATCTCCCCAGGAATATTTAAAACCTGGGAATGTTTTTGTTAGTTCTTGGTATTAGGGTGGCCTAAAATGTAGAGTGATTTTCTCGAACATTTAAAACATAGTACTTAATCTCCTAATGTAATCAGCTAATAACAACAAGAAGCAACAGCTACAGTGCTAAGTTTAAATATACAAGTGGTTTTTATTTATCTGGATTCTCTGATCAATTCACTCAAGACAGGATCATAGACTTAGAACTGGAAGGACCTTAGGAACAATGAATCTAACGTCTTAATTTTTATTGATTTTACTTAAATTTCACTAATTTTACAATTAAGATTTACAACTTAAATTTACAATTGATATGTAGCAAAGTGAAATGGTTCTCCCAGAGTCACAAAGCTAATAAGGGTTTGACAGGGTATTTGAACCCAGCTCTTCCTGACTTTAAATCCAGTGCTTTCTCAATTATTCCACACTTTGTAAAGTTTTTAAAATTACTTTGCATTTTAATATCTCTCAAATCAATATATTCTAGAAAATCCAAAATATGGGTTTAATCCTCCGGTGAAATACATTTTCTATGCCAACATAATTTCTTGGAAGAGTGTTGAAATAATCCTAGGAGTGAGATTTCATGTTATATATGCTTTTTCACAAATTACAGAAGTGCTCCCTTGAAAGCAGATTTTAATAAGGGCTAAGAATGATGGATCTTAAGTTGCCTAAGAAGATGATATGAGAGGGGCACCAAGCATAGAAAATAGTGCAGCATGAGAAGGCTGTTTACTCTAAAAGTAAATGTGGCTGTGTTTTTAGTTTGAAAAGTTAACAATGAAATAGAAGCTTCTAAAATCAGAATTTCCCTTTTTTATCTCAGTGACATTTATTGAAAGACACTCTTCGAGGTATTTTGTGGAATGTGTGTAAGATAGGACATTGAATTCATTGTGCTTGTTAAAAAAAAAATAACTTATGCCGTTAAAGAAAGCAATTAAGAGGGTTTTCTTTTAGCTGTACTGGGTGGAAGAGCAAGATCACAGAAAGGGAAAGACAACTGCTCAACAAGGTTGAGATGATAATCACTGATGATCGAGGAAAGTGAAAGCTGCTCAATTATTTAAGTGGCTTCTTTGTTTCTGCTGAGGGTGATGACTTCAGTGCTAGAAAGAATATATGAAAAGTTACCGCTAGTGTTTTGTCAGTGAAGAGAGAATATAGTACGAGATAACCCTTTATGACTTCAATTAAACTAAGTTAGATAATCCTAAATTATATTGATGTCATTTTACCACTGTCCAGGTCTTTTTTTTTTTTTTTTTTGACAAAGGTTTTGGAATGGTTTGTTATTCCCTTCTCCAGTGGACAAAAGACCATATAACAAAGCTTTTTCTAATAGCAATACATGACAAGGAGAGTTGGATTACAGAGAAAGTTGAGAGGCAGAGAACTGATGCTTTTGAATTATGGTGCTAGAGAAGACTTGTGAGAGACTCTGGGATCCAAGGAGATCAAATCACTCAGCACTTAAGGAAAATAATTCAGGGTATTCACTAGAAAATTAAACACTGAGGCTAAAGTTTAAATTATTTATCCACATAATGAGAAGATGGGACTCATAAAAAGAGAACCTGTTGGGGAAGATTAAAGGCAAAAGGAAAAGAAAACAGTAGAAAATGAGATGTATACATAGTATTATGGAAAGTTGGAAAGACAATAGTAAAGATATGTGAAGGATAGAAGGTTCTGACATGCTATGATCCATGGGATCACCATGAGCTGAACAATAACAACAAAATATTAATATTGTTCTTTGAGGATTATAAAGTATTTTCCTTACATTATTTTGATCATTCACCAGAACTCTGTGAGATATTTTCCCCATGTATAGTGGAGAAAATAGTGATTTGATAAGTGTTACATATCTAGTAAATTGCAAATATAGTATTTTGAGACACTATTTCTATTCTGCATTGGTGCCTCTTCAATGACCAATATTCCCAGCTACATAAAGAACAGGGAGATGTGACTGTTGAATAAATACCAGTGACATTTGAAATATTGTGATGAATTGGATAAGAACCAGGAGATTGAAGGGAGGCAAATGTTGGACAAATTTTCAAAAACACGGAAGAGGATAGAATCTATAAACTGACCTTAAGTTCAATTTCAGGAGAAATTTATATAGATATAGATATAGATATAGATATAGATATAGATATAGATATAGATATAGATACATATATATATTTAACACAAGAAAGACCACAGAGAACCAATGACTCTATAGGGAATAAATTAAGTTATTCTCTTCGTTGACAAGGTGACAAAGCTGTTAGGACATATGAATATTGTGAGTATAATTTATCAATACAAATGAGCATCTTATCAATACCTCTAATGAATTTTCCTTCTACTAGCTCGTTTTATTATTTAGTATCATCACTATTTCTAATTTGACTAAAGAATGTATATCTCCTCATAAATCACTTATATTGAAATATTCCTTATTAATTAATAAATTCTGAGCTCCCAACCCAGTTTATAAGCTAGGGAAATCTCTTCTCATCATATCTATCTCATCTTCCCCTCCCCCCCCCCACCCATTCTTTCTGTGTGTGTGTGTATGTGAGAAAGAAAAACAGAAAGAAAAGGAGAGAAAGAGACAGAGAGGCTGAGATGGGTGTGGGGGAAATATAAGAATCCTGGTGGCCATTTCAAGAAGATTATATACTGAGACCAAATTTCCAGAACTGAAAGGTTAGTAGTTACAGATGCATAGATGATGGATATAGGTAATGATTCATGCAATCTATTTCATCATATATATTAAACATAGTAATTTATGTCCGCTTAATGTCTTTTTTAACTCAATCAATTGTGGTGTCAGTAATTTGGGGCAGGTTTAGATCAAATAATTTAGGGGGACTGAGATTTCTATCTATCTATCATATATCAGTCATATATATTAAGGTAGAATGTAACAACATTGTTTCACTATAAAAATAATCAAAGGAGTGGATTCAGAGGAATGTGGGAAGATTTGCATGCATTTAAATAAAAAGGGGTGAGAATACTTTATATAATAATTTCAGCATTGTAAAGAAAAACTACTTTGAAAAACTTAAGAATTATGATCAGTGCCATTATAAATCAATCAAGCATTAAATATTTATTAAATCACATTCTGACTATATACTAAAGAGTTGGATAAGTGCTAGGAATATGAAGGAGAGCAAAAACCAGTCCTGACCCTCAAGGACTGTACAATTTAGTGGTGAGATAAACATGCAAATGAGTATGTACAAAAAATCTACAGACAGAATATATAAGAAATCATAAATCAGAGAAAAACTTTACAATTAAAGAATAAGAATTGTTTTCCATGGAAAATGGAATTTCATTTGGGACTTAATGGCAATTGAGGAAACCAAGAAGCAGAAAAGAGGGATTTCCAGATATGGAGAACAGTGCAAAGTGACCAGAGTTGGCAGATGGAGGGTCTAGTCTGAAGAACAATGGTAGAGGTCCGTATCACTGGATCACAGAGCACATTGGGGAGAGGCAATATATAAGAATTGAATTAAATTCAATAAGCATTTATTAAAAACCTACTTTGCAACAGGAAATAGTTTATATGTTTGAGAGAAAAAAAAGAAGCAATACATTCCTGGCCCCTTGTGGAGCTTACAATTGAGAGAGGATTGAAAAGTGAGGGACAGGCTATGAAAGGCTTTGAATGTTCAACTAACAGATTTACATTTGTTCCTAGAAGTGACAAATTACTGTCACAAACATGGTGACATGTTAATTCCTGTGCTTTAGGATCAGCACTTTAGCAAAAGAGTAGAAAATGGCCTGGAGTTAAGAAATAATCTTGAGACAAATAGAACAATTATCAGATGATTGTAATAGTCCAGGCATGAGATGATAATGGCCTTCCCCATGGTAGTAGTGTCATAGTTGAAAAGGGAACATATCTAAGAGATGCTATGAAGGTAAAATTGAGAAGTTTTGTTAAGAGATTGATGGGATTGGTTGAAAGAGATCGAGGATAATACCTACTTTGTAAGCCCAAATGTCAACAATCTTAAACTAGAATAAGTTTAATACTCATCCAATTCCCTGTTAAAAAAAAAAAAATAATAAGGAGAGTAATGGGCATATATTGGGGAAATGTGGTTTAAGAGTAAAAAATAAGAGTCAAAGAATCATTTACTTTGTCAAAATGATGAGGTTTGAGTGGTTTAGACTCCTGGTGGTCTAGAGGTTACTGGCAATATGAGAATTGCTAAGAATCCCCTTTAAATCGGCCGCAGATTCTAGGAGTGAAAGAATTCACTCATTCCCGAATTATTAGTTGCAAATGAAAGTTAATTGTTGGGTAGAAATCAGTTTACCAAGAGACTGACTTGTAGTCGCAGATCTATTGGAAAATGGAAGTTTGCACTGAGAGAATGCAATTCTCAGAAGGGTCCTGATAGCTGAGTGAGCTATCTGGGTTCATCTGCAAAAAACCTTCATTGAAGGAAGCTGTTATATTGGGTCTTAGCGAGGGCTGGGACAGCCCAGGCTGGTCAGACCCAGTGGGGGCTGGGACAGCCCAAGCACTTCAGACCCAGTGGGGGCTGGGACAGTCTAAGCAGGTCACACCCAGTGAGGGCTGGGACAGCCCAAGCACTTTAGAACCACTGGGGGCTGGGACAACCCAAGCAGGTCACACCCAGTGGGGGTTGGGAAAGCCCAAGCAGGTCACACCCAGTGGGGGCTGGGACAGCCTGGATCTCCTATTCGAATTGACAACACTTTCAAGGGGATGCTTTTTTTTTTTTTTTACCAGGATTTCTAATTGAATGAAAGGCTCTGGCATCCTGGAAAGATTACTTATCTGGGGAGGATATGCCTTTCCCAGGAGGAGCTGAGAAAGTGAAAAGGATCACAGATCAAAAGGAAATACAGTTTCTTAAAGGGACCACAACCTGCTTCAAAAACACTGTCAAAATGTCATGAATAATTGAAAAGAGAATTGGTAGATGTGAGATATGATGGACACCAAATAGAATCATCAAAACAAAATGAAAATAACTACCATTTAAGTGGTTTGTCTTTTCTTTCTCTAGCTCATTTTTTAGATGAAGAAACTGAGGCAGAGTTAAATGGCTCGCCCAGCTTCACTCAACTAGCAAGTGTCTGAGGGCTTTTCTCGGTTTACCTGACTTCAGGCTTACCTGACTTCAGGCTTGATAATCTATCTATTGTGTCACCTAGCTTCCTCCCTGCACCTAACTGTCCCAATATTTTGTGGGGTTTGCATAAAAGCAAGTTTGGAATTAAGTTTTCAAGCATCTAGCAGGCTAGAGAATGGAGAGCCAAGGGTCTCTGATGGAGTTAATCAAAGGGGAGAGAGGAGGGCCTTGCCTTTCAGATCCACTCTTGAACAGAGATCCTGAAAGATAGCTTTGTAAATTTCAAAGTTTTACAGCACAAAGACTTTTTTACTGGTGTCCCAGACATGTTTCCATGAAGAATCCTTTTAATTGATAGTATTTTTCCATCAATTAATTTTAATGAATATTCATGAGGTATCTGCTCTATGCCTGCCATATGTTAAGTGCATACAAAAAGAAAAAAAAGACAGGTCCTACTCATAAGGAATTTACAATCTAATGGAGGAGACAACATGTAAACAAATATAAACAAAGCAAATTTTAATCCGAATAAATAAGAAATAATTAGCCAAGGGAAGGCACTGGAATTAAGAGAGGTTATGGTAAGTCTCCTGTAGAAGGTAGAATTTAGTTTAGAAACTTAAAGAAAGCCAAGAGAGCAGTACTTTGGAATGAAAGAAGGAGAGTATTCCAGGAATGAGGTGAAACAGAGGGAATGTCTAGAGCAGAGACAAGGAGGGTCTTGTTCATGGAAAAGCTCAGAAGCCAGGGTCACGGGATCAAAGAGTACATGTTGGAAGTAAAATGTAAGAAGAATGGAAAAGTAGAAGAGGGCAGGCTATTGAGAGCCTTGAATGCCAAATAGAATATTTAGTATTTGCTCTTTGAAGAAATTGGGAGCCCTTGGAGTTCATTAAATTAGGCAGAGTAGGGAGTAGAATAACATGATCAGATCTCTACACCAAATATGGAGAATAGATTAGAAAGGGGAAGAAAAGATGACAAAAGCAGACCCAGCAGCAGCTATTTCAATAATTAAGACATAAAGTGTTGAAGGGCTGTATCAACTTGAGGACAGTGTCACAGGGATATTCAGGAGATGATGCACAAATGAAATCTACAGAACTTGTCACTATATTGGATAAAGTGGGGGAGGGGGTGAAAAAGTTTGAGAAATAATGAGGAATTCAGGATGACTCTTAAATTGTAAGCCTGAGGGACTGACAAGATGATTACCCTTGACAGTTATAGGAAAGATAGCAGAGAAAAGAATTTAAGGGGTGAAAAAACAAATTCTATTCTAAATATATTGAGTTTAAGAAGTCTGCTGAACATCTGAATTAAGATGTCTGAAAGACAATTGGTATTTCAAGATTGGTGGTCCTCTGAGGAACTGGGACGGGAAAGGTAGATTAATAATCAGCATAAATATGGTGACTAAATTCATTGCAGCTGATGAGATCATTAAATGAAGTAGTATGACAGGAGGAGAGAAGAGGGCCCAGGGTAAAACATCATGGGAATGAATAGTTAAAGGACATGATCTGTAACAGGATCCAGCAAAGGAGGCCTCTATGGAGGGGTCAGGTAGGTAGAAAAAGAATCAGGAAAGAGGAGTGTACTGTACACTTAGAGAGTACAGAGTATCATGAAAGAGAGAGTGATTAACAATGTCAAAGTCAAAGAGAAAGGATAAAGAAAAATTCATTGAGTTTGGCAACTACAAGATTTTTAATAATTTTAGAGAAAACAGATTCAGTGGAATGATAAAGATTAGAAGTAGGAACATAGGAAAAGCTCAAGACATTGAAGAAATATAAAGTCTTTAATGTTAAAGACTGATTATAGGGAACTCATTAAAGTCAAAGTTTTTATGAATTTATTTAGAATTATTGCATTCAAACCAATTTATATATGAATTTTTTTTTTTTACCAGTATTCTTAAATCTGTCATCATTTCTAAGGTAGTTAAAAAAAAAAAGGTTGGATCTGAGTTGTGTATGGTGGAGTGATTCTAAAAACAAATTGGGTAGGAATAGGCAAAAAGGAGCAATTATATTATAAAAGTGGATTGTGAAAGGAAGAACTGACACAGAAAAAGCAGATAGGGGTAGAGGGCTAATAATGTTGGAACCTTATTTTCTGGGTTGAAGGATTGAGGAATCAATATGTACATCTGAAATCTTCTGAACAGTAGAGAAGTGAGAAAACTGGGTGGGGACAAGGTGAGGAGGGACTTTTAGAGGGGTATGTAAATTAGGATTTGAGTAAGGAGGGGGACAGCATGAGGGAGGAATTGTGGATTGGATTTGGGAGGGTAAGGAAGAGGGAAAGAGTCGGACTCTTGTTGGGATGAATGGGAGATGGAGAATGGGGAGGAAGATAAAGTGACCAGAATAAGGTAAAAAGAAGCTAAGAAAGAAAAGTGAGTAAAAATAAGATGAAGGAAATTCAAAAATTGTAGCTATAACTTTGAATGTGAATGGAATGTTTATAAACGTTCTCTTTATATAGACAAAGTAGAAATTGCAGGGATCCCCACGAGTTGGGAAATGATTCAGCAAGTTGTATTGTATGATTGTGATAGACTACTAATGTCCTATAATAATAAGAAGCTCAATGATCTTAGAAAGACTTGCACAAAATGGTGAAGACCAGAGTGAGCAGAGCCAAGAAAACATTGTATATAATAATTACTTTAATAATATATTGCTTTAAGAAAGACTTTGAATTACTGTCATTTTGACTATTAGAAATACAAGGACATATGAAGATGTTATCTTCATCCAAGTAAAGAATTGTTAAAAAGAAATATGTGCAGAATAATTTTACATATATATATATATATATATATGTATGTATGTATATATGTATATGTGTGTGTGTATATATGTGTATATATATATATATATATATATATATATATATATATATATATACACATATATATACACACACACCTGTTTGTGTCTAATGGTAGCCATCTATAAGATTGACTGGGGAAGAGGGAAGAAAAAAAGGGAAAAAAGGAAATACATATGATAACTTTACTATATATTTAAAAGGACTAACAAGTTGTATATAATTGATTTGTAGTTTCATGTACAATCTTTTTTTTAATTTTCCTAACTATGTGAATGCTTGTTTTATTCCAAAATTAAAAATAAAATAAGTTCTAAAAATCATGATGATGATACTGTCTTTGATGATACAATCTTTGGTTGGCTAAGGGAACTTTTTGCTCCTGAATCTGGTATATTTACATATTTTGCAAATGGACTTCTTTCTCCCTCAAACTTTTCTATTCGTTTCTGATCTCTTCACTGCATTGGAAAACATGTCTTGCCCTTCAACTACGAGGAAAGATCAGTTCTTGAGAGAATGAATCAGCTTCATGTTGACCTATCAAGAAATCAACTAGGAAAGGAACATGAAGGTAGAATTATCCAGATGAAACACTTTGAGTTTTTTCAGCACTTCAATCAGTGAATAAATCATCTCAAGGACTCAGTAAATTCAAGTGACTCATTTTATTGATTTCTTTGAATTGTAACTTATTGACCTAAATAAATGAAATGACTTTTAGAATAGTCATCATTTTTAGCCACAGATCCAGTCTTTGGCTTTATATTTATACAATCTTTTTTCTAAAACTTGTCTTTCCGAGTATCAGGTGGGAAAAGCATAATAATACTGATGTGGGAAGGAAAGAATCAAACTTTTACTAAAGAGTTCATCCTTTTAGGATTATTGCATTCAAACCCATATGAATTCATATTCTTAACACTTATTCTTATCATTTTTATGGTGGCAGTTATGGGGAAGACAATCTTGATTCTTCTGATTTGCCTCAAAATCCAGCTCCATATTCCTCAGTCATCTCTCCTTCATAGATATCTTGTACATCTTCAACATTGTTCCCAATATGTCCAGTAATTTCATATCTGGCAGGAAGTCCATCACATTTGCAGGTTGTGGGGTTCAGATCTTCCTCTCCCTCATCTTTTTGGGTTCTGAATGCCTTCTTCTCTCAGCCATGCCCTATGATTATTTTGTAGTCATTTGCCACTCACTACATTATTCCATCCTCATGAACCATCAGATCAGTGTCCTTATGGCTGCTGGATGCTGGCTTGTGTCAACCATCAATTCTACAATTCACACAACATATATTGCACCTCTCTTTTTGTGGCAGAGGAACCACTGACCACTTTTTTTTTTTAAGTCCCAGCCATTTTTAACTCTCCTGCATTCACACATTTTGAAGGAAGAATGAATGTGAGTGCTTTATTCTTCCTCCTCATTCCCTTTCCCATCATTCTTGCCTCTTATGATCAGATTCTCTATACTGCACTTCACATAAAATCTATGGATGCCCAGAGAAAAGCCTTGTTTACTTGTTCCTCCCACCTGGCTGCGCTATGGACAATGTATTTTTACATGAGACGAAAGTCATATCGCACTCCAGGTCAGGACAAGTGCTTAGCCATCTCATACACGATTCTCACTCCCATGCTCAATCCTATCATCTATAGTCTCAGAAATAAAGATGTCTTGTGTTCCCTGAAGAAGGTTTTAAGAAAGACTCCTCTACATAGATTTTATTTTAAATCAGATTTTATGTCCATTGATGACCTATTAGAAATGTGTAGAAAATATCCCAAATAGTATTCCTGCATTTTGGGAGTTGACAACAAAAATGATCCTTCTTGCTATCTTTAAATATACGATGAAATCATCGAAATAAGCTACATATTGTAAAGGGCTGAATCTCTGGCAAATGCACTTGGATAACTGAGCACTTAAGACTAATTACCAATTGGACAATACTCTATTAGCATTTGCTTGGAAAATGGCCTGCCCCACCATTCTGTGTTGGCTCAATCTGTTGGCCTATAGAGAGATTTGGAGGAGGGATTAAAGAGTGGAGTAGACAAGCCACGGTGACTGGGGGCAATAGAAGAAAGAGAAGATTCTTATGTCCACTCTCTCTCCTCTCCCTTCGACAAAAAATAAAGATCAAGGACTTTTGCTTATCCTGACTCCGACTGATTTTAAACTATCTTCACAACACACATAAAGGAAAAGTCCCCTTGCTCAAACAGAGAATAGCAGCACTCTTTTGTGAGTTCAGCTTCACTATTCTGTGCAGAAGAAAGCCCAAAATGTCAAGGGCCCCAACACTCCTGGTAGTTTTGTGGGGCAGCAGTTTCAAAAGCTACTCCCCATATGGGGGTTGTTAACTTATAGTCCTGTGGATCATTGCATCTTTCATTAAATGATACTAAAGGTAACTTTCAATTTAAAAATTTCAGTCTTCCCAGTACTGAGAAGAACATAAAATCTGACTCAATGGAAAATACTGTAATTTAGAATCTATCAGAGATCTAATGTGTTATGCTGGGCTAGTCACTTCTCCCCAGAAATCAGTGTCCATGATGATGGATGAAGAAGGAGTTGAAGGAAATGATTTCTCACGTGGTGTCCTCCACTGATATTCTATCATTAATCTCTTGGTAAGTGAGGCCATGCCATGTTATTCCTTTGTGGCCTTTCATTGGTAGATATACAAGCCAACAGTGATCTCAAGAGAGAAGACCAAATTTTTGCGGGTCCAGAGCCAGGCTACTCTCCAAATAAACAAAGCACAGATTAAGTGTTAATTATAGGGCAAGGGATCTCCCCAAGGAGTTGGACAGCAGGGACAGTGACTTCAGAAAGAGGAACCACTAGCACAAAGGAGCTTGTAAGAGACTGTGTATAGTATTACAATCTATCTTTTATTACATTCATTAACTTTGAACAAGTTGTCAGAGCTGAGAAATGGCATACTAAGGATATGATGAGCACCATCACTTATAGAGGTGAGAGGACATTGGAATTATACTATGTGTGTAAGTAGGGGGCCTTTGAAGTATGGCTGGGCAAATCCTTTCCTACTGAAGGCTAGAAAGTGGGAGAAGCTCTACTAAATTACAATAGCAGCTTACATTTTATAGCATTTTCCAATATGCAGAGGGCTTTTCTCTCCACAATTTTTTATGTAGGCAATCTAAACATTGCTACTCATTTCTAGATAAAAGAAGAGAAATATAAAGAAATTTTTTTAAAAAGTAATAATTTAATAATTAGTAAGTGATAGATATGAGCTCAAAGCTCATTTGTAAATATTGTCTTATTATACGTGATATGATGGGATTTAAATCAGAAAAAAAAAGATAATTTCTAGATATGTATGTGAGAGAACTTAGAATTACAGGAACTGTGAAATTTCCCTGTTAAAAGGAAGAACAGTTTCCTCCACCAAGGCAAGTGTATGCATGAGCATCCTTAAATGTAGCAGAAAACCCTTTCCTCTGGAAGCCTCTTCCCAGCCCAGTATTCCAGATTTGCTTGAGAGAGACTCTTGGTGGTCATGTATAGTTTGCATGTGGGACAATGTGGGAAGATGTCACTTTAGACAATTCCATATGCAGCATCAGGAATTCAAGTCATCAAACAAGATTGGGGTTATGCCCCAAATTAGATGATGGAGAGAGGTTTAAGTCTGGGATTCCCCCAGCCTGCACCTGCTTTCAAAGGAATGTATAGTAGTAGAAGGACTAAATGTATGAGAAATGAGAGGAAGTAGTAACTGTCATCAGGATATGGCAGCTTAAGGTGCTCTTGAAGTGAGGTCAGAGCAATATTCATCACCATCTGAGACCTCCTGTCACTTGAGCTGGTTCCTGGTCATTCTATCTCACCAGATCTCCAAACCCTTATCTGTAGCATAAGAAAACTGCCTTATCTTTGAGGTCCTTTCCAACATTATATTGAAAAAGAAAGATAATCTTTGAACTCAGTAGAACAACTGTTGGGTGCCTTCAGGGCTGGAAATGGTTATAGTTATTCTGAGGTAAGGAAAACATGAGATTTAAATTGACTAATTTCTTATAGTGACTCTGATCTGCATGAGACAGCAGGGAATAGGGATGAGGAGCAAGGCAAGGGGGATTTTTCCCCTGCAAGCTACTGAGGAGGTTATAGGGTCTGATCATGGCTTGTGTAGGTGTGGAGGAAAGGGGAACTAGTTATGCCACAAAGAAGATTTTCCTGAATTTTGTAGTATTTAGCCCATTTATTGGATCGAATAATATTATTATGATGATAAAAATTATTTATTCTGAGATCACATTTCATCCTTACTGTACCCAGGTGGAATGGTTGAGTCAATCCAATGGCACATCTATGAAGCAGTGTGGCTGGATTATACTTCAATAAGAATATTCAGTTAAAATGTCCTGCTTGCTATTCCTTGATAAGTGGAGTCTGATTTATTATTTTATTATTATCATTTTAGTTGTATCTGTCTCTTTTTGACTCTATTTGGGATTTTCGTGTCAAAGGTACTGAAGTGGCTTGTCTTTGCCTTCTCCAAATCATTTCACAGATGAGGAAACTGAGGCACACAAAATGAAGTGGTTTGTTCAGTGTTACCCAGCTAGTGTTTGAGAGAGTCTTTCTGTCTTCAATACCACCTAGCAACCAAAATTTGAATAGTCAGACTAATTAGTATTTTGGTATTACATATATCAAGATCTCATTTAGACAGGAAAAACTTAGTTAAATATCAGTATGATAATAATATTTAGGAAAGAAAGAGCCCATGGAAACTAAGTTTATACATGTAAATACAAAGTTTCATTGAGGGTGAACCTTTCCAAAGTATATATATAGAGAAAATAGCAGAGAAAGGATATAAATTCAGATTTTTTGACATTAGATTTAAAGTAATAATGCTAATAGTGATTATTTATTTTTTTGGTGTTCAGATCTGTTCTTTCACAAATGTGGAAAGCCCTCCACCAATGTGAATCAGCAACTCCTTCATAATGCTGAGCTATGGAGAGTTTGGGATAGTGAAATTTATCACTATCTTTTAGTTGGTCAGAGACAAAATTTGAACTCTGACCCCAGTGCTGGCTTTTCTGCTGCTTAATATTGTTTAAAAAAAAAAAAGGAAGAGATTATATTGTCATCTTCCTTTACACTTGGCGTACATCTCCCCTCCATATCCCACCGTCCTTCCAAAGAGCCATCCCTTACAACAAAGAATCTAATATCAAACAAACAAACAAAAAAGAATAAGTTCCCTAACACAACACAATTGTCTTAATAGTAATAATGGAACAAGATTTTATAAATGTTTACAAGTTAAGGAGTGTCATGGTGGATAGAGTGTCAGGGTTGGAGTTGGTGGAAACTGAACCCAAACCTGGCCCTAGAAACTTACTGTGTAAGCCTGAGTAACCCATCTAACCCTTAATACCTCAGTTTCTTCAACTGTAAAAAGATCTGGAGAAGGAAATGGAAAACCATTCTACTATCTTTGTTAAGAAAATCCCACATAGGGTCCTGAAGAGTCACACATGACTGAACAACAACAACCATAGGACAGTGTTTTTATATGTTGGTAGGCACTCCCTCTTGCTTCTCTCCCTCAGTTCTGATTCTCTCTTTCTCACCTCAGCACTCCACCATGACCATCACTGACTTCAGGCCAGGTCATCTATTCACTGTATCACCTAGATGCCCTTATACAACTAATAATAACCCATTATTATAATTTTATTTAAAGCATTTTCAGGTGCTTTATTTCACTGATGTTTTCCCAAAGCCCCATAAGTTAAGAATGAAAACCTTTCATGATGAAAGAGATGAAAGGGCTTTCCTGCCGTGAGCCAAGAAAATTGTGACAGAGCCAGAATTCCAGCCCAGTTCTTCCACTTCTAAGATTGGTGGCTTTGGGAGATTTCCACTGGGACCATTTCACTGCTGGAGAATGAACTAGGGACCAGGTGGACAGGCTTATCTCTCTGGTTCCAATGCAAAGGTTGCTTTTCATTGAAGATTTCTCTTCGTTCAAATGAGAATCACTGGAAAGAATGAGTGAACTGAATCTTCAACAAATGTAACCAAATTAACCTAAAAATTTTACTCCCAAAACACTCTAGTAAACTCAATTCATCTTTTTTTTAATTAATTAATTTATTTTTAAAAGTCTTTCTTTCTAAATGAGTTTAGGCTTACTCAGTTACTCGTGAAAAGAATGCTTTTGATTCAAAATTTTCCTATTTTGTTTTAGTTTCTAAAGAACCTGATGTTAAAAGCATATGAGCTTGAGACAAACATGGATCATCCATCCTGAGCCCTTCAGTCTTCCATTTCAACCTAGGAATTACATTTCCAAAAAGCTTTTTCATAGAACATACACATATGTTTCTTCATGCACACTGGCTCTCGTGCATAACAAGTGAATTTATATCTATATGAGTCAGTGCCATGTAATGAATAAAAGTGGCTTCAGGGAAGACCTGAATATAAAACTGCTGTGACACATGGTCCTCTGCACTCCCTTTAAGTACACAAACTGGAAAGAAATGCTGACCTGCCTTGGTAGAAGGATTCACCTCAACTTTGAATTCCTTATATTACAGAACTCACATGGCCCCTGAAGAATAAGAATAATTGCATTCATGCCTTTATATATATATGTGTGTGTGTGTGTGTGTGTCTGCCTGTGTGTCTATGAGTGTTTATTGTGTTTTGAATGTGTATGGGTATGTGTAGGTGTTTTTGTATTGGAGGGAGATGTCATTTGCCACTTTCTTACTCTGTCACCAACTTGATACCCAGATTTCCAGTTATTCTTCAGGGTCTCTAATTTTCTAAAAAGGGAAAATTCTCCATCAATAGCCTAACCTGAACCCATCAGCTGTTTAGTGCTCAGTGTTCTTAAGTCACTCACATGTTCCAGTGCTAGAAACATCATGTCAATAAATTGCCCTATGGATATATTCATCATTCAAGTCGCCTTCCAATGTATTGCCTTCTTTATTTAAATTTAGGATAACAGAGAGTAGGAATTTTCTTTTTACATGTGTATCCCAGTGTCTGGCACATAGTATGAACTTAATTAATATATTTTTAATTGTTTTAATGTACATACACATGTATGCATATTTGCCTTAATCCACTGGAGAAGAAAATGTCAAAACCTTCCAGTAACCTTGACAAGAAAACCAAAACAGGGTGGTTCACAGAGTCACAAAGTTTTGGACATAACTAAATGACTGAGCAATAATGTCTATGTGTATGTATACATATGTTTGTGTATTTGCATCTCTGTGGGATTTACATCCCATTTCTCCTTTCACATCAACTGCTATAATTACATTTGAAAGACAAAAACAAAACAAAACTGAGAAATGTCCATGACATTGGGGCTACAGAAGTAAGCACAGAATCAGAAATACTTGCCTTCTACTCCTATTTCTGACACATCTTGCTGAATGAGTCTGGGAAGTTGGACACCTCTCTTAAGTCTCTAAATTACAAAACAGTTCCTGAGGCACATTCAGAGAGGGAATTCATCACATAGAATTCCCTAGAGAATGGAAATCACAAGTCTAGGCATTGAAAAGCAATATATAACTCAATGCAGATACACATTTTACATATACACACACACACGTGTGTGTGTGTGTGTGTGTGTGTGTGTACCGCTCCAAAATAGCTTTCTAGTCACTTTTTTTATCTTTCAGGAAAATAACTAAGTTCTTTATGGAGGAATGGAATCAAACTACCACTGGTTTCTTCTTACTGGGACTATTTCCCCAAACAAAAACTGGCCTGCTTCTCTTCCTCTTGGTTGTCTTCATCTTCCTAATCGCCTTCTTGGGTAACTCAACCATGATTTTCCTCATTTGGATGGATCGCCATCTCCACACCCCCATGTATTTCCTACTCAGTCAGCTCTCCCTCATGGACCTCATGTACATTTGCAGTACGGTTCCCAAGATGGCCATCAACTTCCTGTCTGGGAACAATTCTATCTCTTTAGTAGGTTGTGCTTTCCAAAGTGTCAGCTTCTTAACCATGGCATGTGCTGAGGGGTTACTCCTGGCTTCCATGGCCTATGACCGTTATGTAGCCATTTGCCGTCCCCTCCATTATCCTATTCTCATGAACAGGAAAATGTGTTTGCTGATGATTGCTGGGTCCTGGGTCTCTGCATCCATCAATTCCATTTTCCATACAGTGTATGCACTCTGTATGCCCTATTGCAAGTCCAGAGTCATTAATCATTTTTTCTGTGATATCCCTGCCATGGTGCCTCTGGCCTGTATAGATACCTGGGCCTATGAGTACACTGTGCTCTTCAGCACCAACTTGTTTCTTTTGGTCCCCTTCATTGGTATCATGGCTTCCTATGGCCGGGTTCTCTATGCTGTTTACCACATGCGTTCAACACAGGGGAGGAAGAAAGCTTTCACGACTTGTTCTACCCACCTGACTGTGGTCAGCTTCTACTATGCCCCATTTGTGTACACATATCTAAGGCCCCCATCTCTGCGTTCTCCAGAAGAGGACAAGAACTTGGCCGTCTTCTACACCATCCTCACCCCTATGCTTAATCCCATCATATATAGCTTGAGAAATAAGGAGGTGTTGGGGGCTCTCCAGAGAGTCTTTGGGAAATCCTTATCTCAAAAAGAATAATTGGGGCCAAAAAAAATCACAGAAATAGAACTACAAATAATCTCACCAATTGTATAACTGAACTACTTTATTTGACAGATTTGACACAATTTGTACTCATTCATCAATCCTAATTAATGATTATTTTAAATTAAATTTTATTTATCTCTATAAAGATGTATTTTTTCCTCTCTTTCTGCCATGTTCCCCCAGAAACAAATATTCAAACCTTTGTAGCAACTGTGGAAAAGTTTATCAAAATAAACCTCATAACTGGCTGTCTCCAAAAATGTGTGTCACATTCTGTCTATTGGTCAATAAATATTCTGTTAAAAGATGAATAACAGTCTTTATTACCAGTACTTTCAAGTTTTGATTTGTCTTTTTGATTATAAGATTTTTTAATTATTCCAATTGCTTTTTAAAGCAGTATTATTGTTATTTTAGAAATTATAGTGCAAATTTTGCTTATATTCCTCTTCATCAGTTTACAGATGTCTTCAATTTCTTTGAAACTGTCTCCTATGTACTTGTAGCATGATCATATTTTATTTTACTCATATACAATCATTTGTTCTCCATGTTATATGAATCTAGTTACTTTCCACTTGTCTCCCAAAAAGATCTGCCAGAAATAATTTTATATTTTTCTTGACCTTTTGTGGCTATAGGCCTTGTAATCAGAGTATGCACAATTTGATAACCTTGGCATTATAGTTCTAAATTCCTTTCCAAAACATCCATAAAAGTTCATCATTAAACCAGCAGCATTATTGAACCTATTTTCCCATTGGCTCTATAATGTTGGCCATTTTCCTAATTTCCAATCTGTTAAATTATATGTGAATTTTTAAATTGCTCTAATTTTCATTTCTCTAGTTATTGGTGATTTAATACATTTTTTCATATCACTAGTAATAGCTTGGAGTTTTCCCTTGATAAAAATTCTGTCATCAAAATATCTGTGATAAAGAAAAACTAAGACCAAAAGCTTTGAATGTAAATGACCCGCAATAGAAGTCAATGATCCCTCAGTGATCAGAGACTCACCTCAGCAGAGAGAGCAGTCTTTTAAACACTTTTTCTCATAAGATTCAGTGTTGTTAAAATGGGATAATAATTTGTAGAGGAGGAGTGAAAGTATAGCATTGACTTAAATTTTTAATAAACATGCTAATACGGAAAAGGGGGTTTCCAAAGTCCAGGGTGATGAGTAAAATAGGAAGTTAATCAAAGTTCTTTAGACAGTATATTTTTAGGCAATCTTGCACATCACAATGGTCTGGTTCTATATTTGTGACCAGGCAGAACATATTATGACTACATTGATTCAATGAAATTGGGATTTACCCAAGAAAAAGGGGAAAGTTAACCTCTTATAAAGAAGTCAAGCTATCTTATATATCCGAATGCTAACTATATAGAATAAAGTGGGGTATCAATTTTCAATTTCATAACTCCCTTTTTTCCTTTTTTTTTTCTATGTCTTTTATCATTTATCAATTAGGGAATGGCTCTTATTCTTATAAGTGTGAATCAGTTGTTTATTCTTCATTTTTGAGGCAATCAACCAATTTTATTAAGTGTTTCCTGTGTTTCTGATATTATGTTTCTTGGGATACAAATACAAAAGTGAAATAACCCAAATTTTTAATCAATTTGAAGTTTCCTGGGGATTACAACAAGTTCATATATTAGTAAATAAAGTATTTGTGCAAACTTAATGCAAAGTACTTAGAAACATATGTAGATAATTATATGCAGACATGTATATGTATATGCTTAGACAGATATGTGTATACATTCATATATCTAAAGACTTTCATTTCCAAATCCAACTGAAACAATTACTTTTTGGATATTTCCAATGGAAGTCCCAAAGGTATTTAAGATTCAGTGCCTGTGGTGATATTTATTTATGATTTCCCCCCCAAAAGCAAATTTATTCTAAATTTCTTTATTCTTCTGGAAGGTAAAACCATTGCTATCAATACACTTAGAATCATCCCTGCCACCTCACTTTTTTTTCACCCACCATATCCAATCAGTTGCAAAGTCTTACCCACTGTTTTCAAATCATTCTCCTTTTTTCTTACTACCATGACCACTACCCAAATTCATGTTCATATCAACTGTGTCTGTCTATGCTACAAAAGTAATATCAAAAATATCTCCTGATAGCTAGTATATCCTCTCTCTAGTCCATCCACCATTCAGCTTCCAAAATGATTATCTTTAAGCATAAATTCAGATTATGATAGTCTCTTATTCAATAAACTCCAAAGGCTCCCTGGTATCTCTTGGATAAGATGTAACTTTTTCCATTTTGCATTGAAAACATTTCATCCCAACTCTATCCATTTTCATTCTGTATTACTCTGCTTCATATGAATCTAGAGACTGAGATTACTCCCCAAGAAAATGGAATCAAGATCATGGTTCTTCAGGTTTTGAGATAAGAGAGAATAAGAATTGAGAATTAGAAAATAGAGCAGAAATGTGATATGATGAAAAGGAGGCTTGTGTGTATCCATGGAGACCAGGATGAAATCAATCAATAAATGTTTATTAAGCAATCCCTAGGTGTTAGGAACTATATGAGATGCTGAGCATGAAAGCACAAAGAATGAAAAAAAGCCTATTTCTTATGTTTTATTCTAATATGGAATATGGACAGTACATATAAAGCTATACACAGCACATAGTAAATAATAGAAATGCATGTACCTTGCATATAGTTACATATGTGTATATGTATATATACATATATGTGCCCTTTGAATTCAAGGAAATTAGAAACCAAGAGCACGAGCTGAGAGAGTTGATGAAGAGGAGATAAGAAAGTACAGTAAATACAGGTGAATCTAAGTTGAAATCAATAATTTCAGTAAGTCTTGAGACATATTCTATCTTATGAAAGTTGTTATTAACCAAATGCTAGGCAGTAACTGTCTAAAGTTTAGCCACTCTCACTAGAGAACAAGGTTGTCTTAGGACAAGTGGGTTTCCAAGTTTTTGAGGGGAAATCTTTGTATTCCTATCCTTATTATATCTTCTCAGAAAATACACCTTTGTAAATGATTTTTAAACCTATATTCAATGATGATTACAGGGATCATAAACATTTTGTTATCTGGCACCAGCTCTCACTATCATTTCTAATTGAAACTTTGATCTTGTTATAAGGGAACTTGTGTAATGGGCTGAAAACTCTAAGCAGATGTCCTGAGGTCAGAGACTTAAGGCCAATTACCAATTGGACAATACTCTATCAGTATATGCTTGGAGAAAGAATGGCCCTACCCATGATGCTGCAGGCTTGATCTGCTGTGTAGGAGATTGGGTGGAGGATTTGGTGGGTGGAGTGAGAAAACCCGAGTCACTCCAGGCAGATTCACCTCTCATTGCTCTCATGATCAAGGACTTTTGCTGATCCTGACTCCCACTGATTCTAAAGTACCCAAGGTGCTAACTTGGTTATCACATTTGGCCCTCAAACTTGGGACCCACGACCCTACTTTCACTGAAGAAGTCTCCGGTGACCAGGAAATTAGGTGAGTATTTTAATAGACAAACAGGGAACTTATTTTGTAAACCTTTTCTGGCTGAAATGGGGCAGATATTGGGAAAAAATTCTCCCCCAACCCCAGCCCCAGCCCCAGCCCCAGCCCCACCCCAACTCCACCCCCAACCCCACCTCAAAGGAAATCTGCCAGGAGTGACTCTGGTTTTCTCACTCCACCCACCAAATGCTCCACCCAATCTCCTATCCAACAGATCAAGCCTGCAACATAGTGGGCAGGGCCATTCTTTCTCCAAGCATATACTGATAGAATATTGGCCAACTGGTAATTGGCCTTAAGTGCTTTGACCTCAGGGAATCTGCTCAGAGTTTTCAGCCCATTACAAAAGTGTGTGTGTGTGTGTGTGTGTGTGTGTGTGTGTGTGTGTGTGTGTGTTAATTCATTCAAGCAATCCTTTAGCTATACTGGGATAACTGGGACAATATGTATATGCTTAGACAGATATGTGTATACATTCATATATCTAAAGCTTCCATTTTGTCACTGGGCTTTGGATTCATCACCTGCCCCATGAAGTCTCTGATTGTTGCAATATTTACTGCAATATTGTTGGTATGGAAATCAAAATCTATATGGCAGATACAGTACTTTGTGGACCAGTGATCAATATAAGTATTTGCTATCTAAGTGGCACAGTGGATAAAGCACCATCCTTAAAATCAGGAAGATTTGTCTTCATGACTTCAAATCTGGCAAAGTTTTGCCAGACACTAGCTACATGACCTTGGGCAAGTAATTTAATGCTGTTTGCCTCATTCCTCGGCTGTAAAATGACCTGGAAAAGGAAATAGCAAACCACTCCAGTATCCTTGCCAAGAAAACCCTCAATGGGGTCACAGAAAATCTAACTGGACTGAAACATAACACAACAATAACAACTCAAAGTGACTGGGAAAACTGAATCAGATTATATTTGTCAATCTCAAAATCCTATCTAAATGCTATTATTAAATGGATCGAACTTTAGGGGTCTCCCTGCAAATCCAGTCCTCACTTGGCATGAACAAAAGGTCTTTGGCCCTTCCATCTGACGTCTTCAAGTCAGTCCTCACAATTCTCATGGGTGAATCATCTACAATTCTACAGAAAACATTTAATTATTCTGTAAAACCTAAAGGGAATAACTGGGCAAAGGGATTCTCTGAAGGACCACAATAAATTCCAAAAGGGACTTTATCTTTGATTCAGATCAACAAATAGGTATTTACTTCAGCAGCAGCATCTTATATTCCATGCATTTTGGGATTTTATAGTGGAAAGTAATAAAGAGACAGCATTACTCTTCACTTTCTCGATTCTCAGGCTGTTTTGCTACCAGATCGTTTTGAGTACAGTAACCAGACAATTTAGTAAACAAGCAGGTTGGAAACATAAAACTGCAATTGTATCAAGATTTTCTTATTTTTTTTAGAATTAAGTGATTGTCTCTTCTATAGATGGCAAAGAATCTCCTAAAAATGTTGTAATGTCTACAGATGCAAGTAAGAATGAAGACATCCCAGGATTTAGGATACTGAATATGTTCATTTCCAGCTTTCATTCTTGCATTTTAACAAAAATCAGAATATTAGGTAAGAATAACCATAGCAAAAACAATTAAAATTATTTTAATAATGTTTGTAATTTATATTACTTTCAATACCAGATACTTTGTAATGAATTTATTAAAACAAAATTTGTTCACTGACTCCTCACATTTTTATGTCCTTTGATATTAACAGAAAATGTGAGGTAGTTGTTTTTCTTATCACCATTTTATAGATGAAAATACTGAAATACAGAGAGGATAAATGAATAGTCTTCGGTAACACAACAGATGAGTACCTGTTGCCTGACTTGAACCTCAGTCTTCATGATTCTTATTCTAGCATACCATGTTGCTGCCCACAGAATCCTAAAATCATTGATTTAGACTTGGGGTGCATCTGAGAAGTTATCTTAGAAGTCCTCCTCTGCCCTTGCCTTCATTAAATTAAGTCTGGTCCTTTATTCCATAATATTTAATATTTAACATTTCTTCCTTCTTTTAAACTAAAATGTTTTCCCTAAAATGTTTGTGCTTCATTTTAGCAAGTTTTATCCTTGTATATCTCTGATCCCAGGACTGCAAGAGCTGCAAGGAGTTATATATAGAGTCCCTAAAGTAATATTTTACATAGCTTATATGTTTATATTTATTAGATTCTATCTTCTGCAATGGTCAGAGGTGAGTGTGCAAAAGATCAGATAGGTCAGAAAATGAGGTAAGAATATAAAAATGGAGTAACATTTAGGTAATATCTTCTCATTGTTTTTTGGTCAGAAGATAGCAAAGTATATATTTCTTTTGTCAGACATTAAGCAAGCCCTTCAACCACTCTGATTTTTTTTTCTATTTCCTTTCAATGTATTGATTGAATTGATGGAAGAGAGGGAGTATTGTTTTCTCTATGGGAGAGGATAGATCCAACTCTATCTGGTAACAAATGTAAGGCTGAATGCTAATGAATATCTTCCCTTTTAGCCTAGGGAACCATCACCTGGCCAACCATAAAGATAAGAATTCTGCTTGAATGTTGACTAAGATTTTCATTACTTAAGATGTTCCAGATAAGAGAAGTTGGTGATATTTGTAGTTTTGGAAAGTGGATGTTTATTCTTCTCTAATGGTGATCAGCTGAACCCAAACAGAAGTATAATTGTCTACAAAACCTAACTCAAAGAGCATTTTCATTGAATGATAAAATTATAAAATACTGTCTTAAGTAAATATTCTGGATGAGTTTAGGTGCTCATAGTCATTTTATTTTAAACAGTCCATAGAGAGGTTATAATTAAATAGGTGTGCTGGGGAATGGATAGTTATTCCTTTCTGTAATTTGTTATGTTATTACCATATTTGTAAACCCAGTAGTCAATCAATAAGTCTACTATGTGTCAGGCACTGTGCTAAACACTGGATATGAGAAGAATAACAAATGACAGTCTGTCTTTGAGGAACTCACACAATCTAATGACTTTGAGCAAGCCCCTAAGCAGTGTCTAATGATTTGAACTGCTTAACTATGTAGAAGGCTTTGAAGTGGAACTAGATAGAGAGATTAGAACTAGATTACCAGGGCCCTGAATATTTTATCAGCAGTGGGGAATCACTGGGTTTGAATTTGCTGAAATAATAACTCTCAAAACAAAATATTGTTTATTAAAATCCATAAATTAAAGCCAGTGTTTATTTTAGAACTCCCTAGAACTAGTCTAAGATTATGACAATAAGCAGAAAAGAACTTAACTGGTTGAATAAGTACAAGATATTGGAAATGTCAGTCACCCAAGTGCATTGAGCAAATAGACATTCTAATTAAATGTAGTCTGGTCAAGTTAACAGCAGAAGCATTGATCTCCACAGGAATATTTAAAACCCAGGAATGTTTTTGGTAGTTCTTGGTACTAGAATGCCCTGCTTGGAATCAGGCTGGTGGATTGTAAAGTCATTTTCTGAGAATACTTAAAATATAGTATTTAAACAACCTCCTAATATGCTCAGTTAAGTCAAACAACAGTTGCTTTGCTAAGTTCAAATGTATCAGTGGTATTTTTTTTTGATAGATTCTTTGATTAATTTGCTCAAGTTAAAATCATACACTTAGAAATGGAAGGAACTTAGAAATAATTTAAAAACCTTAATTTTACTGATTTTACTTCATTTTGTTAATTTTTTAACTAAGTTTTACAACTTAAATTTGCCACTGAGATATAGCAAAGTGAAATGGTTTCCCAGAATCACAAAAGTGATATAGTTTTGACAGGGCATTTGAACTCAGCTTTTCCTGACTATAAATTCAGTGCCCTCTCAATTATCCCACAAAACTTCTCTTAAGAACCTAGGATACCTAGTCAACTTTTAAAAATTACTTTTCATTTAAATATCGCACAGAATAATATAATCTAGAAAATCAAAACTGTGGGCTTAATCCTCCAGTAGAATAAAAATTCTACCTTCTTTCTACATAATTTTTGAAGGTGTGTTGAAATAACCCCAACAGTGACATTTTAACTAATACTTATATATACTTTTGCACAAAATTCTCCCCTGAAAGCAGATTTTAATAAGGGATAAAAATAATAAATCTTAATAGTACAACTGCCTAAGAAGATGATATTAGAGAGGCCCAACATATGGAAAAATAGTGCAGCCTGAGAGGGCTTTTTTACCTTAAAAGTAAAAGTGGCTGAATTTTTAGTTTTAAAAGTTGACAATGAAATGAAAGTTTCTAAAATCAGAATTTCCTTTTTTTTTTTTAATCTCAGTGATACTTATTGAAAAACACTCTTCAAGGTACTTTATGAAATGTGTTAAGATAGTACACTAAATTCATTGTGTCTGTAAATGAAAAAAAAAGTTATGCTGGTGAGGAAAGCAATTAAGTGAGTTTTCTTTTAGTTGTACTAGATGGAACAGCAAGATGAAAGAAAGGAAAAGACAATTGCTCAATAAGGTTGAGATGATAACCACTGATAATGGAGAAAAGTGAGAGCTCCTCAAGGTATATTTAGCTCCTTTGTTTCTTCCAAGGATGATGA
Source organism: Antechinus flavipes (assembly GCF_016432865.1). Classification (NCBI taxonomy): domain Eukaryota; kingdom Metazoa; phylum Chordata; class Mammalia; order Dasyuromorphia; family Dasyuridae; genus Antechinus; species Antechinus flavipes. The sequence goes on along the minus strand of NC_067400.1, from coordinate 622,235,501 downwards.
GTTTGGAGCTAAAAAGAATATAAGAAAAGTTACCACTAATGTTTTATTAGTCAGTGAAGAAATAATATAATAAGAGATAACTCTTCATGAATTTAATTAAAGTAACTTAGATAATCTAAGTAATATTGAAGTCATTTTAATATTGCCCAGGGAATTTTCTTAGCAAAAGTATTGGTGTTTGTTCTTCCTTTCTCCAGTGGATGAAAGTTCATGTGATCAAAGTTGTGGTTTTTCCACTAATATATTCCAATGTATTACCATGAGTGTTAGACTATTAGGGACAGTTGAGAGCCAGAGAACTGATGCTTTTGAATTGTGGTGCTAAAGAAAACTTTTGAGAGACTCCAGGAAACCAAGGAGATCAAATCAACCAATTCTTAAGGAATTCAATTCAGGTTATTTGCTCAAAAGTTAAATACTAAGATAAAATTTAAATTATTTGGCCACATGAGAGATTGCTGATTTGGGGGAAAATTGAAGATAAAAGGAAAAGAAGTCAGCAGAGGATGAGATGGACAGTTGGGTCATGGAAGCTTAAACAGACACTAAGAGATAATGGAAGAGAGAAGTGGAGTATAGAATTACACCAGTTGAAAATGACTCATAACTGAACAATAACAACAAAATGTCAATATTGTTCTTTCAGGATTACAAAGAACTCTATGAGATACTATTTTCCCCAGTGTATAAAGAAGAAAATGAAGTCTCAGAAAGGTTAAGTGATTTGATTAGTTTCTCATATTTAGAAAATTACAGAGATAGTATTTGAGACTATATTTCCACTATATTCTGGTGCCTCTTCAGTGACCAATATCATCAGCTACATAAAGAACTGGCAGATGTCGATTGTTGAGTACGTGCCAGTGACATGAAATATAGTGATGAATTGAGTAAGTACCAAAGGATTGGAGGAAGGCAAATGTTGAACAAATTTTCAAAACAATGAAACAGAATATAATCTAAAACTTATGGGAGTATGACCTTAACTTCAAGGAAAAAATTTCAAATGCTTGTGTATATGTATGTATGTATAAATGTATATTTGTATAGATTACATATGCACACATATGTTATGTGTGTATATTTCATATACATATATAATGCTTTCTATTTATATATGTATATATGATTCTTATTTAGTAATACACACACACACATATATATATAAATCTAGAAAAGAAATCAAGGATCACAAAGAACCAGAATGATTCTAAAAAGGATAAGTTAGATCAACATTACCTTAATCTCTTTGTTGACAGGATTACAAAACTGGTAGATCATATCAATACTGTGAGCATTTTCTCAGTACCATCAATGGAAATCTGCCTTCTTTCTACTGGCTTGTTTTATTATTTATTACCATTCCTAGTTCTAAGGTGGCTAAAGAATGTATAATATTGCCTCATAAACTATTTAGATTGAAATATTTTTCGATAATTAATCAATAAACCCTGAGGTCTCAATCTGGTTTATAAAATATAAAAAAAACGAGAGAAATCTCTGTTCTCATCATATCTCACCTGTTTTTCTATTGTTCTGTGTGTGTGTGTGAGAAAGAGAGAGACAGAAAGTCAGAACAATTTATACAATGAATTCATTGTAAAGAAAAACAACTTTGAAAAACTTAAGAACCATGATCAATACAATAATGAATCATTCAATCAAGAAACATTTATTAAGCTCTGACTATATCCTAGGGATTTTGTTAAATGCTAAAGATATGAAGTAGGGTGAGAATCCTAACTGTCAAGGAACTTGAATTTTGTAAGTGACATAAACATACAAATGATTATATACAATCAATAGACAGAATATCTAAGAAATAATAAACCAGGTGAAGACCTTAAAATTAAAGAATAAGGATGGTTTTCCATGGAAAATGGATTTTCATTTGTGACTTGAAGACAACTGAGGAAACCAGAAGCAGAAAACAGTGATCTTCCAGTTATGGAGGACAGGGTAAAGTGCCCATAGTTGACAGATGGGATCTCTGGTTTGAAGAACAGTGGTAAATGTTGGTATCCCTGGATCACAGAGCACACTGGGGAGGTGATGTATAAGAACTCAATTTCATTCAATAAGCATTTATTAAAACCCTACTTTGCACCTGGAAATAATATACATATTGAAGACACAAAAAGAAGCAACACATTCCTGACCCTCACATAGCATGAAATTGAGAGAAGATTGGGATGTGAGGGACAGGTTACAAAAGACGTTGAATGTTCAACAGGCAGATTTACATTTGTCTCTAGAAATGACAAAGAGCTGCTGTAGTTTATTGGTGAGATATTTATTATTGTGTTTTAGATTCAGCACTTCAGCAATGGAGTAAAAATTTGGCCTGGAGTTTAGAAATAACCTTGAGACAGCGAGAATAACTAGCAGATGATTACAATAGATCAGGTATAAGATGATAATAGTCTTCTCTACGGTAGTAGTAGAGTCAGATTTGTGAAGGACACATGTACAAGAGATAATACTGAGGGAAAATTGAATGGTTTTGGCAAGAGATGGATGGAGTTGGTTGAGAGTAAGGATGGCACCTACTTTGTAATTCCAAATGTCAACAATCTTAAGTAAACTAACATAAACTTTAATATTCATCCATTTCAATGCAAAAGGAAATGAATAAGCATAGGTTGGGGGAAAGGTGGATTAGGAATAAAGAATAAAATGGTCAAAAACTATGGACTTTGTCAAAACACTGTGTCAAAATGTTATGAATTGAAAAGAGAATTGGTAGATGTGAACTATGGTGGATATCAAGTAGAATCATCAAAACCAAATGACAATAACTGCCATTTAATTGATGTAAAGTGACTGATAGTCAAAAGTCTACCCATAATCAGTCCTACAACTTATTGGAAGAAAGAATTCACATTAGAAAAAATATACATTGTAAATAACAATCAAGAAGGTGAATATGAGAAGAGAGGCCAAACTGAAGTGACAATTCATGTTGGAAATAACCCTGTTTTAAAAGCACTGAGAGCTATAATCCTTGTGTAGAAATTTCTTTTTAGAAACAATTGTGGTCCCTTGAATAGGATTGTTAAATGATAGAGCAGATAGAGCAAGGCTTAGAGTCAAGATGATCTTGGTTAAAATCTAGCTGTGTGACCTTGGGTTATTCATTTATTTATTTAATTTTGGTTTCCCCTAATTTCATAATCTGTAAAATTAGGATAAAAGTACACCTTACTCTATGAATTATTGTGAGGATCAAAAGACATAATAACTATAAATCAGGTAATACATTTCCTGGAAAATAAGAAACATTATATAAATGTTAGTTAATATCATAAATTTAATTGAACGAGCCATTGTAGCCACAGGAATGTAATTTTATTTTGTAAAAAAAAAAAAAAGACACTAGATTTTTAGATATTTGAGGTAAGAAAAGATATCACTTTCTTGAAGAAAATTTCAATTCTTGCAATTATGAAGAGTTATTTTACAAACAAACAGTTATCTACCAAAGGTACGTTAATTTCTGATCTCCTCATTGCATTGGAATATGTTTCTTGCTCTTCAACTAGGAGAAAAAACAAGGCATTGAAAGGCTGTGTCAGCTTCCTGTAGACCTATCAAGCTAAGAAATGAACTACGAAAAGATGATGAATGAAGAACTACCTAGATGAGCTACTTCAAATTTTTTTTCAACTCTGTCATGAATTGATCATCTCAAAATCTCAGTTAATTCAAGTGATTCATTTGATTGATTTCTTTGAATTGAAATTTATTGACCTAAGTAAATGAAATGTCTTTTGTGACAATCATCATTTTAGCCACAGATTCAGTCTTGGGCTTTGTGTTTATCCAATCTTTTTTTTTCTAAAGCTTTTCTTTTGGGCTTTAGGTAGAAAAAGTGAAATATTGATGTGGGAAGAAAAGAATCAGACTTTTTCTAAAGATTTCATTCTTTTAGGATTATTGCATCCAAACCAATATGGATTCCTATTCTTAACACTTATTTTCATCATTTTTATGGTGGCAATTATAGGAAACACAGTTTTGATTCTTCTGATTCGCTTTGAGATCCAGCTCCACACTCCAATGTATTACCTTCTTAGCCATCTCTCCTTCATGGATATTTTGAACATCTCCAATATTGTTCCCAAGATGGCCAGTAACTTCATATCTGGCAGGAAGTCCATCACATTTGCAGGTTGTGGGGTCCAGATCTTCCTCTCCATCATCTTTTTAGGTTCTGAATGCCTTCTTCTCTCAGCCATGTCCTATGATCGCTATGTAGCTATCTGCCACCCACTGCGTTATCCTATCCTCATGAACCACCAGATCAGTGTTCTTATGGCTGCAGGATGCTGGCTTGTGGGAACCATCAACTCTACAATTCACACAACTTATGTTCTGCACCTTCCTTTTTGTGGCACAAGAGCCATCGACCACTTTTTCTGTGAAGTCCCAGCCATGTTGAAACTTGCCTGTGTTGACACATCACACTATGAAGGAGGAGTCAATGTGACTGGTGTAGTTTTCCTCCTCACTCCCTTTTCCATCATTCTTGCCTCTTATTGCCAGATTATCCGTACTGTGCTTCACATTAAATCTATGGAGGCCCAGAGAAAAGCCTTTTTTACTTGTTCCTCCCATCTGGCTGTGGTTATCATGTACTATGGGCCATGTATTTTTACATACATGAGACCAAAGTCATATCACACTCCAGGTCAGGACAAGGTCTTAGCCATCTTATATACCATTCTTACTCCTATGCTCAACCCTATCATTTATAGTCTCAGAAATAAAGATGTCTTATGTGCCCTGAAGAAGGTTTTAGGAAAGGCACTTGTGCACAGAAATTAATATTTATTTAAAATCAGGTTTTATGTTCATTGATGACCTATTGGGTTGACAACAAAAATGATACTTCTTGCTACCATTAAATATACAATGAAATCAGTTCAAATAACTACATATTTGCTTCTCCAAGAAAACACTATTGGATATTCTGTTAATTTGTTAAATTTGTTGCATGAATTTTAGTTCACTTTAGACTAAGAATGATATTACTGATTCATGTCCCAATCTTTCCATAACATAATGATCTCATATGTAAAGGGTAGCAACCAAATATTAAAATTATATTTTAAAATTGGTTTAAAAGTTCCACAATTCAAAGCAAAAATCTTTCTTTCTCAGGTACTATCAAACTGCATTTTTCTTGATAACACAAGTGGACCATGTCAGAGAATTCCTCACTGGCTGTCTGTAATCAAACTTTTCCAGGGTTTACTCTCAGACAGCATACAGTTCACACACATGCGCATGCACACACACACGTATGCACACACTCCTTATCTTTACTGACAAAGGAAATAATTTTATCCTGAATAAGTAGAATACATGGTTGTGATGGTGTAATTGCAGGTGATCTTTGGTTTTCCTTTCAAACCAATGAATACAATTATCTAGGTTTCTGAATTATTGGTTTTCTCTCTACTGATCTATAACATAATTTTTCTATAGTTTTATATGCTATGAGATTTTTCTGCATGCTACATCACAAATATTTGATAAATTATTCAATGTTCTGAAGCCTTTTATATAATGTATACACACATATTTGTATGTATCTTTATCCTTCACCTTAGTCAAATTCTGCTTCTCCTTTCCCTATGTTATGAACCAACCTCCTCTCTCTTATGTATCTAATAGAACATGGAGTCCTTAGGAGCCTGGGCTTTATATCCTTTCTATATTCATTCATGGTGCTTAACAGTATGGATTGTAACAGTACATACTGTTCTTTTCTGTCTTTTACTGTTTTTATTCAACTGTGCCTTATTCCCATCATATACTACTTTCAGTCCTGTACATATTCTGCTGAAGAAAAATGAAGGAACTCCAGTGGCCATTCTGAATAGGGCAACAACATGTTAATGACTCACAATCTCAAGTGGACCCTCAGTGCTACCAGGATATCCTACTACATCTACCCTCTCACACATTATCCTACTCTCCACAATGGCTCTTTCAACCTTTTTCACCCATCTTTAAGCCTCACATTACTCTATATATTCTCTCCATCTCAGCTGAGATCTTTGTCTCATCTTTTGCAGAAGAAAATGAAGTAAGAAACTTTATTTTTTCTCCTCAATCTCATTGCATTTCACTTCTAGCCTTTTCCAACTATCTACTTCTTCACTCCATCTCACTTTAGCTTTAATCTTTACTAAAGTTAATTCCTCTACTTGCTCAAGAAATGTTCTTTACTGTGTCCTCTAAAAAACTATTGCACTCTGTTATCTTTACACTATCCCTAATTTTCAGTCTCTTCCTGTCTATTAGTTCATTTCCTACTATCTATAAATATGTCCATTTCTCCCCCATTTAGTTGCCCCCAAAAATCCCTCACTTGATCCTTGCATCCTTACCAATGAGCATGGATCTCATCTGCCTTTTGTGGATAAATTTCCTGAAGAAGCCATTTATAATACATGGCTGTACTCTGCTCTCACTTTGTTCTTAACTCCTTACAACATGGCTTCCAGCCTTATCATCCCACCAAAACCTAGATAGAAACTACTGGTCCAACTAGGGCCCTTTGTCATCTTGATATTTTTTCTTAATTCATTTACCCAAATGTTGTTTATCTTTTATTTTCAAAGAAGGCCAATTACATCACAAGGTAATGTCTTGACTTGTGCTTGAATTGGATTTAAAAAAAGGCCAAGTTGCAAAAAGTCATCAACCTCAATCTGTCCAAAGTCAGGAAAGTCCAACGACAGGACAAAACTCAACTAGACCAGTGATTTAAGTAATGTTGAATGTAGAATTTAGGCAATTATATCATTTTAAAAATCTACATTTTTTAACTTAGTCTTATCAAAAGGTAATATATCTAATGAGGGTTAGCAAATGGTTATTATATTTTACATTTAATGCCCCTGACTTACTTTTCTTACCAAATGACTTTGAAAGATGTGAAGATTGTTCAAAAAAATTTTGATTTTGAAAGTCGGACCACAAATTGGATATTTCTTTGTTCTTCAAGTCTAGATGCTAAGAGGTACTTTTGTTTTAGCCAGCAACATCACATAGTCTATCATGACATTTGGGGGCAATAAATAAGTTTGCATTCCTGAATAAATATTAATTTGGTCAGTTTTGTTTTTTGGTTGATATTAGAAATCTAAAGTTATCCTTTATGCAACTGTTACATTTGAAAGACTTGATATAGCAAGGCAGGAACAGACAGATTTGAAATGGACAAAACTGCCAATATATTTATTTTAGCCTTGTTAAAAGAACACATTTTTCACCTCATTTATTGAAGAAAAATTTATTCCATATAAAGGCTATTTTTCTTATGAGATGCCAATAGGAGCAAAGAAACTATTATTGTGATTGTCTCTTACTGAATCTTTCATTGAGCTCATCTGTTCCTAGCAATTTTCTGGCACAAGTGGTTACAGCCATACAGAAACAGTTATTTTGGATTAGTTTATTTTCCTCTTGGATCATAATTTAAAGAGACAATAAACTAGACATAAAACTTTCTTAAATTGGACAGATTGTAAATTCCATATGGATCATCTGTTGGACAAATACTACTCTTATAGCAGAATCTGTTGGTGTGGAAAGATTCACCTATTGCTGATAGCAAAGGAAATGGCTATCTACTGAAATTTCATGTTTCTCCTTCTTTTAATCTTCACTCAAACACTTTTCATAATCCTGCCATATTTTCTCAGGATGAGACCTCCAGAAGAGGTTTCTTCTTTTGCTCATCCAACTTTTGAAGAATCACATAATGTTAATTAAGACCAGTCAAAAAATTTTAGTAGCTCTGCTTTTTGCTGAGAAGACTGGAACAGATATCAGAATAAGTGAAGTTTTTCATCAATGACAGGTTTGAAAGCTCTTTCCCAAAGTCCTTTTGTAAGTCTCCTTTCTTTCCAAATAGGCAGTAGTATATTTCAGAAATCTTCTCTCAAATGCTTTCTACTATGCTTCCCCATTCCCAGGCCTGAATTTTCTTATGTGAATCTACAATATAACTATAATCATACTTTACTTAGTCTGTTCCTTTAAAATGAAATATTAAATGTTTTGATCTTGAAACCCCTTCACACTGTTAAAAAAGCATTGAGTACTGCATCCCCAAAGAGCTTTTGTTTATGTGGGTTATAACTACATATATATATATATATATATTGACATTTGCTGTATTGGTAATTAAAAGATCTTAGTATTATTGTGAAAATATAGTGTCTTGTTGTGAAATTAGAGAGTAGAACATCTCCCAGATCGTTTTTTGAAAACTTTCATTCCATCTATTCCATTGTACTCCCCTAAATGTCAGCAATATTTGAGGTCAAATTTGCCTCCTGTTGTGGTCTCTGCTTAATCTTGCTTATTTACTAAACTGGTGGTATTGTTTATAGACACTGGAGACCAAAGGTTTTGGTATTGGCTTCTTTACTGATATTCCTGTTTGGCCTTTACTCAGATTGGTCTTCTTAGTTTGATATGAGAACAAAATGAGACACTCAGAAGACATTCAATAGTTAACTAAAAAGTTACTTAATTATTAAGAAGGGGTATTCACCAAGAACAAGCACGGAAACTACTTTGAGTTTATTTAATTGGGAAAGGTATCCTGGTCTGAATGACTTTTCATGATAAAGCTCCCCAGATGTGCTTTATATTCAGTTGACCTGGAAGTGATAACAGACTGAGCCTTTAGACCTTTGAACCAAAACTTGACAATAGACTCCCTATCGTTTAAGAAAAAAAAAACCTAACCTACAGGGGGAGGGGAAGAGTATGTCACTCCTGATGTTTGGGAGCTTCTAAGTATTTCTACAGCTCCGTACTTCTTGCATTGTATCCACTTCCTGGGGTATCAAGGTTTGTGGATATATGGAAGAACATTTCTCCTTCGTTTCCTTGAATTTTAACATCCCTTTGAATCCAGTAAGAAGAATCTAGATAAATATTTTCTGTCCAGGACTGCTTAAATGGTACCACCCAGCTCAGGCATCTATCATTTTATATTTAAGCCACAGCTCAGAAATCTGACTCATGTTTAAATTAACTAGAAGTTGACCTTTATTTAGATATAGGCACAATTTATTCTGTCAGTTGAGTTTGGGAATTAGGAGTTCTGAGTTCCAATCCATGTTTATTTTCAGTAGGATATTGTGTCTTAGTTATGTCATTCCCATTCTTTGGCCCTCATTGACATCATCCACAAATTTATGAAAATACATAAAGTCCTAATTTTTATTATCTGCTACGGTCAAATTTGTTTGTGTGTTTTTATTCCCACAAACTTGGAGAGTTTGGTGAGCTGTCCTTAGCTTCCCTTTTCATTGACAATGTCATTAATGGTCACTTTCTGTTGGTCTCTAGCTCCTTCACAATATGACAAGAAACAGTTGGCCCTTATTGGCTTTGGAGATGGGGATGAGCCCAGCTCTTTACCCCATTTTCTCCTAGCTTCTACCAAAGCAGGACTAATTCCCTATTGGTCACAGATGAGGGGGGCACCTTCCTGTCATAAGTATAACACAGGAGTCCCTTCATCCAATTTTACACAACCTGAAGAAGAAGCTAGATCACTCTTCCTTTACTAGCAGTCCCTCCCAGGCTGGCCCTATGGTAATGGAGCACACACCAAAATGGGCCCTGAATCCCTTTGAAAGTAGAGTTGGGAGGAGACAAAATTTGTACCTGATACCCGGCTTTATCAGAAGTAGGCAGACATTGAGGATGGGACCCTTTACCTTCCCACCTCTTGCTCCCATAATTTTTAAGGGAGGTCCTCAGAAAGGTCTAAAATCATGGTCAATGAGCCACTGCCTTAATTCTCCTTTTCTTTATCCCTGTAAATGAATGGAAGCTAAGAGTCCACCTTTCTACTTCTTTCTTTTCTACCACTGAGAAAGGAGCAAGATTCAGGCAGTCATGATCCAAATTGGGCTTCTCCATTTAAGGGATGGAGAAAATAAGGAGTCTAGTGATCCAGGAAAATTCCGAGCCTCCAGGCAAGTCCTGTTTGCTACCCAGGATACATGTTCTGTAGGCCAAGAAATAGTAGCTTGTCTTTGCAGCCTTTACTTGCTTTTAATTCTTTGACTGCTTCTGTTTGTCTGTCTGTTTCTGCCTCTGGGTTTCAATCTGTCTCTCATCTGTGACCACCTCTTTCCCTCTGCTTCTCTGTCTCTCTATGTCTCTGTCTCTGTCTCTCTCTCTCTCTCTCTCTCTCTCTCTCTCTCTCTCTCTCTCTCTCTAGCTCTGGCTCTCTCTGTGTTTGTGTGTGTGTGTATAACTGTATGTGGGTGTCTATGTATATAATATGTGTATGTGTATTTCTGTTGATCTTTGCCTCTATTTCATTTTTTCTGTCTCTGTAGCTCTGAGTTCTTCTCTCTGTGTCTTTGTTTCTCTGTGTATGCATCTCTCTCAGTCTCTGTATTTACATTTATCTCATTTCTCTCTCTCTCTCTCTTTCTGTATCTATGTCTCTCTTTCTGCCTCTGTCTCTGTCTCTTTCCATATCTATTTAACTTTCTGTATTTCTTAGTCTCTGTCTTTTTGTTTCCTTGTCTGCTTTCTTATCTGTTTATCTCTTTCTTTGTCTCTGTCTATCTCTATCTCCCTTCTCTCTACCTCTGTCTTTATTTGTCTGTCTGTCTCTTTCTTTTTCTGTCTCTACTTCTATTTTCTATCTACATGTCTGTTGTTTTGCCTGTCTCTCTGTCTCTGTCTCTTTTCTGTCTGTTTCTCTGTGTGTCTCTCTGTCTCTGTCTCTCTCTGTCTCTGGTTCTGTTTCTCTGTCTCTGTCACTCTGTCTCTCTGTATCTATCTCTGCCTGTCTGTCTCTCTGTCTCTGCCTCTGTCTCTGTCTCTCTCTATTCTCTCACCCCTCTCACTCCCCTTCCCTTTTATCTCTCCCTGTGTTTCTCCCCCCACTCCCCTTCACTCCCTCATCTTCTTTACCCTGGCACCTTCTCAATCAAATTTCATGCTCTTTATAGGAAAATTTGTGCTTCTCATATTCCTATGAATTTTTTCTAGGGTTCAAATTTGCTTATATACAACTCATTAATGATATAGTTGTCTGTTGACCATTTCTTTCCATGATCCATGCTTATTAGATTCACCTTAGATTGTTCTATTCATTGAGAAGCAAATACTGCCTTTATTCTGATTGTCTCCATTATAATCTTTTCCCTCTCAAGAATTATCAGTCCATCAACTTGTTTGTTCTGATGTTTATTGCTCTATTTCACTATCACTAATTCCTTTTATAATGCTTTGTATCTCACTTTATGCATTTAAACATGTGATTCTGAGCAGGAATACACAGTCTTCCCCAGATTAACAGCCAAAGACACACAAAAAGGAGAGGTCTCCTTGCTCAAAAGCAGAGCAATGGCACTCTTTTGTAGCTTCAACTTCACTGTAATGTGAAGAAGAAAGCCCCAACATCCTTGGTAGATTTGTGCAGCAGCAGATTCCACAGTTGGTCCACATATGGGGGTTGTTACCTATAGTCCTGTGGATCATTGCATCTTTCTTTAAATGATCCTGGAGGTAACTTTCAATTTTAACATTCCAACCTTCCCAGTACTGAGAAGAACATGAAACTGGACTGACTGGAAGGCACTGTGCTTGTAATTTAGAATCTACCAGAGACCTAATGTGTTAAGCCAACTAGCCACTTCTCCCCAGAAATTAGTGACTGTGACTTTAAGATGAGGGGGTTGAAGAAGATGATTTCTCAAGTGGTATTCTCCTCTGATATGCTATCATTAATCTCTTGGTTAGTGAGGCCATGCCATGCTAGTCCCTCATGGCCTTTCATTGGTAGATATATAAGTCAACAGTGATCTCAGCAGGAAAGGATATATTTTTGTGGGTCTAGAGCCAGGATACTCTCCAAAGAAACAAAACTCAGATTAAGTGTTAGTTGCAGGGCAAAGGGGTCTCCCCAAGGACTTGGACAGTAGGGCCAGTGACTTCAAAAACAGAACCACCAGCATATAGGAGTTTGTTAGAGACTGTGTATAGTATTACAATCCATCTTTCATCACATCCATTAGCTTTGAGGAAATTGTCAGGGCTGAGAAATGGCATCCTAAGGATATGATGAGCACCATCACTTATACAGGTGAGAGGACATCAGAATTATGTTTGTGTAAGCAGGGGACTTTTGAAGAATGACTGGGAAAATCCTTTCCTACTGTGGGCTGGAAAGTGGGGGAATAAAAATAGTAGTTTACATTTTATAGCATTTTCCATTATACAGAGGGCTTTTCTCTCCACAAACTTTTGGTGTGAACAATCTAAGTATTGCTACTCATTTATCAATGAAGGAATAGAAATATAGAGAAATTATGTGAACAAGATTTAATAATTAGTAAATGGCTGACATGGGCTCAAAGTTCAGGTTGCTAAATACTTTATTATTATGCATCATATGATGAAATTTATATTTTAAAAAGATAAAATTCTAGCTATGGATGTGAGAGTACATGGAATCATAGGAATCTGTGGAATTTCCTTCTTGAAGGAAAAATAGCATTTCCTCTATCAGGGAAAGTATATACCTGAGATTCTTAAAAGCAAGGAGGAAAGTCCCCTAGAAATCCCTTCCCAGCTCAGAAGTCTAGGATTCTTGGACTTGCTCTTGGTGGTCATGTATAATGTGAATGTGGGACTATGTGAAAAAAATGGTTACAATCTATTTTACCATGTAGACTTCGAATATAATAATTTATGTCTGCTTGGTTTTTTTTTTAAAGCATTGATCAATTGTAGCATCAGTAATCTCCAGTTGTTTTAACCCAAGCAATTTAGGGGAGTGCTGGGATTTCTATCTACCTAGCTATCTCAGACCTGTCATATATATTAAGGCAGAAAAATGTAATAATATTATTTTATCATAAAATAATGGAAGGTGTGGAATCAGAGAACTGTGGGAAGATTTGCATGAACTGAAGCCAAGAAGAGTGAGTCTACCCAGTAGAACAATTTATACAATGATTTCATTGTAAATAAAAACAACCTTTAAAAACTTAATAACCATGATCAATACAATAATGAATGAATCAATCAAAAAACATTCATTAAGCTCTGAGTATATCCCAGAGACTTTGCTAAATGCTAGGGATATGGAGTAGGGTGAGAATCCTAAACCTCAAGGAACTTGCAATTTAGTGGGTTTCATAAACATATGATAATATACAACATATAGATAGAATATTTAAGAAATAATAAACCAAGAGAAGATTTTACAATTAAAAAATGAGGATGGTTTTCCATGGAAAATGAGATTTCACAATAAACTGGGAAAACGTTTTTACAGTCAAAGGTTCTGATAAAGACCTCATTTCCAAAATATTTAGAGAATTGACTCTAATTTATAAGAAATCAAACGATTCTCTAATTGATAAATGGTCAAAGGATATGAACAGACAATTCTCAGACGAAGAAATTGAAACTATAGGCATATGAAAATATGCTCCAAATCATTATTAATCAGAGAAATGCAAATTAAGACAACTCTTGAGATACCACTACACACCTGTCAGATTGGCTAGAATGACAGGGAAATATAATGTGGATGTGGGAAAACAGGGACACTGATACATTGTTGGTGGAATTGTGAACACACCCAGCCATTCTGGAGAACAATTTGGAACTATGCTCAAAAAGCTATCAAACTGTGCATACCCTTTGATCCAGCAGTGTTTCTCCTGGGCTTATACCCAAAAAAGATACTAAAGAAGGGAAAAGGACCTGTATGTGCCAAAATGTTTGTGGCAATCCTGTTTGTATTGGCTAGAAGCTGGAAAATGAAGGGATGCTCATCAATTGGAGAATGGTTGGATAAATTTTGGTATATGAACGTTATGGAATATTATTGTTCTGTAAGGAATGACCAGCAGGATGAATACAGAGAGGACTGGGGAGACTTACATGAACTGATGCTAAGTGAAATGAGCAGAACCAGGAGATCATTATATATCTCAACAATGATACTGTTTGAGGATGTATTCTGATGGAAGTGGATCTCTTCTATAAAGAGAACTAATTCAGTTTCAATGGATCAAGGATGGACAGAAGCAACTACACCCAAAGAAAGAACAAGGGGAAATGAATATAAACTGCTTGCATTTTTGTTTTTCTTCCCTGGTTATTTATACCTTCTGAATCAAATTCTCCCTGTGCAACAAGAAAACTGTTTGGTTCTGCACACATATATTGTATCTAGGATATACTGTAACCTATTTAACATGTAAAGGACTGCTTGCCATCTGAGGGATGTGATGGAGGGAGGGAGAGGAAAAATTGGAATAGAAGTGAGTGCAAGGGATAATGCTGTAAAAAATTACCCTGGCTTGGGTTAAAAAAAAATAAAAATAAAGTCTGGGACTTGGAATACAAAATAAAATAAAAAACAAAAAGGAAAATGAGATTTCATTTGGGACTTGAAGACAACCAAAGAAACCAGAAGAGAGAAGAGTGATCTCCAGATGTGGAAGACAATGTAAGTGTCCAAAGCTGGCAGATGGAGTGTCTGTTTTGAAGAACAGTGAGAGATGTCAATATCTCTGGATCACAGAACACACTAAGGAAGTGATGTATAAGAATTCTATTTCATTCAATACTCATTTATTAAAAACCTAATCCACACCAGAAAATAGTCTACATGTTGGAAATACAAAAAGAAGCAACACATTCCTGACCTTGACAGAGCTTACAGTTGAGAGATTGAAAAGTGAGTGACAGGTTGCAAAGGATTTTGAATGTTCAATAAGCATATTTACACTTGTCTCTGGAAATGGCAAGGAGTCACTGTAGTTTATTGGTGACATATTAATTACTGTGTTTTAGGACCAGCACTTCTTCAACTGAGTACAAAAATGGCTTGGAACTTAGAAATAGCCTTGAAACATAGAGAACAGGTGATTATAATAGATCAGGCATAAGGTGATGTCTTTCTCTATGGTAGTATTAGGGTCAGAGTTGAAAAGGTAGCATGTGCAAGAGATATTCAGAAAAAAATTGAGTGATTTTGATGAGAGATTGAAGGGATTGTTTGATAATTAGGAAGATACCTACTTTGTAAGCCTAGATGTCAACAATCGTACATAAACTAAGATAAGTTTTAATACTCATCCAATTCAATGAAAAAGGAGAATAATGGGCATATGTTGGAGAAATGTGCTTTATGAGTAAAGAATAAAAAGGCCAAAGACTATTGACTTTGACAAAGCATCATGTCAAAATGTCATAAATAATTGAAAAGAGAATTTGTAGATGTGACCTATGGTGGATACCACATTGAATCACCAAAAAAAAAAATGAAAATAGCTAATGTTTAATTGAAGTAAAGTGACTAGTAATCAAAAATTTACCAATAATCAGTCTTATAACTTGTTAGAAGAATGAATTCACATTAGAAGAGATATATCTTGTAAATGACAATCAAAAATGTGAATATGAGAAGAGAAGCCAAACTGGAGCAACAACAGTGTTGGCAGCAACATGGGGAATATGATCTGGTCCTCAACACACCAGACTCTCATAGAAGAAATTAAAAAGGGTCTCACAAGAGAGCCAGAAGAAAAATGGGAAAAGGAAAGGGAAACTTGGCAAGAGAGTCTAGATAAGTCATCCCACTCATTTAAAGATAGAGTGGATAAAGAAATCGAATCCTTGAAAAATAGAATTAGTGAACTGGAAACAGAAAATAGCTGTCTAAAAAATAAAATTGGCAAAATGGAAAAAAATTCCATAGAACAAAACAGCTCACTTAAAAACTCAGTTGGACAATTAGAAAAAAGATATTAAAAGTGAGCAAAGAAAAATAACTCATTAAAAATCAGAATTGAACAAATGGAAATGAATGACTTGAGGAGACACCAAAAATCAAACAAAACCAAAAAAATGAAACAATGGAAAAAATGCCAAATACCTTCTTGGGAAAACAACAGACCTGGAAAATAGATCTAGGAGAGATAATCTGAGAATTATTGAACTTCCTGAAAAATATGATGAAAAAAAGAGCTTGGATACTATTTTCCAGGAAATTATCAAAAAGAACTGTCCAGATGGTATAGAAACAGAGGGTAAAATAGACATTGAAATAATTCATCAATCACTTACTGAAAGGGACCCTAAAATCAAAACTCCAAGAAATATAGTGGCCAAATTCCAGAACTATCATGCGAAGGAAAAAATACTGCAAGCTGCTAGGAAAAAACAATACAAATATAGTGCAGCCACAATAAGGATTACTCAGGATCTAGCAGCATCCACATTAAAAGATCAAAGGGCCTGGAATTTGAGTTCTGAAAAGTTAAGGAACTTGGTACATAGCCAAAAAGAACTTCCCCAGCCAAAATGAGCAGCTTTTTCCAGGGAAGAAGATGGATATTCAATGAAATAAGTGAATTTCATCTATTTTTGATGAAAAAACCATAACTAAACAAAAAGTTTGATCTACAAATATAGAACTCAAGAGAAACCTAAAAAGATAAAAAGAAATCTTGGAAACTATATTTCTGCTATAAAGATATATATAAAAACACATGTACAATTTGTTCTAGAAACTAGAGGTGCAAGGGAAATTGTACCAGAAAAAGTATAAAGTGGGGGTACTACATCTGACAAAGAGGCAAAGGAAAACCTATTGTATCTGAGAGAAATAATGGAGGGGGATGTCATTGGCTTAAAGAGAAAAATTTTAGACATATTTGATTTATGGTGAAACTTCTCCCACCTCATTGAAAAGTGGGAGGGGAAAAGTGAAAAGGGAAGGAGTAAGCTAAATGTAAGAGAATACAGAAATTGAGAGGAAAAGGGGTAAGACAGGGGAAGGTACTCTAAGGTTGGAGGGAGGGATACTAAAAAGGCAAGGCTGAGAGAAGCAAGTGAGTGGTGCTCACAAGTTTAATACTGGGGAGCGGGGTAAGAGGAAAGGAAATGAGAAAAGCATAAGCAGGGCTTAACAAAATGGCAAGTAATACAGAATTGGTAATTTTAACCATAAATGGGGTAAACTCCCCCATAAAGAGGAAGTGCTTAGCAGACTGGATTAAAAGCCAGAATCCTACAATATGATGTTTATAGGAAACACACTTGAAGCAGGGCGATTCATACAGAGTAAAAGTAAAAGATTGAAGCAGAACCTACTATGCTTCAGGTGAAGTCAAAAAAGCAGGGGTAGCTATCCTGATCTCAGATCAAGCATGATTCTTACAAGGTGCTAAGTCAGTGGAATTGATAGAGACAATGATTGTTCAGCAGGGTGCTTAACAGTTCTCTAAATGTACTTAGTACTTATTAAGAGTTCCACAAGATTCACACCTTTAAGACAGCATATATAAGCTAGAAGCCTCAACTAAGATGCACTTTGGGGAGCCCACAAGCCCACTGTCAGAGGCGGAGTCAGATTCATTCCAATTTCCACCTTTGTACTGGCTGGAGATTTGGAGGAAGAGAAGCTGAAGCTAGCAGAGACAAAAGACTAGTGGCAAGAGCTCTCAGAACCAAGGAGAGAGATAGGCCTCTATCCAGGCTATTTTGAAGGAGACAATAAAGGATTTGGACTTTAACTCCTGGCTGCATTTGGGGTGATTACACTGAACTGAAAGGAAGGCTGCCTCCAGAAGCCCTTCAAGAAACCTGTTCCCAAAGCTAGAAAAATGACAAATTAAAACCCCCCAATTAAATACCAAATTAGAAATTTTGAAACTCAAAAGAAATATTAATAAAATAGAGACTAAGAAAACTATTGAATTAATTACAAAACTAAGACTTTTGACATTGTCATCTGTACTACTGATATCACCTAGGGAGTGTTTTGCTATGGATCCCACTGAAAACTTATCTCAGCCTTTCATTTAGCCAGTGTCCAAAATTTGTTTTATTTTTTCACTTCACTTAGGGTTTAAATGCCTCAAGGGAATGAATGGTTTTCTTTTTGAAAAATATTTCTTTATTTTTAATTTATGGTATAAAACAAGAATTTCTATAAACAGAGTAGAATTTTTCAAAGATCATTGAACATGAAATGACATGTTTCTTGGTAAACTTGCTATTCCATTTTATTGTATAATAAAGTTATGGTCATTTCTTTTTTCTAACTTTTGGTGCAAGCAAAGACTACCGTTAGATATGTATGTGCATATGTGTAAAGCTATTAATATACACTTCTATTTTTCTTTCACTGTGTGCATTCCTTCATATAACATTTGTAGTTAATTTGGGTATTTGTCATTGTTAAAATGATTTAGCCATTCAAAGTTGTTCTTAAAACTGAAATGCTATTATTATATATTGTATTCTCTTGATTCTGCTCATTTTACTCTCCAGTATTTCATGTAAATCTGTTTTTTTTTTCCTAAAAGCAATGACTCATCATTTCTTACAGCACAGAAATATTTCATGAGAATCAAATACCACAATTTTTCATCCATTCCCCAAATTTTTCCAAATATTTGCCAACACAAAGAGAGATGCTATAAGTACTCATCTTTGGAAATAGGGTTGGTAGTGGTATTAATAATCCAAAAGCTGCAGGTAATATAACAACTCATTGGTCACAATTCCTAATGGATCTCCAAAATTGTTGGATCAGTTCATAATTCCAAAAATGAATTCATTTTTCAATTTTTTTCCATATCATGATTCCATGATCATGTTTTATGTATATTGGATTACCTGCTGCCTGGGGGAGGGAGCAGGGGAAAGGGAGGCAGAATAATTTGGAATACAAGTTTTTGCAAGGATGAACAGTGAAAGCTATTTTTGCATGCATTATGAAAATAATAAGGTATTTTTTGAAAAAAAATTCCTTATCTACTCCAACATTTATAACTTTCTGCTTTTATTATCTTAGTCAATCTAGTAGATATAAAATGGCATGTCAAAATCATTTGCTTTGCCTGTCTCTAATCAATAATGAATTGAAGCATGTTCATATGAGCATAAATTGTCTTGATGTCTTCACTGAAAAACTTCCTGTTTATATCTTTTGACCATTTATCAACTGAGGAAAGACTTGCATAATTATAGATTTGAAAAAAAAATCTGTATATATTTAAGACATAAGACCTTTAACTGAGTAAACTTAAGTTTTCCTCCAAATATGTGCAGAAGAATTGGAAATGTTTGACATATATTGAATTACTTACTGTCTAAGAAAAGAGGTGGGGGAAAGGGAGGAAAAAATTGGGCCACAAGGTTTTGCAAGAATGACCATTAAAAATTATCTATGCATATGTTTTGAAAATAAAAGGCTTTAATTAAAAAATTAACATAAAATTTTCTCCAATTTATTGCTTTCCTTCTAATCTCAGCTATATTTTTCTGTGTACAAAATTTCATCCAATTCTGCTCTCTACCTCTTATTAATTCACAAATCATTTGAATGTCCAGAAGTCACTTGAGTAATATAGTTCATATTCTTTAGATTTTTTTCTTACTATCTCCCTTTATTTCTAGGTCTTAAAACAATTTTAACCCTAACAATAAATGGTGAAAGGCTTTAATCAGTATTAAATTTCTACCTTACTGCTTTTCATATTCTTAACAATTTTATCAAATAATTAATTCTTATACCCAAAACTTAAATTTTTATACATGTTAAATACAATGTTACTATATTTATTTGTTGCTTCAGATCCTGTCTACTTTGCTCCATTATTTAACCTTTCTAATTTTTAACCAATATCAGATGATTTTAAGAATTGTTGCCTTATGATACAGTTTAAGATCTAGGACAGCTAAAACTTATTACATTTTTTCATTATTTCCTTTGATATTCTTGATTTTTTGTTCTTCCAAATTATATTCTAAATTTATCATATTATTCACTAAAATTACTTTTAACAATCTAACTGTGTGCATTGAATATATAAATTAACAAAGGTTAAATTGTTGTATTTATCATTTCTCATTTTGTTGCTTTTGTCTTCTCAGAGTTTGGACCAGTGTTTGTATTACTCTAAGAAATAATTTGAAAAAATCAAAGAAATTTAAGAAATATTTCTTTTTTTTTAAATTTAATTTTATTTAATAATAACTTTGTATTGACAGAATCCATGCCAGGATAATTTTTACACAGCATTATCCCTTGTAATCACTTATGTTTCGCTTTTTCCCCTCCTCCCTCCTCCCCCCCCCAAGATGGCAAGCAGTCCTATATATGTTAAATATGTTGCAGTATATCCTAGATACAATACATATTTGCAGAACCAAACAGTTCTCCCGCTGCACAGGGAGAATTGGATTCAGAAGGTAAAAATAACTCGGGAAGAAAATCAAAAATCAAATAGTTCACATTCATTTCCCAGTATTCCTTCTTTGGGTGTAGCTGTTTCTGTCCATCATTTATCCAATGAAACTCAGTTAAGTCTCTTTGTCAGAGAAATCCACTTCCATCAGAATACATCCTCATACAATATCATTGTCAAAGTGTATAATGATCTCCTGATTCTGCTCATCTCACTTAGCATCAGTCCATGTAGGTCTCTCCAAGCCTCTCTGTATTCATCCTGCTGGTCATTCCTTACAGAGCAATAATATTCCATAACATTCATATACCACAATTTACCCAACCATTCTCCAATTGATGGGCATCCAAAGAAATATTTCTTAAGCAATTTTTTAAAGAAAATTATTTTTTATTCATCCAATCACTACTGACATTTCATATTTTAAAACATTTTTCTTCTGTATGTTGCTTCTTGTGTTCCAAATCAATTACTGACTTTTCCAAAAAAACTACTAATATTGTCTAAAATCTCTATTGTTTACCTTCTATTTTTTCTCTCTAATTCAACCATTTATTATCCTACATCCATCTTTATTTCTTTTTAGACTTTTAATTATTTTATTGCTCTTCTGATCATTCTGAGATTCCCCCATTTGCTTGCTATTTTACTTCCCATCTTCAACAAAGATTACAATTAGATTGTGAGAGACTCTCACAATTAAGGTGTACATATTCTAATTTGTATTTGATCCCTAATGCTACATGGAGCTATTAAAGCTTTCTAAATAGGAGAGTGACATTATTATGCAAATTCCTTACATAAAATAATTCAACAACTGTGTAAAAAATGACAAGTCCATTTTTTAAAGATGGTATTTCTGAGTCCTAAAAACCAATTAGGAGAGCATTAAAATATTCCACAAGTATTGGAGAGAATGTAAACTAGGGGTATGGCTATTGAATGGAGAGACAGTTAAAAAGAAAAAAAGTATATTTCCATATACAAAGAAGAATATAAAGGTTCTAACTAATTGTAAATCTATTTCATGAAGTTTGTCATAAACACTTTTAATAATAAATTCAAAATGAAACTATTTTAAAAAATTATTCTAATTTTAATTTTTGGAATAAAACAAACATTTCGATAGCATAGTATAATAAAAAGATGATCATACATGAAACTAGAAATCCCTTATGTATAACTTGTTATCCTTTAAATATTTAATAAAATTATCTAGTAAAGTCTCTTTCTTATTTTTCTTTTTTTCTTCCCTCCTCCCTCCCCTAGAGATGATGATCATTATACACAAATAGGTATGCATGCAAGTTTTTTCATATTTTCTAAGATTATTGAGCTCAGCATGTCTTATAGCACAGTATATTATATTCCATCATAATCATACACCAAAAATTCATGTCATTTAAAAAAAGAACATAGCATTACTCTCCAGGCATACTCCTAGTATCCTCATGTTGAGATGAAATCTTCCTGGTCTTGAGGGAACAAAATTATCCATGTGAATTTGACATGGGAGAAAAACAACTTCTCAACCACATGTGTTATATATTCCTCATTTATATATCATAAGCAGAATTGCCAAATGCCACCAAACAGCTAAAAAAATTATATTATTCGGAATTTGTGAATGTCTTATTAATGATACTGAAATTTATAATATCTAAGTCAATTCTAGTGACTTTTTTCATATAGACCAGGGATTCATCTTTATCCATCTACAGATAAATAGCAAAATAAACTAACAGAATGCTACACACACACACACACACACAGAGTGAGAGAGAAGAAGGGAGGGAGGAAGGCAGGAAGGAAAAGGGAGAAAGAGAGAGAGAGAGAGAAAGAAACAGAGATAGAGATACAGAGAAACACACAGAAAGACAGACAAAGACAGAAACAGAGATGAAGAGAAAGAAAAAAAACATTTTTGTGGGATTTTAAATTTACAAATGAAGTAAGATCAATAACATTAGGAAAGAAATATAATTTATGCTTTATTTAAAAAAATTTTTTTCTTCATTACTAATCTTAAAGCCTCTTTTATCTGCTGATTCCTTAGGCTGTATAAAATAGGGTTCAGAAAGGGAGGAATTATGGAATAGAATACTGAAATGATTATATCTTTAATAGACCCAGAGTCTGAAGGTGGCTGTAGGTGCACGTAAGAGGTTGAAATAAGGAACAAAGAAACCACAATGATGTGAGGGATGCAAGTAGAGAAGGCTTTTCTTTGGTCTTCTTTCACTGGAAATCTAAGCACAGTGGAAAATATTCGAATATATGATACAATGATGAAGACAAAGCAGCCAACAAGTGCTAGAGCAGAGGCAAATAAAGATATCAAATTGAAGAATATCTCTGAACAAGAAATCTTGAGTAGAGAGGGGATATCACAGAAGAACTGGTGGATCACATTGGAATTGCAAAAAGACAATTGAAATGTTAAACCAGTATGGAGACCTGCATACAAAATCCCAGTGAACAAGCAGGTTAAGGTCATCTGCATGCAGGCACGAGGGTTCATGATCACTGGGTAAAGAAGTGGATGGCAGATGGCAACATAGCGATCACGGGCCATGACAGTGAGCAAAGTGTACTCAACATAGGCCATCCAGACTAGCAGAAATATCTGAATTGCGCATCCAGTAACTGAAATAACCCTGTTGTTCACCAGGGAGTTAATGGATGCTGGGGGAACAGTTACTGATATGAAGCAGATATCCACAATGGAAAGATTCCTAATGAAAAAGTACATAGGGGTATGGAGTCTCCTGTCAATGGTGATGATGATGACAATGAGGAGATTTCCCATCAGGCCTGCTGAGTAAATGAGAAAGAAAAGCAAAGAATATAAGATCTGCAGCTCTCTGTTGTCAGAAAACTCCATAAGGAGAAATTCAGTTATTGAGTTGTTCAAGTTAGACATTTTCTGATTCTTTCATCCAGTGAGTGACCTAGAGAGGCAAAAAAAAAAAAAAAAATCAAACAGTCCATTAATCAGCAGTCATTAAGGGCAAAATATTTGCAAAGGCTAGAAGAAATTATTTCATTTTTATCCTTACCACATAAGACCTAAACAGGCAGCATGACCCATGGTATGTAGTGACTATGTGACCCTGAACAGGTTCCCTTTGAAAGAAACTTATTAAGATTTTTGTGGGAGATGAAGATCTTTGATGGTAAAGGAAATTTCTTCCCCTAGGAATTCCATCTATTAAAAAAATGCATACTTATGGAAGGAAAAAATCCTACCAAAGACCCTATATTTTCTTCCTATTGTTTTTAATGATTATCTGTGAGTGACTACATCAGTACAAGTACCTGACCTAGGTTAGAAGCCAAGAAGGAAATTGGTGATCTTTAATTTTTAAGTCCTCTGAAATGTTGTCTTAGCCTCTCTTTATATTCCTTTTCCATGGTCATCTCACTTTCACTAATAGCTGTGAACAGTTTAAAAGAGAAAGTCAGAAGTTTAAAAAGACAGCTTCAAAAATACTGGTTGCTTTCACTGGCAGTGAAGAAAGGGACCACAATCTCTCATCCTACCAATGCCCTATACAGAGTCTTCCACTGACTGAAAGAAAGAATTGCAAATGAATGAGAAACATATGTAACAAGATATTTTCTTTGTTCAAGAACCAAATCTGCTGATTTGATCTATCATACTTTCTGCTCTTATGAATTGTCTCATTTTATCTAATTTTCACCATAGCTGGACATGTGCTGGTCACTTCAATTTTCTACCATTCAGATGCATCAGAAGAAAACTGACTGGTTTATTAAGCTCTACCCTTGTTTCACATGAAATAGTATCCAAGAAATTGTACTGTTCTGATACTCCATCGCTCTCACTTCTATCCACAACTTCTCCGAAGAAAATTTTCAAGGTCAAAGATGTAGCTCTTTGAAAGATAGGCAGATATTTCTTGGTCATTAGTTTTCCATGAAAACATTTTAATTTTTTTTCTTATTTAGTATTTTATCTTTCTCAAGTGAGATGTAAAAACAATGTTTAACATTCTTTTTAAAAATTCTAAGTTCCAGATTCTTTTTGTTCTTCACTTTCCACTACCATTACTCCATTGATAATGCAAGAAATTAAAAATATATTACACATGCATAGTCATGCATAATATTTCTATAGTAATCATGTTGTGAAAGAAAACATAGCCCCAAAAATAAAAAGTAATATATATACTGATACTATCAGTTCATTTTCTGGGGGAAAAGAGCATTTTAATCATAAGTCCTTTAGAGTTGTCTTGGATTGTTCTAATAGTGAGAAAAGTTATGTCATTCACAGATAATTATCTTAAAATATTGCTGTTACTTTACAAAATACATGCCATCTTGTATTAGTTCATAGAAGTCTTTCCAGGTTTTTCTGAGAGCATCTCCTAATCATTCAAAATATAACTTTGAGAGGAGTACCAATCAGATTCTGACATGGGAGCTACATTTTTTGGGTTATGTTGAATACTTACATTTGTAATCACGAGTGTATGTCTATGTCCTTTTTTCTTTTTGTTTTGAATTTTGTCCCACTTTCCTTATCCTTCCCCAACCATTGAAAAGCTAGCACAAAATATACTAAACATTTGTATATTCACTTCTTTACCAGAAAGTAGAGAAATGTTTAAAAAGAAGGATGTATACAGTGGTAGAAAAAGAAAGAAGGG
Organism: Antechinus flavipes; assembly: GCF_016432865.1. Lineage (NCBI taxonomy): Eukaryota > Metazoa > Chordata > Mammalia > Dasyuromorphia > Dasyuridae > Antechinus > Antechinus flavipes. The sequence continues at coordinate 622,210,543 of NC_067400.1, read as the reverse complement.
GTAGGGAAGGATGAATGTAGAGATGAAGGAAGGAAAGGAGAAAGAAAAGAAGGAAGGAACAAACGCAGGAACAAAAGAATGAAGAAAGGAAGGAAGGATGCAGAGAAAGAGAAAGGGAGGAAAAAAATAAAAGAAAATGGAAGGGGGGAAGCATTCCATTCAAAACCACTGTAACTAACCTTAAAAAAAAACAAGTCTCCTTGCTGTTAGCTTTTGCAATGTGAACTGCTCAGAGATGATATTACTGAATTTCTCTGCCACAGAAAGATGTCTAGAATTCCCCTCAGCACAGGCTGGATTGGCAGAAAATTATAAAATTTCCATTCTTTTCTAGTTGTGATATTTCTGTTCTTTTTCTTGTCTGGGAAGCAGGTTTCCCCTCAATTTTCCCCACTGTATTTGTAGTTATAGTTAGATAGTATTTTTGACAAAATGGCCCCATAAGGCCAATTTCACCTTTGTTGGACATCCCTTGCATCTCTGTTGGGACAATATCTCTGCTCTTCAGCCAAATACGGACAGCCAAATACCCTGAGGTAATTATTCTCTGGGTAGAAAAGAGAAAGTGCCAAAAAAAGTTCTCTCAGGTGCACTGTGTTGGAGTTCAAGAAATGTTAATTAATGTTCATGGGAGTGGATATGTATTATAGTTGTATGAGTCACTATCTCTCAACATCCCTCAAGAGATTGGAATAAGTCCCCTTCCTCCATTCTTCAAAAGGCAGAATAGCAGAGAATCAAATGTCCTGAGGACTATTTAGCTTGTTAGCACAATTGATACAGATATACTGGGACTATGGTTATGGCTTTGATTGACACACAGGCAAAAAAAAAACCAAAAATTTTTGGTAAAATATTTTTTGAGATATTTCTTTTTACAGGAAATTAAGTTAAGGAAATGGACCTATAAAATGATGACATCTGGGAGATGAGAAAACATTTGAAACCCATAATTCAACAACCTTCTACCAAGAGGAAAATGGTGTGCTTTATCTTGTTCTTGTGTTCTCTATTCTGTTAAGCACTCATCTTCTTTTATATTTCTCATTTGATCTTAGGGTCTAATGTGTTGTTTAACACTAATAAAACTAATAAAACAGCTTGCAACTCCAAGACCTCAAACAAAAAACTGGTGGAGCATGATGACAGCTGAGGTTATACCCAGAGAGTCTTTAGAAGTTCAGGACTCTGATACGATCGATCAGCAAAGAAGCAATCAGATGGGAGAAGGGGATTACATGATCAATCAGCCAAAAAGTAATCAGATGGAAGAAAGGCATTATGTGATCAATCAACCAAAAAGCAATCAGATGGGAGAAAGAGATTACAATTGGAGAGAGAATATAGGCCTTTTTAACCCAACAGAAGGGCAATGTCCAGTGCAAGCAGCTCCAATGTAATTTCCAGATGATGAGGAGAGATTTAGAAAGTGATCAATAGAAGGGACTAGATAGATTAACTGCTTGGCAGAAAGGGTTTGCCTGTATTACTACAGATGGAGAAGGAATCACATGGGTGCCAATAGCACCTGGAGAGAGACAGAAAAAAGAGAAAAACCTCAAAACGAAGGAGAAGACCTAAGAAACCTCTGACACTGAAAGAGCATGGCTGATAATGATGCTGTTACAGAATTTCAGAAACAGCAGGAATCCTTGGATTTCCTGAGATAAAAAAATTGTTGATAAGACTGTTGCAGAACTTCAAAAGCAGCAGGAATCATTGGATTCCCTGATACATGATGAGACTATGACAGCATTTCAAAACTTGCAGGAATCATTGAATTCCCTATATACATGTGAAGTAATGGACAATAGATTGGTTTTGGACTATTTCTAGGACTTACAGACATGGAGAATTCCTCATGTTGATTCCTGTTATTTGTTACATCACTAATATGTACTTATGTACTTTTTGTAATTATGTGTGATACCTCCCATGTTGATAGATTTATGTATACCTGTTTCAAGTGAGACCATTCAGAAACCCGCTAATCTGATTTGATTTCTCATTTTCCTTTGGTGTTTTCATCGCCCTTCCTGAGAAATCAGAGAGGGCATGATCACCTCCTTTTATGATGAATTCCCATATATCTATAGGCTTCCATTTCCAAATCTAACTGAAACAATTACTTTTTGAACATTTTAAATTGATGTCTCAAAGGTATTTAAATTTCAGTGTCTGTATTGGTACTTGTGATTTTTCCCTTCCAACTCAAATTTCCCCTAAACTTCCATATTCCCGTTGAAAATAACATCATTGTTATCATTACACTTAGAGTCATCTTTGATACCTCATTTGCTTTTACCCACCATATCCACTCAGTTGCAAAGTCTTGCCCATCATTTTCAAATCATTGTCCTTTTTTTCTTATCAATACAACCACCATCCAAATTCATATTCTTATCAACTCTTGTCAATGCTATAAAAGTAATGTCACAAATGGTCTCCTGATAGCTAGTGTATCCTTTCTCCAGTCCATACACCATTTAGCTACCAAAGTGATTTTCTGTAAACAAAAATTGAGATTATTGTAATCTCTTTCAATAAATTCAAAGGGCTCCCTGGTACCTCCTGGATAAGATGTGAATTCTTCCATTTCATTTTGAAAATGTCATAAACTGACTCCAACCTCTTTCCCTTTTCATTCTATATTACTCCACTTTATATGAAGGCCTTCTAACAATTCTAGAGACTGAGATAACTTCCCCCCAAAAGGTGATCAAGATCATGGCTATTCAGGTTGGGAGAGAAGAGAGAATAAGGACTGAGAATTAGAAAATAAAGCAGAAGAATGCTATGATAAAAAAGGAAGCTCATGTATATCCATGGAAACCAGGATGAAATCAATCAACAAATGTTTATTAAGCACTTTTCAAACCTTTTGCCTAAATCTTAAGTATATTCTTAGTGGGAGCTTTGAATAACTTAAATTTTACTCATCATTTTTCTTTTAAAATAAGCTGCTTATATCTAAAGAGATGTGAGTAACATGGAGTTTAAGAGCCATAATATATATATATATATATATATATATTATATATATATATTATATATATATATATATATATATATATATATATATATAATTATTATTATTATTTTTATTTATTTATTTATTTTAATAGTTTTTTACTTACAAGTTATATGCATGGGTAATTTTATAGCATTGACAATTGCCAAACTTTTTGTTCCAATTTTTCCCCTCCTTACCCCCACTCCTTCCCTTAGATGGCAGGATGACCAATACATGTTAAATATATTAAAGTATAAATTAAATACAAAATAAGTATACATGTCCAAACTGTTATTTTGCTGTTCAAAAAGAATCGGACTCTGAAATATTGTACAATTAGCCTGTGAAGGAAATAAAAAATGCAGGTGGGCAAAAATATAGGGATCGGGAATTCAATGTAATGGTTCTTAGTCGTCTCCCAGAGTTCTTTTGCTGGGTGTAGCTGGTTCGGTTCATTACTGCTCCATTGGAACTGATTTGGTTCATCTCATTGTTGAAGATGGCCAGGTCCATCAGAATTGATCATCATATAGTATTGTTGTTGAAGTATATAATGATCTCCTGTTCCTGCTTATTTCACTCAGCATCAGTTCATGTAAGTCTCTGCAGGCCTTTCTGAAATCATCCGGCAAGTCATTTCTTACCGAACAATAATATTCCATAATATTCATACACCACAATTTATTCAGCCATTCTCCAACTGATGGACATCCACTCAGTTTCCAGTTTCTGGCCACTACAAAGAGGGCTGCCACAAATATTAAGAGCCATAATATTGACCCTAATTTTAAACTGGGCAGATTGATGGAACATGGTTAGAGCACTGGGTTTGAAACTGGAAAGACTCACAGTTCTTCATTTAAAAAGGCCTCAAACATTTGCTAGCTCTATGATTCTGGGCAAGTCACTTTATCCTATTTGCCTCAATTTCCTCATCTGTAAAATGGGATAGAGAAGATGATGAGAAAGGATTCCAGTATCTTTGGCAAGATTTCATTGGCATGAAAAAAAGTAAGACAATTGAAAAATAACTGAGCAGCAAGTTTAAACCAAAGAAAACATTGGTATGATGTATGAAGATAATAATTTTGACTTTGGATCTCCTTATTCTTACTCATAGGATTCCTTGCTTCCTTAAATCCATGGTTCTGTGCTCCATCCTACATGAGATATGTTCTATTTGTTGGGTGTGTTCCACCTATTATATCTGAGAGAAAGAATGGAGGGGGATGAATATAGTGTGTATCTTACTGCCATCAGGATTGGTTTAAAGAGAAAAATTTTAGACATATTCAATTTATGGTAAAACTTCTCCCACCTTATTGAAAAATGGAAGGGGAAAAGTGAAAAGGGAAAGAATAAGCTAAGTGGAAGTGAATACAAAAATTGTGAGGAAAAGGAGTAAGATAGGGGGAGGAACTCTAAGATTGGGGGGCAGGGATACTAAAAAGGGAGGGCTGTGAGAAGCAAGTGGTGCTCACAAGTTTAATACTGGGGAGGGGAGTAAGGGGTAAGCAAAGGAGAAAAGTTTAAGCTGGGGTTAACAAAATGGCAAGTAATATAGAATTGGTAATTTTAACCATAAATGGGGTAAACTCCCCCATAAAGAGAAGTGGTTAGCAGACTGGATTAAAAGCCAGAATCCTACAATATGTCCTTTACAGGAAACACACTGGAAGCAGGGCGATTCATACAGAGTGAAAGTAAAAGATTGAAGCAGAACCTACTATGCTTCAGGTGAAGTCAAAAAAGCAGGGGTAGCTATCCTGATCTCAGATCAAGCATGATTCTTACAAGGTGCTAAGTCAGTGGAATTGATAGAGGCAATGATTGTTCATCAGGGTGCTTAACAGTTCTCTAAATGTACTTAGTACTTATTAAGAGTTCCACAAGATTCACACTTTCAAGAGAGCATGTATAAGCTAGGAGTCTCAACCAGGATGCACTTAGGAAAGCTCACAAGCCCACTGTCAGAGGCGGAGTCAGATTCATTCCAACTTCCACCTTTGTTCTGGCTGGAGATTTGGAGGAAAAGAGGCTAAAGCTAGCAGAGACAAAGGACTAGCTGCAAAAGCTCTCAGAACCAAGAGATAGGACTCTAAAAAAGGTAACTGGGCTATTTTGAAGGAGACAATAAAGGATTTGGATTTTAACTCTTGACTGCATTTGGAGTGATTACACTGAACTGAAAGGAAAGCTGCCTCCAGAAGCCCCGCAAGAAACCTGTTCCCGGGAAACATTATATTTTAGAGAAGAACATTACAAAAAGTAAAAATTGATCTAAGTAAAAGAGATAAGGAAGGGCACTATATCTTGCTCAAGGATAGAATAGATAATGAAGCAATATCAATATTAAATATGTATGCACCACATGGTGTAGTATCTAAATTCTTAAAAGAGAAATTAAGAGAGCTGCAAGAAGAAATAGACAGCAAAACTATAAGCGTGGGAGATCTCAACCTTGTACTCTCAGAATTTGATTTATCTAATAAATCTTATACATGTTAAATATGTTATAGTATATCCTAGATATAATATATGTGTGCAGAACCTAACAGTTCTCTTGTTGCACAGGAAGAATTCGATTCAGAAGGTAAAAATAACCTGAGAAGAAAAGTCAAATAATTAGATAAATCAAACCACAAAATAAATAAGAAAGAAGTCAAAGAGGGAAATAGAATACTAGAAAAGTTAGATATGATAGAAAGTTTTTTGGAGAGAACTAAATGGAGACAGAAAAAAGTACACTTTTTCTCAGCAGTTCATGGAACATATGCAAAAATTGACCATATATTAGGACATAAAAACCTTAAACTCAAATGCAGTAAGGTAGACATAGTAAATGCATCCTTTTCAGACCACGAAACATTGAAAATTATATTCAATAAAAAGTCAGGGGAAAATAGACAAAAAAATTTGGAAACTAAATAATCTCATACTAAAGAATGATTGGGTGAAACAGTAAATCATAAACATAATTAATAACTTCACCCAAGAAAATGACAATAAAGAGACATCATACCAAAATGTGTGGGATGCAGCCAAAGTGGTAATAAGGAGAAATTTTATATTATTATTGTTCTGTAAGAAATGACCAGCAGGATGAATACAGAAAGACTTGAAAATACTTACATGAAATGATGCTGAGTGAAATGAGCAGAACCAGGATATCATTATACACTTCAACAACTCTCTGAGGATGTATTCTGATGGAAGTAGATATCTTCAAGAAAGAGAAGATCTAATTCAGTTCCAGTTGATCAGTGATGGACAGAATCAGCCTCACCCAGAGAAGGAACACTGGGAAATGAGTGTGAACTGTTTGCATGTTTTTCTTCTCAGCTTATTTTTATCTTCTGAATTGAAATCTTCCTGTGCAACAAGAGAACTGTTAGGTTTTGCATACACATATTGTATCTAGGATATACTGTGACATATTTAACATGTATAAGACTGCCTGCCATCTAGGGGAGGGAATGTAGGGAAGGATGGGAAAAGTCGGAACAGAAGTGAGTGCAAGGGATAATGTAAAAAATTACCCATGCATATATACTGTCAATAAAAAGTTATTAAAAAAAAAGAAAACCTGAATATAATAGACCTCTGGATAAAACTGAATAAGAACCAAAAGAAATACACTTTTTCTCTTTAGTATATGGCACCTACACAAAAAATGATCATGTATTACAGCATAAAAACCTCATAATCAAATAAAGAAAGACAGAAACAGCAAATATTTCTTTTTCAGACCATGATGCATAAAATTATATTTAATAAAGGGGCAGAGAAAAATAAACTAAGAACCAATTCAAAATTAAATAATCTAATTTTTAAAAAATGAGTAGGTAAAAAAACAAATCACAGAAACTATACATGATTTCCTTCCAGAGAAGAACAATAATGAGACAACAAGGCAAAACTTATGGAATATAGCCAAAACAGTTCTTAGGAGAAGGTTTAAAGCTGTAAATTGATACATGAATAAAAGAGAGAAAGAGATCAATGAATTGGGTATGCAACTAACAAAACTAGAAAAAGAACAAAATAAATCTCTCCAATTAAATACCAAATTAAAAATTCTAAAACTCAAAGGAGAGATTAATAAAATTGAAGCTAAAAAAGCTATTGAATTAATAAATAAAACTAAGAGTTGGGTTTATAAAAAAACAACAAAATTGAAAAAGCTTTGGTTAATTTGATTAGAAAAAGGAAAGAAAAAACCAAATTATCGGCATTAAAAATGAAAAGAGTGAACTTGCCAATGACAAAGAAACTAACGTAATAATTAGGAGCTATTTTGCCAATTGTATGGCAGCATATCTGACAATCTAACCAAAATGGATGGATATTTACAAAAATATAAATTGCCCAGATTAAAAGAAGAGGAAATAAATTATTTAAACATACCATTTTAGAATAAGAAATTGAACAAGTCATTAATGACTTGAAAGAATAAGAAAAATATCTAAGACTGAGAAAAAATATCTTGGGCCAAATGGATTCATGAGTGAATACTGCCAAACATTTAAAGAACAATCAATTCCAATACAATGCAAACTATTTGAAAAAAAAAATAGGTAGAGGAGCACTGCCAAATTCCTTCTATGGCATAAGTGTGTCACTGATACCTAAACTAGGAAGAACCAAAACAGAGAAAGGGAATTGCAGACCAATCTCCTTAATGAATATTGATGCAAAAGTTTTAAATCAAATATTAGCAAAAAACATTACAGCAATTTATCAGCAGGATAAGACACTATGACCAAGTGGGATTTATACCAGGAATGCAGGGCTGGTTCATCATCAGGAAAACTATTACCATAATTGATCATATCGATAATAAAACCAGTAGAAATCATATGGTAATCTCAATAGATGCAGAAAGGTTTTGACAAAATAGCATGCATTCCTAGTGAAAACACTAGAGAGCATAGGGATAAAGGAAGCTTTCCTTTAAGTAATAAGCAATAAGTAATAAGTATCTAAAACCAATAGTAATCATTATTTGTAATGGAGAGAAGCTAGACTCATTTCAAACAAGATCAGGGATGAAAGAAAGATGCCCATTATCAACATTATTATTCAACTTCATTGATCGACATCTAGAAAATTAGAAATATTATATTTAGCAAAAGGAAAAGAAAAAATACAGGAATTAGAATAGAGAATGAGAAAATGAAACTATCACTCTTGGCAGAAAATATGATAATATACTTAGAAACTTCTCACACAAAGTCAGATCTAAACAATTTGGAAAATATAAAATGTTCATGGGTAGGCTGAGCTAATATAATAAAAATAGCAATTCTGCCTAAATTGGTCTACTTGTTCAGTACCACACCAATCAAACTACAAAGAAATTATTTTGTAGAATAAGAAAAAATAATAACAAAATTCATCTGGAAGAATAAAGGTCAAGATTATCAAAGGAATTAATGGGAAAAACACAAAGGATGGTAGCTTAGCAGTACAAAACCTAAAAGAATATTATAAAGCAGCAGCCATCAAAATCATTTGGTATTTGCTATTAAATACAGTGGTGACTCAGTGGAACAGATTAAATATACATGATCAATAATCAAGACTTATAGCAATCTAGTACTTGGTGAACCTCTAAACTCCAGCTGCAGGAATAAGAATTCACTATTTGACAAAAAAAACAGTTTTTGCACAAAATTAACAAAAACAAGATTAAGGAAATAAAAAGCTGGGGGAAATATTTCCAGCCAAGATTTCATTTTGAAAATATATAAAGAACTATATCCAATTCATAAGAATACAAGTCATTCCCCATTGAAAAATGGTCAAAGTATATAGCCAGACATTTTTCAGATGATGAAATTAGAGATATCTATAATTATATAAAACATGTTCTAAATCACTATTGATTAGAGAAATGCAAATCTCTTGGACTGGCTAAGATATCAGCAAAAGATAATGATAAATTTTGGAGGGAATGTGAGGCAACTGGGATATTAATCCATTATTCATGTTGTGAAATGATCCAAGCATTCTGGAGAGCAATTTGGAACTATGCTTAAATTGCTATAAAATTATGCATACCCTTTGACCCATCAGTACTATTACTTAGTCTGTATCCCAAGGAAATTATAAAGGAAGGGAAAGGACACACATATGCAAATCTGTTATAGCAGCTCTTTTTGTGGTACCAAAGAATTACAAAATGAGTAGATGTCCATCAATTATGGAATTGCTGAAGTAGGTCTAGTACATGAATGCAATAGGGTATCATTTCTATAAGAAATGATAAACAAGCTGATTTTAGAAAGGTTTGGATTTATATCAACTGATGCTAAGAGAAATAAGCATAACCAATACATTATACACAAAAACAACAAGAATGTGATGATCAACTATAAAAGATTGGTTCTTCTTAGTGGTTCAGTATTCCAAAGCAATTTCTCTCTCTCTCTCTCTCTCTCCTCTCTCTCTCTCTCTCTCTCTCTCTCTCTCTTTTTCTCTCTCTCTCTCTCTCTTTAACAAGAGAATATCTTCCTTCTTTGTTTTGTTTGTGTTAGGTATAGCACTAAGATTACTCTTTAATTCTTTTTTATTGAAGCTTTTTAGTTTCATAACATATTCATGGAAAAATTTTCAATACTGACCCTTACAAAATCTTGTGTTCCAAATTTCCTAGATGGCAAGTAATCCATTATATGTTAAATATGTTGAAATATATGTTAAATCCAATATAGGTATACATATTTGTACAATTATCTTCCTGCATAAGAAAAATCAGATCAAAAAGAAAGAAATGCAAACAATAAAAAAAAAGAGTGAAAATTCTATTGTGTTTTACATGCAGTCCTCTCTCTGGATGTAGATAGCTTTCTTCTCTGACCCTGGAAATTTTTTTTTTAGGAAGTTAATTGATGTCTTGTTCAATTTTATTTTCTAAAGTGAGGTTTAGTGTTTCATTTATTTTTCTGAAACTTTGGACAATTTATATTTTTGTAAATATTGTCTCTTTCACTTATATTGTCATATCTATTGACATTTCTATGTATTGGCACACATGCATTTATTTTCCTCTCCAGTGGTGGTGAATATATTCTTTTCATTTTTCATACTGGTAATTTGGTTTTCTTTGTTTTTTTTAATCAAATTAATCAGATTTATAAAATTTAATAGTTTTTTTCATAAAATCAATTCTTAGTTTTTTTTATTAGTTTAATAATTTTCTTACTTTCAATTTTATTAAGCTCTTTTTTGATTTTCAGAATTTCTAATTTTCCATTATTGGGAATTTTAAACCTATTCTTTTTTCTAGCTCTTTTCTTTGCATGCATGACCAATTTATTAATTTATGCACTTTATTCATGTAAGTCCCTAGAGATATAAAAAATTTCCCCAAGAACTGTTTGGCTGCACCTCATAAATTTTGGTATTTTGTCTTATTATTGTCATACTCTAGGATGAAGTCATTGATTGTTTCTCTAATTCATTGTTTAATCCACTCATTCAGGAATAGATTATTTAGTTTCCATTTAATTTAGTCTATATTTCAGTAACTCTTTATTACATATACATTTATTGTATCATGATCTGAAAAGAGTGTATTTAATATATCTGCCTTGATTGTTTCTCTGATTCATTGTTTAATCCACTCATTCAGGATTAGATTGTTTAATTTCCATTTAATTTTTAGTCTATCTTTCAGTAACTCTTTATTACCTATACATTTATTATATCATGATCTGAAAAGAGTATATTTAATATATCTGCCTTTCTGCACTTTAATGGGAGATTTTATGCCCTAAAATATGTTCAAATTTTTTGAATGTGACATGTACTGTTGAGAAAAAAATTAGATTTCTTTCTGTTCCCATTCACTTTTCTCCAAAGTCTGTTCTATATAATTTCCCTAAAATTCTATTTACATCCTTAACTTCTTTCTCATTTATTTGGTGGTTAGATTTATCTAGTTCTGAGAGAGGGAGGGTGAGGTTCCTCACTAGAATAGTTTTGTCTGTCTATTTCTTCTTGTGAGACGCTGCTGAAACAATTCTGGGGGAAAATTTTATATCTCTAAATAGCAACATAAATAAAAAAGAGAAAGAGGAGATCAATGAATTATTCATGTAACTAAAAAAGCTAGAAAATGACAAATTTAAAACCTTCAATTAAATACCAAATTAGAAATTTTGAAACTCAAAAGAAATAAAATAGAGACTGAGAAAACAATTGAACTAATTACAAAACTAAGACTTTCACATGTTATCTGGACTAGTGATGTAACCTAGGGATGGTTTTGCTACAGATACCCTGAAAACTTAGAATTTCTCAGCCTTTCATTTAGCCAGTGTCTGAAATTTGTTTTATTTTTCCCTTTCACTTAGAGTTTAAATGCCTCAAGGGAACGAATAGTTTTCTTTTTGAAAATACTCCTTTATTTGTAATTTATGGTATAAAACAAGAATTTCTATGAACAGAGTAGAATTTTTCAATCATTGGACATGAAACTACAAATTTATTATGTTAAACTTGCTATTCCATTTTATTATATAATAAAGTAATTTTTGTGCAAGCAAAGGCTACCATTAGACACATATGTGTATATGTGTAAAACTATTCAATATACACTTGTATTTTTTTATCTTTCTCTGTGTGCATTCCTTCATATAACATGTGTAGTTAATTTAGGTTATTTGTCATTGTTAAAATGATTTAGCCACTTAAAGTTGTTCTTAAAACTGAAATGCTATTATTATATATTGTATTCTCTCAATTCTGCTCATTTTACTCTCCAATATTTCTGTTTTTTTTTTTTCTAAAAGCAATGACTCATCATTTCTTACAGCACAGAAACATTTCATGAGAATCAAATATCACAATTTTCAACCATTCCCCCAAATTTTCCAAATATTTGCTAACACAAAGAGAGATGCTATAAGTACTCATCTTTGGAAATAGAGGTGGTAGTGGTATTAATAGTACAAAAGCTGTAGATAATATAATAACTCATTGGTCACAATTCCCGATGGATCTACAAAATTGTTGGATCAGTTCATAATTCCAAAAATGAATTCATTTTTCAATTTTTTTTTCCATATCATGATTCCATGATCATGTTTTACGTATATTGGATTACCTGCTGCCTGGGGGAGGGAGCAGGGGAAAGGGAAGCAGAATAATTTGGAATACAAGTTTTTGCAAGGATGAACAGTGAAAGCTATTTTTGCATGCATTATGAAAATAATAAGCTATTATTTGAAAAAAATTTCCTTATCCGCACCAACATTTATAACTTTCTGCTTTTATCATCTTAGACAATCTATTAGATGTAAAATGGCATGTCAAAATCATTTACTTTGCATGTCTCTAATCATTAATGAATTGAAGCATGTTCATATGAGCATAAATTATCTTGATGTCTTCACTGAAAAACTTCCTGTTTATATCTTTTGACCATTTATCAACTGAGGAAAGACTTGCATAATTATAGATTTGAAAAAAAAATCTGTATGTATTTAAGACATAAGACCTTTATATGGGTAACATAAAGTTTTCCTCCAAATATGTACAGAAGAATTGGAAATGTTTGACACATATTGAATTACTTACTGTCTAGGAAAAGAAGTGGGGAAAGGGAGGAAAAAATTGGACCACAAGGTTTTGCAAGACTTGATGAGGGAAAGATTTCTTTCTAGATTCCCACCCTCTCCTAGTTGATAATGTAATTTCCCTTTAGCTCACAAATCCTGGTTCCTTTGAATTCCAATAGAAGATCCGGACTTGTCCCAGCCCCACCTGGATCTGAACCAACTTTGGGGCTACACCCAAAAGCCCCTCGAGCTAAGTCTTCTATTATAAAAAGGCCATGCTGGGAACTCCTCTGTGCAGGGATTCCAAACATGGTATCCATGTGAGGACCCTCTGTCCACTGGACCCTTTGTCCAGAGCTCTCCTTATCTCTATCTTCACCTAATAATAAACCTCTTTTATCAATCTAGCTCTCTGGACCAATAAATGCTTTTATTGGGAACTCAAGCCACTACTAGACCCCATTTACCGCCGTATCCTTGCGCCGAATCCAAGGGGGTTGCAGGAGATCTTTGCTTGACTCCCTGTACCCTGAATTTGTCACTAGACCTCAACTAAACCCTAATTTCACTTAGGTACCCCAAATCTAGACCTCAACAGAGTAAACATTAAAAATTATCTATGCATATGTTTTGAAAATTAAAAAGCTTTAATGAAAAATTAAAATAAAAATTTCTCCAATTTTTGCTTTCCTTCTAATCTCAGCTATATTTTTGTGTACAAAATTTCATCTCATTCTGCTCTCTACCTCTTATGAATTCACAAATCATTTGCATGTCCAGAAGTCACTTAAATAATATAGTTCATATTCTTCAGATTTTTTTCTTATTATATCCCTTTATTTCTAAGTCTTAAAACAATTTTAACCCTAACAATAAATGGTGAAAGGCTCAATTTCTACCTTACTGCTTTTCATATTCTTAACAATTTTTATCAAATAATTAATTCTTATGCCCAAAACTTAAATTTTTATACATGCTAAATACAATGTTACTATATTTTTTGCTACTTCAAATCCTATTTACTTTGTTCCATTATTTTACCTTTCTATTTTTTAACCAATACCAGATGATTTTAAAAATTGCTGCCTTATGATACACTTTAAGATCTAGTACAGCTAAAACTTTTTGTGTGACATTTTTTCATTATTTCCTTTGATATTCTTGATTTTTTGTTCTTCCAAATTACTACTATAATTCAGCAAAATTATTTTTAACAATCTAATTTTGTGACATTGAATACATAAATTAACAAAGGTTAAATTGTTATATTTATCTTCTCAGAGTTTGGACCAGTATTTGTATTACTCTAAGAAATAATTTGAGAAAATTAAAGAAATTTAAGAAATGTTTCTTAAGTAATTTTTTAAAGAAAATTTTTGTTATTCATTCAATCACTACTGACATTTCTTTTTTTTATTTTAACATTTTTTCTATATTTTGTTTCTTGTGTTCCAAATCAATTACTGACTTTTCAAAAAAAAAAAAAACTACTAATGATGTTTAAAATACTCTATTGTTCAAATTCTATTGTTTTCTAATTCAACCATTTATTATCCTAACATCCATCTTTATTTCTTTTTAGACTTTTAATTATTTAATTGCTTTTCTGACCATTCTGAGATTCCCCCACTTGCTATTTTACTTCCCATCTTCAATGAAGATTACAATTAGATTGTGAGATACATTAAGGTGTACATATTCTACTTTGTATTTGATCCTGAGGCTACAGGGAGCTATTAAAGCTGTTTGAATAGGAGAGTGACATGATTACACAAATTCCTTACATAAAGTAATTCAACAACTGTGTGAAGTCAATTTTTAAAGATGGTTTTTCTGAGTCCTAAAAACCAATTAGGAGAGCATTAAAATATTCCATAAGTATTGGAGAGAATGTAAACTAGGTGTATGGCTATTGAATGGAGAGACAATTAAAAAGAAAAAAAGTATATTTTTATATACAAAGAAGAATATAAAGGTTCTATCTAATTGTAAATCTCTATATCATGAAGCTTGCCATAAATATTTACAATAATAAATTCAAAGTGAAACTACTTTAAAAAATTAATTCTAATTTTAATTTTTGGAATAAAACAAGCATTTCCATAGCATAGTATAATAAAAAGATGATCACACATGAAACTGAAATCCATTATGTATAACTTGTTATCCTTTAAATATTTATTAAAATTATTTAGTAAATTCTCTTTCTTATTTTTCTTTTTTCTTCCCTCCTCCTATCCCTTGAGATGATTGCCATTATACACAAATAGGTATACATGCAAGTTTTTTCATGTTTTTCTAAGATTAGTCAGCTCATCATTTCTTATAGCACAGTATATTATATTCCATCACAATCACATACCAAAAATTCATGTCACTTAAAAAAAGAACATAGTATTAATCTCCAGGCATAATCCTTATCCTTATGTTGAGTATCCTTATGTTGAGATGAAATCTTCCTGGTCTGAGGAAACAGAACTATCCATGTGAATTTGACATGGGGGAAAAAAACAACCTCTGAACCATGTGTTATACATTCCTCATTTATATATCATAAGCAGAATTGCCAAATGCCACCGAAGAGCTAAAAAAATATATTATTTGGAATTTGTGAATATGTCTCATTAATGATACTGAAATTTATAATATTTAGGTCAATTCTAGTGACTTTTTTTTCATATAGACCAGGGATTCATCTTTACCCATCTACAGATAAATAGCAACTAATAAACTAACAATGCTATACACACACACACACACACACACACACACACACAGAGTGAGAGAAAGGAGGGAGGGAGGAAGACAGGGAGGAAAAAGAAAGGAGGGAGAAAGAGAGACAGACAGAAAGAGATAGAGAAAGAGAGAGAGACACACACAGGAGAAACAGAGACAGAGACAGAGAGATACACAAAAAGACACAGAAAGACAGACAGAGAAAGACAGAGAGAGAGATAAAAAAAGACTTTTATGGGATTTTAAATTTACAAATAAAGTAAGATCAATAACATTAGGAAAGAAATATAATTTATGCTTTATTTAATAAAAAGGTTTTTTTTCTTCATTACTAATCTTATAGCCTCTTTTATCTGCTGATTCCTTAGACTGTATAAAATAGGGTTCAAAAAGGGAGGAATTATGGAATAGAATACTGAAATGATTATATCTTTAATAGACCCAGAATCTGAAGGTGGTTGTAGGTGCATGTAAGAGGTTGAAATAAGGAACAAAGAAACCACAATGATGTGAGGGATGCAAGTAGAGAAGGCTTTTCTTTGGTCTTCTTTCACTGGAAATCTAAGCACAGTGGAAAATATTCTAATATATGATACAACGATGAAGACAAAGCAGCCAACAAGAGCTAGAGCAGAGACAAATAAAGATATCAAATTGAAGAATATCTCTGAACAAGAGATCTTGAGTAGAGAGGGGATATTACAGAAGAACTGGTGGATCACATTGGATTGACAGAAAGACAAATGAAATGTTAAACCAGTATGGAGACCTGCATACAAAATCCCAGTGAACAAGCAGGTTAAGGTCATCTGCATGCAGGCATGAGAGTTCATGATCACTGGATAAAGAAGTGGATGGCAGATGGCAACATAGCGATCATGGGCCATGACAGTGAGCAAAGTGTACTCAACATAGGCCATCCAGACTAGCAGAAATATTTGAATTGCACATCCAGTAACTGAAATAACCCTGTTGTTCACCAGGGAGTTAATGGATGCTGGGGGAACAGTTACTGATATGAAGCAGATATCCACAATGGAAAGATTCCTAATGAAAAAGTACATAGGGGTATGGAGTCTCCTGTCAATGGTGGTGATGATGACAATGAGGAGATTTCCCATCAAGCCTGCTGAGTAAATCAGAAAGAAAAGCAAAGAATATAAGATCTGCAGCTCTCTGTTATCAGAAAACTCCATAAGGAGAAATTCAGTTATTGAGTTGTTCAAGTTAGACATTTTCTGAGTCTTTGACCCACTGATTGACCTAGAGAGGCAAAAAGAAACCAAACAGTCCATTAATCAGCAATTATTAAGGACAAAATATTTGCAAAGGCTAGAAGAAATTATTTCATTTTTATCCTTACCACATAAGACCTAAACAGTCAGCATGACCCATGGTGTGTAGTGATTATGTGACCCTGAACAGGTTCCCTTTGAAAGAAATTTAAGATTTTTGTAGGAGATGAAGATCTTTGATAGTAAAGGACATTTCTTCCCCTAGGAATTCCATCTATTAAAAAATTTCATACTTAGGGAAGGAAAAAATCCTACCAAAGACCCTATATTTTCTTCCTATTGTCTTTAATGTGAGTGACTACATCAGTACAAGTACCTGACCTAGGTTAGAAGCCAAGAAGGAAATTGGTGATCTTTAATTTTTAAGTCCTTTGAAATGTTGTCTTAGCCTCCACGGTCATCTCACTTTCATTAATAGCTGTGAACAGTTTAAAAGAGAAAGTTAGAAGTTTAAAAAGACAGTTTCAAAAATACTGGTTGCTTTTGCTGGCAGTGAAGAAAGGGACCATAATGTTTTATCTTACCAATGCCCTATACAGAGTCTTCCACTGACTGAAAGAAGGAATTGCAAATGAATGAGAAACATATGCAACAATATATTTTCTTTGTTTAAGAACCAGATCTGCTGATTTGGTCTGTCATACTTTCTGCTCTTATGAATTGTCTCATTTTATCTAATTTTCACCATAGCTGGTGATGGGCTAGTCACTTCAACTTTCTACCATTCAGATGCATCAGGCAAGAAAAGTGACTGGTTTATTCAGCTCTACCCTTGTTTCACATGGAATAGTATCCAAGGGAGTGTAGTGTTCTGATACTCCATCTCTCTTTCACTTCTGTCCACAACTTCTCTGAAGAAATCTTTCAAAGTCAAAGATCTAGCTTTTTGAAACAACTGGTAGGCAGATATTTCTTGGTCATTAGTTACCATGATAACATTTTATTTTATTTTTTCTTATTAGTATTTTATCTTTCTCAAGTGAGATGTAAAAACAATGTTTACCATTCTTTTTCAAAATTATAATTCCAGATTCCCTTTGTTCTTCACTTTCCACCACCATTACTCCATTGATAATGCGAGAAATTAAAAATATATTACACATGCATAGTCATGCAAAATATTTCTATAGCAATCATGTTGTGAAAGAAAACAGAACCCAAAAAAAGAAAGGTAAAAAAATATGCTTCAATCTGCACTCTGACACTATCAGTTCATTGTCTGGGGAAAAGAGCATTTTCATCATAAGTCCTTTAGAGTTGTTTTGGATTGTTCTAATAGTGAGAAAAGTTATAACATTTACAGATAATTATCTTACAATATTGCTGTTACTTTACAAAGTACATGCCATCTTGTATTAGTTCATAGAAGTCTTTCCAGCTTTTTCTGAGAGCATCTCTTAATCATTCAAAATATAACTTTGAGAGGAGTATCAATCAGATTCTGACATGGGAGCTACATTTTTGGGGTTATGTTGAATACTTACATTTGTAATCACAAATGTATGCCTTTTTTCTTTTTGTTCTGAAGTTTGTCCCACTTTCTTCATCCTTCCCCATCTGGCACAAAATATACTATACATTTGTATATTCAATCCCTTTACCAGAAAGGATTGAAAGTAGAGAAATGTTTAAAAAGAAGAGATGTATACAGTGGTAGAAAAAAAAAAAGAAGGGGTAGGGAAGGATGAATGTAGAGATGAAGGAAGGAAGGGAAGAAGAAAGAAAGGAAGGAAGGAAGGAACAAAGGCAGGAATGAAAGAATGAAGAAAGGAATGAGGGATGCAGGAAAAGAAAAAGGGAGGAAAAAATAAAAGAAAAATGGAAGGGGGGAAAGCATGATATTCAAAACCACTGTAACTAACCTTAATAAAAAACAAGTTTCCTTGCTGTTAGCTTCTGCAATGTAAGTTGCTCAGAGATGATATTACTGAATTCCTCTGCCACAGAAAAACTTCCAAAATTCCCCTCAGCACAGGCTGGATTGGCAGAAAATTATAAAGTTTCCGTTCTTTTCTAGTTGTAATATTTCTGTTCTTTTTCTTGTCAGGGAAGCAGGCTTTCCCTCAATTTCCCCCATTGTATTTGTAGTTATAGTTAGACAGAATTTTTGATAAAATGGCCCCATAAGGCCAATTTCACCTTTGTTGGACATTCCTTATATCTCCCTTGGGACAGTATCTCTGCTCTTCAGCCAAATACGGACAGGCAGAGACCAGTGCCCTGAGGTAATTTTTCTCTGGGTAGAAAAGAGAAGGTGCCAAAAAAGTCCTCTCAGGTGCCCTGGGTTGGAGTTCAAGAAATGTTAATTAATGTTCATGGGAGTGGATATGTATTATAGTTGTACGAGTCACTATCTCTCAACATCCCTCAAGAGATTGGAATAAGTCCCCTTCTTACATTTTTCAAAAGGCAGAATAGCAGAGAATCAAATGTCCTGAGGACTATTTAGCTTGTTAGCACAATTGATACAGATATACTGTGACTATGGTTGTAGCTTTGATTGACATATAGGCAAAAAAAATCACAAATTTTGGGTAAAATATTTTTAAAATATTTCTTTTCACATCATTTTTTACTTCCAATAATTCCTTGTTACAATGACAAAAGTGTGAGAGGGAGAACCTAGTTAAGGAAATGATAACATCTGGCAGATGAGAAAACATTTGAAACCCATAATTTAACAACCTTCTACCAAGAGGGAAATGGTGTGCTCTATCTTGTTCTTCTTGTGTTCTCTACTCTGTTAACCACTCATCTTCTTTTATATTTCTCATTTGATCTTAGGGTCTAATGTGTTGTTTAACACTAATAAAATAGTTGACCCATATCTAGAGCACTTTTACTTCTATAATTGATGCCTTTGGGATATACTCATTAATGTCTCTCAGTATTATATATTACACATTTTCTCGTGATCTTTCTTATAAATTCTAAATTGATTTCCAAAGAGTTGGTTAAATTTGTAGCCCCATCAAACATGGAACAATGTGTGTATCTACTCCCTAACATTTTCTATATTGACTTTTGTCAGCTTCTATCAATCTAGACTGATTTCATGTTCTGTCTATAATCCATCAGGTGGTATGCATTACCATAGGTAAATCTGTAAATTCTTAGTGCTCTGGGAAGCTCTTTAAGAGTATAAGTGATAGAGATCTGAGATGTAGGGCATTCCTTGTTCTCAAAATTTGCTTGTAGTATGACTATGTCTAAACCACGAACACATTTATATCTTATCTTGATAAAGACCGTTAGATATTGATCAATTCCTAGTTTCTACAATATTATTTTCCAATTTCCCCAGCAATTTTTGTCAAGTAGTAAGTTCTTATCCCAGAAGCTGGAATCATAGTGCTTATCAAACACTAGGTTACTACAGTCATTGACAATTGTGTCTTGTAAACCTCACCTATTCCACTGATCCACCACTTTATTTCTCAGCCAGTACCAAATAGTTATGACCACTGCTTTATAGTATACTTTTAGGTCTGGTACAGCTAGGCCATCTTTGTTTGAATTTTCCCCATGGATTCTATTGAAATTCATCATGTTTTGTCATTTCAGATAAATTTTGTTATTATTTTTCTAGCTCCATTAAACAATTTGCTGACAGCTTGATTGATATGGCATTCAATAAGTATGTACATTTAAACAGTTATCATTTTTTAATTATACTCACACTGCCTACCCATGAGCACTTGTAGAGGAGGAGTAAAAGTATAGCATAGACTAAATTTTTTAATAAACATGCTGATTTGGAAAGGAGATTTCCAATGTCCAGGTCAATGAGTAAAATTGGAAGTTAGTTAATGTTCTCTAGAAAATTATTTTTTGGGCAACCTCCTATATCATAATGGCCTAGTTCTACATCTGTGACCAGGCAGAACATCTTATCTCCACATTGATTCAATGAGACTGGGATTTACCCAAGAAAAATGGGAAAATTAACCTCTTATAAAGAAGTAAGCTATATATATATATATATATATATATATATATATGTATATATATATATATGTATATATACCCTAATGGTAACTATTCAGAATAAAGTGGGGTATCAATTTTCAGAATAAAGTGGGGTATCAATTTTCAATTTCACAAATCCCTTTTCCCTTTTCTCTTCCTAGTTATGTCTTTTACCATTTATTTATTAGGGAATGGCTCTTATTTTTATCAGTGTTTATCAGTTGTTTATTCTTTGTTTTAGGAGCAATCAACCAATTTTATTAAGTGCTTCCTATGTTTCTGATATTATGTAAGTTTCTTGGGATACAAATAAAAAATACTTTAATCAATTTAGTTTCCTGGAGATTACAACAAGCTCACAAATTAGTAAATATAATATTTGTGCAAACTTAATGGAAAGTACTTAGGAGCATATGTATATAATTACATGCAGGCATATATATGTGCAAGCTTAGATAGATATATGTATATGGTCATATATCTATAGGCTTCTATTTCCAAATCTAACTGAAACAATTACTTTTTGGACATTTTAAATTGATGTCTCAAAGGTATTTAAATTTCAGTGTCTGTGTTGGTACTTGTGATTTTTCCCTTCCAACCCATATTTCCCCTAAACTTCCATATTCCTGTTGAAAATAACATCATTGTTATCATTACACTTAGAGTCATCTTTGATACCTCATTTGCTTTCACCCACCATATCCAATCAGTTGCAAAGTCTTGCCCACCATTTGCAAATCATTGTCCTTTTTTTTCTTATTAATACGACCACCGCCCAAATTCATATTCTTATCAACTCTTGTCAATGCTTTAAAAGTAATGTCACAAATGGTCTCCCAATAGCTAGTGTATCCTCTCTCCAATCCATCCACCATTTAGTTACCAAAGTGACTTTCTCTAAACAAAAATTGAGATTATTGTAGTCTTATTCGATAAATTGAAAAGGCTCCCTGGTACTTCTTGGATAAGATATGAATTCTTCCATTTCATTTTGAAAATGTTATAAACTGACTCCAACCTCTTTCCCTTTTCATTCTATATTACTCCACTTTATATGAAGGCCTTCTAACAATTCTAGAGACTGAGATAACTTCCCCCCAAAAGGTGATCAAGATCATGGCTATTCAGGTTGGGAGAGAAGAGAGAATATGGACTGAGAATTAGAAAATAAATTCAGAATAGAAAGATAGAATCAGAAGAATAGAAAATAAAGCAGAAAAGTGCTATGATAAAAAAGGAAGCTCATGTATATCCATGGAAACCAGGATGAAATCAATCAACAAATGTTTATTAAGCACTTTTCAAACTTTTTGCCTAAATCTTAAGTATATTCTTAGTGGGAGCTTTGAATAACTTAAATTTTACTCATCATTTTTCTTTCTTTCTTTTTTTTTAATTTAATAACTTTTTATTGACAGAACCCATGCCAGGGTAATTTTTTACAGCATTATCCCTTGCACTCACTTCTGTTCCGATTTTTCCCCTCGCTCCCTCTACCCCCTCTCCCAGATGGCAAGCAGTCCAATACATGTTAAATATGCCATAGTATATTCTAGATACAATATACATCATTTTTCTTTTTAAATAAGCTGCTTATACCTAAAGAGATGTGAACAACATGGAGTTTAAGAGCCACAATATATATTTTTAAATTTATTTTAAATTTATTTATTTTAATAGATTTTTCTTTACAAGTTATATGCATGGGTAATTTTATAGCATTGACAATTGCCTTTTGTTTTAATTTTTCCCTTCCTTCCCCCCACTCCCTCTTTTAGATGGCAGGATGACCAATACATGTTAAATATATTAAAGTATAAATTGAATACAAAATAAGTGTACATGTCCAAACTGTTATTTTGCTGTTCAAAAAGAATCGGACTCTGAAATATTGTACAATTAGCCTGTGAAGGAAATAAAAAGTGCAGGCAGGCAAAAATATAGGGATTGGGAATGCAATGTAATGGTTCTTAGTCATCTCCCAGAGTTCTTTTGCTGGGTGTAGCTGGTTCGGTTCATTACTGCTCCATTGGAATTGATTTGGTTCATCTCATTGCTGAAGAAATGGCCAGGTCCATCAGAATTGATCATCATATAGTATTGCTGTTGAAGTATATAATGATCTCCTGTTCCTGCTTATTTCACTCAGCATCAGTTCGTGTAAGTCTCTGCAGGCCTTTCTGAAATCATCCTGCCTGTCATTTCTTACTGAACAATAATATTCCATAATATTTATATACCACAATTTATTCAGCCATTCTCCAACTGATGGACATCCACTCAGTTTCCAGTTTCTGGCCACTACAAAGAGGGCTGCCACAAACATTAAGAGCCATAATATTGAACCTAACCTTAAACTGGGCAGATTGATGGAACATGGTTAGAGCACTGGGTTTGGAACTGGAAAGACTCATAGTTCTTCATTTAAAAAGGCCTTCAACACTTGCTAGCTCTATGATTCTGAGCAAGTCACTTTATCCTATTTGCCTCAATTTCCTCATCTGTAAAATGGGATAGGGAAGACGATGAGAAAGGATTCCAGTATCTTCGCCAAGCTTTTATTGGCATGAAAAAAGTCAGACAATTGAAAAATAACTGAGCAGCAAGTTTAAACCAAAGAAAATATTGGTATGATGTATGAAGATAATAATTTTGACTTTGGATGCATGATCTCCTTATTCTTACTCATAGGATTCCTTGCTTCCTTAAATCCATGGTTCTGTGCTCCATCCTACATGAGACATGTTCTATTTCACAAATTTGTTTCACATTTGTTCACATTCTCTCCCTCTAGAAACCCCCATATATCATTTGGTATATTATTTGTGTATTATTACATGGTACAGCTATATATTCTCTCCCTACTTTGTAAATTTCCTTAAGGAAGGCACTATTTCGCAGTTCTAGTTGTGCTATGCCTACCGTAATATTTGGCACAAAGAAAACAATAAATATATGACAACTTAAGTTGAAATCTATAATTTCAGTAAGTCTCGAGACATATTCTATTTTATGAAGGTTGTTATTAACCAAATGCTATGCAGTAACTATCTAAAGTTTTAGTCACTCTCTCCAGGGACCAAGGTTGTCTTGGGGCAAGGAGGTCTCCAAGTTTTTGAGTGGAAAAATTTGTATTTTGTATCATTATTATATCTTCTCAGTAAATGTATGTTTGTAAAAGATTTTTTAGACCCATATTCAATGATGATTACAAGAATAATAAACACTAGAGCTTGTTCCCTGGCACCAACCCTCACTTTCATTTCTAATTACAAATTTTATCTTATTGTGAATAAATTTGCTTAATAAAGAAAAAAGAAAGGTTAATTCATTTAATCAATCCACCAGCACCCAATAACACAATTGCCACTGGGCTTTGGATTCATCACTTATCCCATAAAGTCTCTGATTGTTGCAATATTTACTGCCAGGGTTGGTGTGGAAATCAAAATCTATATGGCAGGTAAAGGGTTTTGTAGACCAGTGATCAATGAAAGCATTTGTTATTTACATGGCACAGTGGATAGAGCACAGGACTTGAACTAAAGAAGAGCTATCTGCACAACTTAAAAACTGGCAAAGTTTTTCCAGACACTTACTAGCTACACGACCCTGGGCAAGTAATTTAATGCTGTTTGCCTGCTTCCTCAGGTATAAAATGAGCTGGAAAAGGAAATAGCAAACTACTCCAGTATCTTTGCCAAGAAAATCCTAAATGGGGACACAAAAAATCTTAACTGAACTGAAACAACAGAGCAATAATAACAACTCAGAGTGACTGGGAGAACTGAATCAGATTATATTTGTAAATTTTAAAGCCTTGTTAAATGGAATGAACTTTGAGGTTCTCCCTGCAAGCCCAGTCCTTACTTAACATGAACAGAAGGTCTTTGGTCTTCCCATTTGACCTCTTCCAATCAATCCTCACAATTCTCTTGGGTGAATCACCCACAATTCTACAGAAAAATATTTAATTATTCTGTAAAACCTAAGAGAGATAACCAGGCAAAGGGATTCTCTGAAGGGCTACAAGTATTTGCTTCAGCAATAGCATCTTATATTTTATGCATCCTTGGACATTACATTGGAAAGTAATAAAGAGACAGCATCACTCTTCACTTTCTCGATTCTCAGGCTGCTTTTCCGCCAGATCATTTTGAGTACAGTGACCAGGCAAGTTAGTAAAAAGTAGGTTGGAAATATAAATTTTTATTTGTTTCATGATTTTCTTATTGCTTTTAGAGTTAAATGATTGTGTCTTTTGTAGATGGCAAAGAATCTCCTAAAAGTGTTGGAACGTCTACAGATGCAAGTAAGAATGAGGGCATTCCAGGACCTAGGATACTGAGTATGTTGATTTTTGGGTTCCATTCTTGAATTTTTACAAAAATCAGAATACAGGATAAGAATAACCATAGCAAAAACAACAAAAATTATTTTAATTATTTCAAAATTTATAATGCTTTCAATACCAGATACCTTGTAATGAGTTTTTAAAAATTAATTGTTAACTGACTCTTCACATTCTTATCTCACTTGATCTTAACAGCGAATGTGAGGTAGTTGTTTTAATTATCACCATTTTGTAGATGAAAACACTGAAATACAGAGAGGATAAATGAATAGTCTTCGGTAACACAACAGGCCTGTTGCCTGGCTTGAACCTCAGTCTTCATGATTCTTGTGCTAATATACCATGTTACCTCCCACAGAATCCTAAAACCATTGATTTAGATTTGGGGTGGATCTTAGGAGTCATCTTAGAAGTCCTCCTCTGCCCTTGCTCTCATTAAAGTAAATCCTGCCATTATTCCACAGTATTCATTATTTGACATTTCTTCCTTCTTTTAAACTAAAATACTTTCCCTAAAATGATTATGCATCACGTTAGCAAGTTTTAGCCTAGAGTATCTCTAATTCCAGCTCTGCAGGTATTGTGAGGAGCTACACAGAGCCCCTGAAAGTCATTTTTTACATGAATTATATATTTGTATTCATTATATTCTGTTTTCTGGAATGATCAGAGGTGAGTGTGCAAAAGATCAGATAGATCAGAAGAAGAGATAAGAATAGAAAAATAGAGCAATATTTAGGTATTACCTTCTCATTGTTTTTTGATCAGGAGATAGCAAAGTACATGCTTCTTTTATCAGACATTAAGTAAGCCTTTCTACCAGTTTGATTGTTTCTTTTGTTTTTTATTTCCTTTTAATGAATATATTTGTGGAAGGGATGGAGAATTGTTTTCTCTATAGAAGAGGATAGATCTAACTCTGTCTAGTGATAAATGTTAGGCTGATTGCTAATGAATATCTTCCCTATTAGACTAGAAACCATCATTTGATTAACTAATGTTTGTTGAAGGCATAAAGAAAAGAATTCTGTTTGTCTGTTGACTAAGATTTTAATAATATGAGATGTTCCAGATAAGGGAAGGTGGTAAAATATGTGGTTTAGGAAAGTGGATGGTTATTCTTTGAATTATTCAGCTGAACCCAGACTGAGCTATGATTACCTAAAAAACCTAACTCAAAGAGCATTTTTATTGAATGATAAAATTACAAAATATTTGTATTAAGTGAATGTTCTGGATAAGTTTAGGTGCTCAAAGTCATATTTTTCACTGAACACAAAGAGCATATAATTAAATAACTGTGCTGTGGGAGTGGGTAGTTATTCACTTGTGTGGTTTATAATGTTATTATAATATGCAATAGTCAATCAATAATCATTTATTAAGTGCCTACTATGTGTTAGGCACTGGGGTAAGCATTGGATATCTGAAGAAAAGGAAATGATAGTCTATCCTTGAGGAACTCCACAATCTAATGATTTTGAGCAGCCCCCTAAGAACTGTCTGATGATTTGAACTGCTTGACAATGTAGAGGACTTTTAAGGAGAGTACCATGAAGTGGGACTGGATAAAAAGATTAGGACCAGGTTACTAGGGACCTTAAATATTTTATCAATAGTGGGGATTACAAGGTTTGAGTCTGCTGAATTAATAACTCTAGAAACAAGATATTGTTTATTTCAATTCACGAATCAAAGCCATTGTTTCTTTAAAATTCTCTAGATCAAGTCTAAGGTTATGATAGCAATCAGAAAAGGAATTGAGAGGTTGAAAAAGCACAAGATAGTGCTTTTATTAGTCACCCAAGTAGATTGAGCAAGTAGACATTCTAATCAAATGTAGCCTGGCTCAACCTAAGAGAGAAGAGCTGATCTCGACAGAAATATTTAAAACCCAGAAATGATTTTGGATAATTCTTAGTACTAGAGTGGCCTACTTGGAATCAGGCTTGGTGGATTGTAGTGTGGTTAAACAACCACAAGTTCAAATATACTAGTGGTATTTATTTGGTTGGATTCCCTGATTAATTTGGTCAAGTTAGGATCAGAGACTTAAAACTGGAAGAAGCTGAGTCTAATGCCTTAATTTTACTTATTTTACTTAATTTTGCTAATTTTACAATTAAGATTTATAATTTAAATTTATAACTGATATGTAGCAAAGTGAAATGGTTTTTCTAGAATAACAAAACTAATATGGTTTTGACAGGGTTTTTGAATCCAGCTCTTACTGACTACAAATTCAGTGGCCTCTCAAATATCCCAAAAAACTTGTCTCCAGAACCTAGGACACTTACTGAATATTTAAAAATTACTTTTCATTTCAATGTTTCATGGAACATTGTTGAAGATCCAAAATGTGGGATTAATCCTCCAGTAGAATACAATTTCTATCTTCTTCCTACATAATTTTTAAGGAGTGTATAAATAACCCTAAGGGTGATTTTTCAACTAATACTTATGTATGCTTTTTCACAAATGACTTAGAGAGTCTCCCTTGAAAGCAGATTTTTAACAAGGGGTAAAAATAATAAATTTTAAGAGTACAGTTGCCTAAGACAATGATAGCAGAGGGGCACCAAGTGTAGAAAAACATTGCATTATGAGAAGGCTATTTACCTCAAATGTGAATGTGGCTGATTTTTAGTTTTAGAAGTTGACAATGAAAAAGAAGTATCTAAAATCAGTTTCCTTTTTTTTTTTATGCCAGTGATTTTTGTTGAAAGACACTCTCCAAGGTACTTTTTGAGACGTATGTAAGGTAAGACACTGAATTTACTGTGTTTTTAAAGGAAAAGAAATAAGCTACAGTTTCAGAGGAAAGCAGTTAAGAGAGTTCTTTTAACTATTTTGAATGGGAAGCAATATAAAAGAAAGTAAAAGACAACTGCTCAATAAGGTTGAGATGATAAGCACTGATAAGGGAGAGAAGTGAGAGCTGCTCAATGTATATTTGGCTTCTTTTTTTCTGCCAAGGATGATGACTTTAGTGCTAAAAAGAATATAAGTTAACCACAAGTGTTTTATTAGTCAGTGAAGAAATAGTATAGTAAGAGATAACTCTTCATGACTTCAATTAAACTTAGATAATCATACATAATATTGAAATCATTTTAACATTGTCCAGGGCATTTTCTTGGCAAAAGTACTGGAGTGGTTTGTTCTTCCCTTCTCCAGTGGATAAATATGACAAAGCTGTGGTTTTTCCATTAACAATGCATGACAATGAGAGTTGAATTATAAGGAGAGAGTTAAGAGCCAGAGAATTGAAGCTTTTGAACTGTGGTGCTAGAGAAGACTTTTGAGAGACTCCAGGACACTAAGGAGATCAAATCAGTGAATATTCAAGGAAATTAATTCAGGCTATTTACAAGAAAGCTAAATACTGAAGTTAAAGTTTACATTTTTTGACCACATAATGAGAGAATGCTATTTTGGAAAAAATATTGAAGACAAAAGGAAAAGAAGTCAGCAGAGGATGAGATGGATAGTTAGTGTCATGAAAGAGATAGTATTTGAGATTATATTTCCACTATGCACTGGTGCCTCTCCAATGACCAGTATCATCAGCTACATAAAGAACTGACAGATGTTAATTGTTGAATACCTGCCAGTGACATTTGAAAGATTGCAATGAATTGAATAAGTACCAAAGAATTGGAGGATGGCAAATGTTAAACAAATTTTCAAAACAATGAAATAGAATATGAAAGTATAACCTTAACTTCAGTTCCAGAAGACATTTTAAAATATATGTGTATGTATGCATGTATAAATGTATATATTACATATATACACATGCAATGTTAGGTCTGTATATATTACATATACACATATATCATTTTCTATTTACATATATATGTAAACATTTTTATCTCAATGAGAATTATATATTATTCAATGAAAGTCTAGAAAAAGAAATAAAGGATCACAAAGAATCAAAATGACACTATAAAGGGTAAATTACACTAGGATTACCTTAGTCTCATTTTTGACAGGGTTCCAAAACTGATAGATCATATGAATATGGTGAGCATTTTGTTAATACCATCAATAGACACCCATGTTCCTTCTACTGGCTCATTTTATTATTTATTATCATTCCTGGTTCTAAGGTGACTAAAGAATGTATAATATCTCCTCGTAAATCATTCAGAGTGAAATATTTCTCATTAATTAACAAACAAAACCTGAGGTCTCATCTCATTTTATAAAATATAAAATAAACTAGGTGAATCTATTTTCTCATCATATCTCACCTATTTTTCTGTATGTGAGAGTGTGAGACAGACAGACAGGGACACAGAGAGAGAGATATGGGAGAAAGGAAAATGTGAGCTCCCTCGTGGCCACTTTAAGAAAATTATAGTGTGAGACCATATTTCCAGAATTGGGAGGTTAGCAGTTGTAAATGTATAGATGATGGGTATAATCAATCTATTTTACTATTTATACATTGAATATAATCATTTATATCTGCCTGATTTTTTTAAACCATTGATCAATTTTAGCATCAGTAATTTCCAGTTTCTTTAACCTAAGCAGTTTAGAGGGCTGGGATTTCTACTTATTTATCCATCTACCTATCTATCTCAGACCTGTCATGTTTTTAAGGCAGAAGAACATAACAATATTAATTCATCATAAAACAGTGGAAGGTGTGCATTCAGAGAAATGTGGGAGGATATGCATAAACTGAAAAAGATAGGACCGAGTCTACACAGGAGAACAATTGATACAATAAATTCATTGTAAAGGAGAATAACTTTGAAAAACTTAAGAATCATGATCAATACAATAATGAATCAATTATAATAGTTTAAGCATAAGATGATGATGGCCTTCCTCATGGTAGTAGCAGTGTCAGAAATGAGAAGGAAACATATGCAAGAGATGTTATTAAGGTAAAATTTAATAGTTTGGGTAAGAGATTGATAAGGTTGGTTGAAAGGGTGACACTGCTTTGTAAGGATGGATATCAACAATCTTAAATAAGCTAACATAAGTTTTAATACTTATCCAATTCAGTGCAAAAGGAGATTAATGGGCATATGTTGGGGAAATGTGCTTTATGAGTAAAGAATACAAAGATCAAAGACTACTGACTTTGTGAAAACATTATGTCAAAATGTCATTAATAATTGAAAAGATAATTGGTAGATGTGAGATATGGTAGAAACCAAATAGAATCACCAAAATAAAATAAAAATAACTACCATTTAATTGATGTAAAGTGACTGATAATAAAAAACCTACCAATAGTCAATCCTATAATTTATTAGAAGAAACAATTTACATGAGAGGAAATGTACATTGTAAATGACAATCAAGAAGGTGAATATGGGAAGAGAGGCCAAACTAGACCAACAACACATGTTGGAAGCAATTATGTTATGAAAGCACTTAATCTTAGTGTAGAAATTTCCAACGAGATTTCCTTTTACACAATTGTGGTCCCTTGAATAGAGTTGGTAATTGATAGAGTAAATAGTGCTAGGCCTAGAGTCAAGAAAACCTCAGTTAAAATCTAGCCTCAGATACTTATTAGTTGTGTGATCTGGTGCAATTCAATTTTTTAACTTCTGTTTCCCCTAATTTCACTATCTGTAAAAGTAGCATAAAATTTCATCTTTCAGAATTGTTGTGAAGGTAAAAAGACACACTAACTATAAATCAGTTAATTAAATGCCTGGAACATCATAAGCATTATGTAAATATTAGTTGAAATCATAAACGTCATTCAAAAGACCATATTAGCCATAGGAATCTCATTTATTTTGTAAAAAAAAAAAAAAAAGGACTCAATTTTAAGATATTTGGAAGAAAAAATATCACTTTCTTGAAGAAAATTTCAATCCTTGCTATTATGAAAAAGACAGTTATTTTACAAATAGTTCTCCTCCCAAAGTTCCATTAATTTTTGATCTCTTCATTGCATCGGAATGTGTTTCTTGCTCTTCAATTAGGAGGAAAAACCAGGCCTTGAAAGGCTACATCAGTTTCCTGTTGACCTATCAAAATAAGAAATCATCTAGGAAAGGATCATGAATGAAGATGAGCCATTTTTTTCAGCACCTGAACCATGAATTGATCATCTCAAAGTCTCAGTTAATTCAAGTGATTCATTTGATTTATTTCTTTGAATTGAAATTTATTGACCTAAGAAAATGAACTGATTTTTATGATAGTAATGATTTTTAGCCACAGACTCAGTTTTGGTCTTTGTATTTATCCAATATTCTTTTTCTAAAACCTTTTTTTTTGGACTTTAGGTAGAAAAAGTGAAATAATACCGATGTGGGAAGAAAAGAATCAGACTTTTCCTAAAGATTTCATTCTTTTAGGATTATTGCATCAAAACCAGTATGGATTCCTATTCTTAACACTTATTCTCATCATTTTTATGGTAGCAATTACAGGAAATACAGTTTTGATTCTTCTGATTCGCTTTGAGATCTGGCTCCACACTCCAATGTATTTTCTTCTCAGCCATCTCTCCTTTATGGATATATTGCACATCTCCAACATTGTTCCCAAGATGGCCAGCAACTTCATATCAGGCAGGAAGTCCATCTCATTTGCAGGTTGTGGAGTGCAGGTTTTCTTCTCCCTAATTTTTTTGGGTTCTGAATGCCTTCTTCTCTCAGCCATGTCCTATGATCGCTATGTAGCTATCTGCCGCCCACTGCATTACCCCATCCTCATGAGCCATCGGATCAGTGTCCTTCTGGCTGCAGGATGCTGGCTTGTGGGAACCATCAACTCTACAATTCACACAACTTATGTACTGCACCTCCCTTTTTGTGGCACAAGAGCCATTGACCACTTCTTCTGTGAAGTCCCAGCCATGTTGAAACTCTCCTGTGTTGACACATCGCACTATGAAGGAGGAGTCAATGTGAGTGGTGTAGTTTTCCTCCTCACTCCCTTTTCCATCATTCTTGCCTCTTATTGTCAGATTCTCCGTACTGTGCTTCACATTAAATCTATGGAGGCCCAGAAAAAAGCCTTCTCCACTTGTTCCTCCCATCTGGTTGTGGTTATCATGTACTATGGGCCATGTATTTTTACATATATGAGACCAAGATCATATCACACTCCAGGTCAGGACAAGGTCTTAGCCATCTTATATACCATTCTTACTCCTATGCTCAACCCTATCATCTATAGTCTCAGAAATAAAGATGTCTTATGTGCCCTGAAGAAGGTTTTAGGAAAGGTGCTTGTGCACAGAAATTAATATTTATTTAAAATCAGATTTTATGTCCATTGATGACCTATTAGAAATGTGTGGAAATTATCCTAAATAGTATTCATGCATTTTGGGATTTGACACAACAAATGATTATTCTTGCTACTTTTAAATATACAATGAAATCAATTCAAACAACTACATATGTGGCTCTCCCGGGAAATTCTATTGGTCATTCTATTTATTTGTTATAAATTTGTCACATGAATTTTACTTCAATTTAGACTAAGAAATATATTCTTGATTCATGTTTCAGTATTTCCATTGCACAATGATCTCATATGTAGAGGGTAGCAACCAAGTATTAAAATATTTTAAGCTAGTTTAAAATTTCTGTGATTCACAGCAAAAATCTTTCTTAATCACATACTATCAGACTCCATTTTTCTCAATATTACATGTGGATTGTGTCAGGGAATTCCTCACTGGCCAACTATCTGAAATCCAACTGCTCCAGGGTTTACTCTCAGAAAGCAACAGGACACAAATTCTCTCTCTCTCTCTCTCTCTCTCTCTCTCTCTCTCTCTCTCTCTCTCTCTCTTTCTGTCTGTCTGTCTCTCTCTCTCTCTTTCTCTCTCTCTCTCTCTTTTTGTCTCTCTCTCTTTCTCTTTCATCTTACTGGCAAAAGAAATAATTTTATCCTGAATATATAGGAAATATGGTTGTGATGGTGTGATTGCCGATGATCTTAGGTTTTCCCTTTGAACCAATGAATACACTTATCTAGGTTTCAGAATTATTGGTTGATATGTGACTTTATCTCACTACTGATATATAACATGACCCTTCTGTGACTTTATATCTTATGAGTTTTTTTCAGCATGCTAAATCATAAATATTTGATAATCTATCCAATATTCTAAAGCCCTTTTATATAATATATACTCATATTTGTATATATCTTGATATTAAGAATTTATCCTTCAACTTATTCTAATTCTGTTTTTCCTATGTCATGAACCAACTTACTCTCTCTTGTGTATCTAATACAACATGAAATCTTTAGGACCTTGGGCTTTATATCCTTTCTATGTTCATTCATGGTATTTAATAATATGGATTGTACAGAGTACACACTGTTCTCTTCTTTCCCATGTTTTATTGTTTTCATTCATCATTTACTACCTTCACTCCTGTACATATTCTGCTGAACAAAACTGAAGAAACTCCAGTGGCCATTCTGAATAGGGCAACAACATGTAAATGACTTGCAATCTCAACTGGACCCTCAGTGCTACCAGGATATCCTACTACATCTGCCTACTCACATACAATACTATTCTCCCCAAAGGCTCTTTCAAAATTTTTCATTCATCCTTAAGTCTCACATGGCTCTCCATGTTCTCTCCATCTCAGCTGAGAGCTTTGTCTCATCTTTTGCAGAAAAAAAATGAGGTAAGAAATTTCATTTTCTTTCCTCAACCTTATTGCATATTACTCTTATGCCTTTTCCAACTATCTCCTTCTTCTCTCTATCTCACATGATGAAGTAGCTTTAATCTTTATTAAACTTAATCCCCCTACACACTCAAGAAATACATTCTTTACTGTGTCCTCCAACAGACTATCTCCCTCTGTTATCCTTATGCTATCCCTAATTTTCAATCTCTTCCTGTCTACTAGTTCATTTCCTACTGTCTATACACATGTCCATGTCTCTCCCATCTAGCTGTCCCAAAAAAAGCCCTCACTTGAAAAAAGAGAGAAAGAGATCAATGAATTGGGCATGCAAATAAAAAAGCCAGGAAGAGAACAAAATAAAAAAGCCCCAATTAAATACCAAATTAGACATCCTGAAATTCAAAGGAGATCTAACCACTATTGATTAGAGAAATTAAAACTAAAATAACTCTGTGGTACCACCACACACCTCTCAGATTGACTAAGATCACAGCAAAAGGTAATGATAAATTTTGGAGGGGATGTGAGACAACTGGGTTATTAATGCATTGTTGGTGGAATTGTGAAACGATCCGAGCACTCTGGAGAGCAATTTGGAATTATGTCCAAATTTCTATGAAACTGTGCATACCCTGGTTGATCCAGCAATTCCATTATTTAGTCTTTACCCTCCCATGTTAATAATTTTCTGAATTTATTTATCCAAATGATGTTGTTCATCTTTTATTTTCAAAGAGGACTAATGACATCCCAGGGCAATGACTTGACTTGTGCTTGAATTAAATTTGAATAATTCAGAGTTTCAAAAAGTCATGAGCCTCAATCTGTCCAGAGCACTGAAAGTCCAATGACAAGACAAAACTAAGATGATGAGTGATTTAAATAATGCTGAATGAAGAATTTATGTAGCTATATCATTTTTTAAAATCTACTTTTCTTATCTTGGTCTTACCAAAGGAACTAGATCTATTTTTAAATTCAATATGAAGGCTAGCAAATGGTTATTATGTTTTATATTTACTGACCCTGACTTCCTTTTTTTATCAAATGACCTTTGATATGAAAGATGTGAAGATTTATCCAAAAATTATTTTTGGTTTTGAAATTTAGGCAGTTTATTGGATATATCTTTGCTCTTCAAGCCTAGATGCTAAGAGTTACTTTTGTTTTAGCCAGTACTATCACATAGTTGATCATGATATTTTGGGGCAATATCTATATGTAACTTTGGATTTGTAAGTTTGGATTCCTGAATAAATATTAATTTGGTCAACTTTGTTTCCTGTTTGATATTATAAATATTAACCTATTCATTTTTTAAAACTATTGCATTTGAAAGCAAAGCAAGAATAGAGAGATTTAAAGTAGACAAAACCACCAATACAAATAGTTCTCCTCCCAAGGATCCATTAATTTCTGATCTCTTCATTGCATTGGAATGTGTTTCTTGCTCTTCAATTAGGAGGGAAGACCAGGCCTTGAGAGGCTGTATCAGTTTCCTATTGACTTATCAAGATAAGAAATCATCTAAGAAAGGATAATGAATGAAGATGAGCCATTTTTTTCAGCACCTGAACCATGAATTGATCATCTCAAAGTCTCAGTTAATTTAAGCGATTTATTTGATTTATTTCTTTGAGTTGAAATTTATTGACCTAAGAAAATGAAATGACTTTTATGATAGTAATGATTTTTAGCCACAGACTCAGTCTTGGGCTTTGTGTTTATCCAGTATTCTTTTTCTAAAACTTTTTTTTTTTGGACTTTAGGTAGAAAAAGTGAAATAATACCGATGTGGGAAGAAAAGAATCAGACTTTTCCTAAAGATTTCATTCTTTTAGGATTATTGCATCGAAATCAGTATGGATTCTTATTCTTAACACTTATTCTCATCATTTTTATGGTAGCAATTACAGGAAATACAGTTTTGATTCTTGCACTCACTTCTGTTCTGATTTTTCCCCTCCCTCCCTCCACCCCCTCATCTAGATGGCAAGCAGTGCTATATATGTTAAATATGTTGCAGTATATCCTAGATACAATATTTATGTGCAGAATTGAACAGTTCTCTTGTTGCACAGGGAGAATTGGATTCAGAATGTAAAAATAACCCAGGAAGAAAAACAAAAATGCAAATGGTTTATATTCATTTCCCAGTGTTCTTTCTTTAGGTGTAACTGCTTCTGTCCATCACTGATCAATTGAAACTGAGTTAGGTCTCTTTATCAAAGAAATCCACTTCCATCAGAATACATCTTCATACAGTATCGTTGTTGAAGTATATAAGGATCTCCTGGTTCTGCTCATTTCATTTAGCATCAGTTCATGTAAGTCTCTTCAAGCTTCTCTGTATTCATCCTGCTGGTCATTTCTTACAGGACAATAATATTCCATAACCTTCATATACCACAATTTACCCAACCATTCTCCAATTGATGGGCATCCATTCATTTTCCAGTTTATAGCCACTACAAATAGGGCTGCCACAAACATTTTGGCACATACAGGTCCCTTTCCCTTCTTTAGTATTTCTTTGGGATATAAGCCCAGAAGTAACACTGCTGGATCAAAGGGTATGCACAGTTTGATAACTTTTTGGGCATAATTCCAGATTGCTCTCCAGAATGGTTGTATTTGTTCATAACTCCACCAACAATGCACCAGTGTCCCAGTTTTCCCGCATCCCCTCCAACATTCATCATTATTATTTCTTGTCATCTTAGCCAATCTGACAGATGTGTAGTGGTATCTCAGAGTTGTCTTAATTTGCATTTCTCTGATCAATAGTGATTTGGAACACCCTTTCATATGAGTGGTAATAGTTTCAATTTCATCATGTGAAAATTGTCTGTTCTTATTCTTTGACCATTTATCAATTGGAGAATGGCTTGATTTCTTGTAAATTAGAGTCAATTCTCTATATATTTTGGAAATGAGGCCTTTATCAGAACCTTCAACTGTGAAGATGTTTTCCCAGTTTGTTGCTTCCCTTCTAATCTTGTTTGCATTAGTTTTGTTTGTACAAAGGCTTTTTAATTTGATGTAATGAAAATTTTATATTTTGTGATCAGTAATGGTCTCTAGTTCATCTTTGGTCACAAATTTCTTTCTCGGGAGGTGACTTTCAGTTTTAAAATTCCAACCTTCCTAGTCCTGAGAAGAACACTTAACTTGACTGCCTGTAAGGCACTGTGCTTGTAATTTAGAATCCATCAGAAAGTCAACTAGCCACTTCTCCACAGAAATTAGTGTCAATGACTATAAGATAAAGGGTTTGAAAAAGATGATTTCTCAAGTGGTGTCCTTCTCTGATATGCTATCATTAATCTTTTAGTCAGTGAGGCCATGTCATGCTAGTCCCTCGTGGCCTTTCATTGGTAGATATACAAGCCAACAGTGATCTCAGCAGGAAAGGCCATCTTTCTGTGGGTTTAGAGCCAGGATACTCTCCAAAGAAACAAAGCTCAGATTAAGTGTTAGTTGTAGGGCAAAGGGATCTCCCCAAGGACTTGGACAGCAGGGACAGTGACTTCAGAAACAGAACCACTAGCACAAAGGAGCTTGTAAGAGACTGTGTATAGTATTACAGTTTAGCTTTCATCACATCCACTAGCTTTGAGGAAATTATCAGGGCTGAGAAATGGCATCCTAAAGATATGATGAACACCATCAAGTATAGAGGTGAGAGAATATCAGAATTATGTTCTCTGTGCAAGCAGGGGACTTTTGAAGAATGACTGGGAAAATCCTTTCCTACTGTGGCCTGGAAAGTAGAAGAAGAAGAAGAATAGTTTATTAATTAGAATTTTTCATGTACACTTTAGTTTAGTAGTTAGAATTTTTCATGTACAGAGGGCTTTTCCCTCCACAATCTTTTGGTGTGAGCAATCTAATATTGCTACTCATTTATCAATGAGGGAATAGACAGAGAGAAATTATGTGTACATAGACAATAATTAATAAGTGGCAAATATGGTCAGAAAGCTCAGCTTTTATATTATGCTTCATAGGATGAGATTTAAATTTTTAAAAAGATAAAATTCTAGCTATACATGTGAGAGAACATGGGACCAAAGAAATCTGCAAAATTTCCTTCTGGAAGGAAAAACAGCATTTCCTCCATCAGGGAAAGTAGATGCATGAAATACTCAAAAGCAAGGAGGAAGCCTTTTCCTCTAGAAGTCCCTTCCCAGATCAGGAGTCTAAGATTCTTGAGAGAGACTCTTGGTAGTCATGTATAATGTGCATGTGGGACTATATGGGAGGATGTCATCTTACACAGCTCCATGTATAGCATCAGGAATTCAAGTCATAATCAAGAAAAGTTGAAGTTTTGTCCCAAATTAAAGAACTGAGAGAAGTTTAAATATATAGATTTCCTTGCCTGCACCTGCTTTCAAAGGACTACATAGTTGAAGGATTGAATATAAGTGAAATGAGAGGAAGAGCTCAGTGTGTGTGTGTGTGTGTGTGTGTGTGTGTGTGTGTGTGTGTGTGTGTTGAAGTAAGGTCAGAACCTAAGTTCATCATCTGAGGGCTCCTGTCAATTGTACTGTTCCTGGGCACTCCATCTCATCAGATCTCCAAACCCTTATCTGTAGCATAAGAAAATTGTGTTGTCTTTGAGGTCCTTTCCATGATTATGCTGAAAAAGAAAAATGATCTTTGAGCTCCATAGAACAACTGTTGGGGGCCTCCAAGGCTGGGAAGGTTATGGTTATTCTAACATAAGGAAAGCACGAAAGTTAAACTGACTAATTTCTTTTTTTTTAATAACTTTTTTATTGACAGAACCCATGCCAGGGTAATTTTTTTACAGCATTATCCCTTGCATTTACTTCTGTTCTGATTTTTCCCCTCCCTCCCTCCACCCCCTCCCCCAGATGGCAAGCAGTCCTTTACATGTTGAATAAGTTACAGTATATACTACATACAATATATGTGTGCAGAACTGAACAGTTTTCTTGTTGCACAGGGAGAATTGGATTCAGAAGGTATAAATTACCCGGGAAGAAAAACAAAAATGCAAGCAATTTATATTCATTTCCCAGTGTTTTTTCGTTGGGTGTAGCTGCTTCTGTCCATCTTTGATCAATTGAGACTGAATTAGCTCTCTTTATCGAAGAGATCCACTTCCATCAGAATACATCCTCAAACAGTATCATTGTTGAGGTATATAACATTCTCCTGGTTCTGCTCATTTCACTTAGCATCAGTTCATGTAAGTCTCGCCAGTCCTCTCTGTATTCATCCTGCTGGTCATTCCTTACAGAACAGTAATATTCCATAATGTTCACATACCACAATTTACTCAACCATTCTCCAATTGATGGTAAACTGACTAATTTCTTGTAGTGACTGATCTACATGAGATGACAGGGAACAGGAATGATAAGCAAGGCAAGGGGGATTTTTTTCCCCCTGGAAACTGCTGAGGATGCTTTTTGGTCTGATTATGCTTTGTGTATGCGTGGGGGGGGGAGAGAAAAAGCTGGTTGTGTCACATAGGAAACTTTCCTGAATTGTTTGTGGAATTTAGCTCATCTATTGGATAGAGTGATATTATTATGATGCTAAAAATCATTTATCCTGAGATCATATCTCATCCTCATTATAAGCAGCTCAATGGGTTAGATCAGTCCAAATGTTATCCTTAGCTGCCAGAGTTTGAATATTCAAGCTAATTATGTAATTTAACATTTTATATATATAAAGGTCTCATTTAGACAAGAAAAACTTAGTCTAGTATCAGTAGGATTAGAGTATTTAGAGAAGAAAGGCCCTGGGAAAATCAATTTCACAACTATGAAC
This sequence comes from Antechinus flavipes, assembly GCF_016432865.1. Lineage (NCBI taxonomy): Eukaryota > Metazoa > Chordata > Mammalia > Dasyuromorphia > Dasyuridae > Antechinus > Antechinus flavipes. The sequence goes on along the minus strand of NC_067400.1, from coordinate 622,171,142 downwards.
ACAGAGTTTCATTAAAAGTGAGTATTTCCAATGTATACATAGAAAAGAAATAGGAGAAAAAGGATATGAACTCAGATCTTTTGACATTAGATTTAAACTAATACTGCTTGTTGCTTTGATTATTTATTTTGCTGTTCAGACCTCTTCTTTCACAAATGTGGGAAATCCCTTCACCAATGTGGATCAACAAATCCTTCATGATACTGAGCTTTGGCAAGTTTTGGGGGGAGCACTGAGAAGTTGTAACTTGTTACTTGTTGCTGTCATTTAGTGAGAGGTGAAATTTGAATACTGACCCCAGTTCTGGCCATTCCACTGCTTAATACTGTCTTTTAAAAAGGGGGCAGATTGTATTGCTATCTTTTCTTTATACTTGGCTTACATCCCCTCCCTTCCGAAGCACTATATCTTACAATAAAGAATCTAAAAAGAAAAGAAAAAAAAATAAGTTCACTAAGACTAATCAAAACAATTGTCTTAATAGCAGTAATGGAACAACATTCTATAAATGTTGATTGGTTAAGGAGCAACCAGGTGTCATGGTGGATAGTGGGACAAGATTGGAGACAGGAAGACCTGAGCTGAAATCCAACTTTAGACACTATGTGAGCCTGGGCATCTCACTTAACCCTTAATATCTCAGTTTCCTCATTTGTAAAATAAATTATAGAAGGGAATGGCAAACTACTCCAGTATCTTTGCCAAAGAAACCCCACTTGGGGTCCTAAAGAGTCACTCATAATTGAACAACAACAACCATAAGATAGTGTTTTTATATGTTGCCAGGAAGTCTCTCTTGCTTCTCCCCTCTCAATTCTGATGTTCTTTCTGCCTCACTTTGGCACTCCATCATGACCATCACTGACTTCGGCCAGGTCATCTATCCACTGTATCACTTAGATGTCCTTATACTACTAACAATAACCCATTATTATCATTTTATTTAAAGAATTTTCAGGTGCTTTATTTCAATGATGCTTCCCCAAAGCCCCATAAATGAAGAATAAAAATCTTTCATGATGAAAGAGATGAAAAAGTTTTCCTTCCATGAGCCAAGCAAGGAGTGGGGAGAACCAGGATGTCAGCTCAGCTCGTCCAACTCTAACAGTGTTGGGTTTGGGGGATTTCCACTGGGAACATTTTCACTGCTGATAAAATGAACTAGGGACCAGGTAGACAGGATTAGCTCCTTTGTTCTAATGCCAAGGTTGCTTTTCATTGACATTTTCTCTCCCTTCATCCAAATGAGAATCACTGGAAAGCATGAGTGGATTGAATCTTCAACAAAATTAATCTTTAAAAAGTTACTCTAAAAACACTCTAGCAACCCAATTCATCTCCATAACTTTTTTTAAAATAACTTTTTATTGACAGAACCCATACCAGGGTAATTTTTTACAGCATTATCCCTTGCACTCACTTCTGTTCTGATTTTTCCTCTCCCTCCTTCCACCCCCTCCCCCAGATGGCAAGCAGTCCTTTACATGTTGAATAGGTTACAGTATATCCTAGATACAATATATGTGTGCAGAACCGAACAGTTTTCTTGTTGCACAGGGAGAATTGGATTCAGAAGGTATAAATAACACAGGAAGAAAAACAGAAATGCAAGCAGTTTATATTTATTTCCCAGTATTCTTTCTTTGGGTGTAGCTGCTTCTGTCCATCCTTGATAAACTGAAACTGAATTAGTTCTCTTTATCGAAGAGATCCACTTCCATCAGAATACATCCTCAAACAGTATCGTTGCTGAAGTATATAATGATCTCCTGGTTCTGCTCATTTCACTTAGCATCAGTTCATGTAAGTCTCACCAGTCCTCTCTGTATTCATCCTGCTCGTCATTTCTTATAGAACAATAATATTCCATAACGTTCATATACCACAATTTACCCAGCCACTCTCTAATTGATGGGCATCCATTCATTTTCCAGCTTCTAGCCACTACAAACAGGGCTGCCACAAACAATTTTGCACATACAGGTCCCTTTCCCTTCTTTAGTATCTCTTTGGGGTATAAGCCCAGAAGTAACACTTCTGGATCAAAGGGTATGCACAGTTTGATAACTTTTTGAGCATAGTTCCAAATTGTTCTCCAGAATGGCTGGATGTGTTCACAATTCCACCAACAATGTATCAGTGTCCCTGTTTTCCCACATCCCCTCCAACATTCCACATTATCTTTCCCTGTCATTTTAGCCAATCTGACAGGTGTGTAGTGATATCTCAGAGTTGTCTTAATTTGTATTTCTCTGATTAATAATGATTTGGAACATATTTTCATATGGCTATAAATAGTTTTAATTTCTTCATCTGAGAATTGTCTGTTCATATCATTTGACCATTTATCAATTGGAGAATGGCTCGATTTCTTATAAATTAAAGTCAATTCTCTATATATTTTGGAAATGAGGCTTTTATCAGAACCTTTGACTATAAAAACGTTTTCCCAGTTTATTGTTTCCCTTCTAGTCTTGTCTGCATTTCTTTTGTTTGTACAAAAACTTTTCAATTTGATATAATCAAAATTTTCTATTTTGTGGTCAATAGTGATCTCTAGTTCTTCTTTGGTCATAAATTCCTCCCTCTTCCACAGGCCTGAGAGGTAAACTATCCTATGCTCTTCCAATTTATTTATAATCTCATTCTTTATGCCTAGGTCATGAACCCAGTTTGGCCTTATCTTGGTGTACAGTGTTAAGTGTGGGTCAATGCCTAGTTTCTGCCATATTAATTTCCAATTTTCCCACTAATTTTGGTCAAATAATGCATTCTTATCCCAAAAACTGGGGTCTTAGGGTTTGTCAAACACTAGATTATTAAAGTTATTGGCTATTTTGTCCTTTGAATCTAACCTATTCTATTGATCAACTAGTCTATTTCCAAGCCAATACCAGATGGTTTTAGTAACTGCTGCTTTAGAATATAATTTTAGATCTGGTACTGCTAGGCCACCTTCATTTGATTTTTTTTTTCATTAGTTCCCTTGAAATTCTTGACCTTTCGTTTTTCATATGAACTTTGTTGTTATTTTTTCTAGGTTGTTAAAACAGTTTTTTTGGGGAGTCTGATTGGTATAGTGCTAAATAAATAGATTAGTTTAGGTAGTATTGTCATCTTTATTATATTTGCTCACCCAATCCAAGAGCATTTAATATTTTTTCAGTTGGTTAGATCAGACTTAATTTGTGTGGAAAGTCTTTTGTAGTTTTGCTCATAAAGTTCATCTCCATATCTTTTATTTGAAAAGGTTTTCTTTCTAAATGAATTACTCTTAACTGAGTTACTCATGAATCAAGTGCTTTTGATACAAATCTTTCATATTTTATTTCTCTTTTTTAAGCATATGAGCTTGAAGCAGACAGTATGGCACATCTGCCCTGAGCCCCATTACAACATGGAAATTACATTTTCAAAAAGCTTTTTCATAGAACATACACATATGTTTCCATATGCATACTGGCTCTTATGCATAATAAGTGAATTTTTATGTTTGAGAGTCAGTGTCATGTACTGAATAAAGTTGGTCTTATGGAAGACCTGAGTATGGAAATCTGACAATAATATATGCTAGTCACTGACTCCTGCCAAACCACTTAACCTCTAAGTCCACTGCACTGCTTTTAAGTGCATAAATTGCAAAGAAAAGCTGATCTGCCTCAGTAGAGGAATTGTTCTTGTATGAGTTCCTTGTACTAAGGAAAGCACAAGCTCAATCCTTACAAATCATGGCTTGCCTGCCTTTGTGTGCAGGGGTGGGTGGGTGGGTGCATGTATGTGTGTCTATGTGGATGTGGGTCCTGGGGGAACAGGTGAATGTCACTGGCCACCTTCATCCTCTGCTGCCTGTTTTGGACCCAGCTCTCCAGCTCCTCAGGAATCCTGCTCTCCTAATTCCAGAACATTTTTGATCACTAGCCCGACTTAGCCCACCAGTGTTTGGTCTTAAGTCACACCCATGCTCCAGATCTAGAAAGTTCATGTCAATGAATTGCCCTATGGATATATTAACCATTCAAGTCACTTTCAAAGCCAAATCTCACCATCACATGCTTACATATATTGACTTCCACATTCAAATGCAAGCTCCTAGAGAGTAGGGACTTTTTTTTTTAATATATTCCAGTGCCTGGCACATAGTATGCACTTAATAAATACTTTCAAAGATTAATTTCATATACAATCACACACGTGATTAATGGTTAATAGAGTCACAAAGATTTGGATACAACTAAATCACTGAACAATAATGCATGTATATATGTATGCATATATTTGTGTGTGTATCTCTCAGTGTATAATCTTACTTCTCCAATTTCCCCTTTCACATCAAACAAATCACATTTGAAAAAGAACTAAAAAACCTGAAATGTGTCCACGATGTTGGGGCTAACATGTAAGCACAGAATCAGGAAGACTTGCCTTCTACTCCTGCTTCTGACACATCCTGTTGGATGAGTCTGGGCAGCTGGACACCTCTCAGCTCTCTAAATTACAAAATAGCTCCTGAAGCACATTGAGAGAGGGAATTCATCACCTAGAGTTCTCTAGAGAATGGCAATCACAAGTCTAGGCAGGAAAAAACCCATTTCAGATACAAACTCACACACATAAAATTTCTTTTTAGTGTGGGGAGATGTTAAAGAATAGAAAACTCCAACAGAAATCAAAGAAAATCTTTTTGGCCCCAAAGTAGCTTCTGAAGTGGAAGGACAGCCCTGAGACCATGAGAAACATTATCTTTGTTTGAAACTCGTGTCTGCAGTCAGAACTATGTTGCTAGCTTTTCACACCCTAATGCAGATGGTATTTACTGTTTTACACCCCAAGATAAAAACCTTATCCACTACCTAAGACTTTGACAACTTAATAAACATAAAGAAATATTGTCTTATTGCCTATCTGGGAATGGAATTCTTAAATGGGATAGAAAGAATTCTATTGTTATAATGAGTGCTTTAAAGAACCCCTTTGTAGATTTTTTTTTATAAATATGTGTCTCTGAAACTACGTGGCACTGATCCCCAGATCTGATTGGGCTCAGTCCTGGCCCTTAAACTTTCATTATTTTGACTGGCCTATATTTTCTGTCATCTGGGCACTTCACTTCTTATTTATTTCTTTTATGTTTCAGGAAAATAATTTAGAAAGTTCTTTATGGAGGAATGGAATCAAACCACCACTGGTTTCTTTTTAATGGGGCTGTTTCCACCAACAAAGACTAGCCTGCTTCTCTTCCTCTTGGTTATCCTCATCTTCCTAATTGCCTTTTTGGGTAACTCAACCATGATTTTCCTCATCTGGATGGATCGCCATCTCCACACCCCTATGTATTTCCTACTCAGTCAGCTCTCCCTCATGGACCTCATGTACATTTGCAGTACAGTTCCCAAGATGGTCATCAACTTCCTGTCTGGGAACAATTCTATCTCTTTAGTAGGTTGTGCTTTCCAAAGTGTCAGCTTCCTAACCATGGCAGGTGCTGAAGGATTACTCCTGGCATCCATGGCCTATGACCGTTATGTAGCCATTTGCCGTCCCCTCCATTATGCTATTGTCATGAACAAGAGAATGTGTTTGCTGATGATTGCTGGGTCCTGGGTCTCTGCATTCATCAATTCCATTTTCCATACAACATATATACTCTATATGCCCTATTGCAAGTCCAGAGTCATTAACCATTTTTTCTGCGATATTCCTGCCATGGTGCCTCTGGCCTGTATAGATACCTGGACCTATGAGTACATGGTACTCTTCAGCACCAGCTTGTTTCTTTTGGTCCCTTTCATTGGTATCATGGCTTCCTATGGCCGGGTTCTCTATGCTGTTTACCACATGCGCTCAACACAGGGGAGGAAGAAAGCTTTCACAACTTGTTCCACCCACCTGACTGTGGTTACCTTCTACTATGGCCCATTTGTGTACACATATCTAAGGCCTCCATCTCTGCGCTCCCCAGAAGAGGATAAGAACATGGCAGTCTTCTATACCATCCTCACCCCTATGCTTAACCCCATCATCTATAGCTTGAGAAATAAGGAGGTGTTGGGAGCTCTCCAGAGGGTCTTTGGAAAATCCTTATTTCAAAAAGCATAGCTGGGGACATAAAGTCACAGAAACAGAACCATAAACAATCTTACCAGTTACATAGCTTAACTTCTTTATAGGACAGATTAGGGCACTGAGTGTATTCATCCATCAATCGTGATTAACCATTATTTTATTTTTATATTTTTTTCTTTCTATCCTTTTTTCTTTTTACAATGCTTTTTATTTTCAAAACATATGCATAGATAGCTTTCAACATCCACCTCACGAAACCTGCTTAACATTATTTTAAATATTATTTTTCTCCATTAATATATAATTTTTCTCTGATATGTTCTCCCAGAAACAAATAAGCAAGTATTCAAACTTTTGTAGCAACTTGGAAAAATTAATAAAAATAAATCAGAAAATTGGCCAAATCCAATAATGTGTTTCACATTCTGTGTAATTGGTTAATCACTATTTTGTTGACAGGTGAATGAAATTCTTTATCACCAGTATTTTCAAATCATGGCTGGTTTTTTGATGATCACAATTCTTAATGGTTTCAATTAAATGTATTAGCAGTGTTATTGTTATTTTGGAAATTATTCTACACTTAATGACTTAAGTGAAATTTAAGATACTCTGATTCTGCTTTCTAGTCCCTTTAGGATTGGTTTTCAGAAAAGGAATTTATGTGTATATTGAATGCAGACACATATTTGTATTTCCCTACCATGATGTTGTGAGATATCTCTATAGTACAATTATAGAAAAGTATAAAATTAGAAAAATAAAAGAAAAAGAAATTATTCTGCCACATTTGTTTAGTTTCCTCTTCATCAGTTTACACATCTTCAATTTCTTTGAAACTGTCTCCTTTGTTGTTAAAGCTCAGTCATATAGTATTACACTCATATACCATCATTTGTTCTCCTTTTATGGGAAATCACTTAGTTTCCCATTGTTTATCTCCCAAAAATTGAATTCTCTTTCCCAAAGTCCTTTTTAAAGTCTCCTTTCTTTCCAAATAGGCAGTGGTATATTTCAGGAATCTTCTACCAAATGGTCTCTACTATGTTTTTCTATTCTGTGCACTGAATTTCTTCGTGTGAATCTACACTGGAACTTTATCACCATCCTTTATTTAGTCTGTTCCTTTGAAACAAGAAATAGTATATATTTTGCCCTTGAAATCCTTTTACACTATTAAAAAACCATTGAGGACCGCCATCTCCAAAGATCTTTTGTTTATGTGGGTTATAACTACTGACATTTGCCATATCAATGATTGAAAGATCTTAGTATTATAGTGAAAATACAGAGTCTTATTCTGAAATTAGAGAGTATAAAATCTTCCAGATGACATTTTGAAAACTTTCATTCCATCCATTTCATTGTATCCCCCTAAATGTCAGCAATATTTGAGGTCAAATTTGCCTCCTATTGTGGCCTCTGCTTAATTTTGCTTATTTACTAAACTGATGGGATTGTTTATAGTCAGTAGAGACCAAAGATTTTGGTATTGACTTCTTTCCTGATCCAGTTTGGGCTTTACTCAGATTGGTCTTATTAGTTTGCTATAAGAACAAAATGAGACACTCATAAGTTAATAAAGCATTCATAAGACAGAATGTCATAGGACATTCTATAGTTAACTAAAACGGATATACTTTATTATTATAAGATTATTATGGGAGAAGGGTATTCACCTAGGACAAGCATTAAAATAATCTTGAATTTATTTAATTGACAAAAGTATCCTTGCTTGAATGACTTGTCATGATAAAGCTCCCCTGTGCTTTATACCTAGCTGACCTGGAAGTGATAATAACAGTTTGAACCTTTAGACTTCTGAACCAAGACTTGAGAATAGATTCTCTATTTTTTAAAGAAGAAATTAGCCTAACTTTTAGAGAAGAGGGAAGAATATGTCACTCCTGCCATACTTGGGAGCTTCTATGTACCTCTATAACTCCCTACTTCTTGCATTTTATCCATTTCCTGGGATATCAAGGTTTGTGGACATCTGGAAGAACATTTCTCCTTCATTTCCTTGAAGTTTAACATACCTTTGCATCCAGTGGGAAAAACCTAAATAAATTCTTTCTTGCCATGCCTGGTTAATGGATACCATCCATCTCAGGCATCTATCATTTCATATTTAAACCACAGTCCAGATATCAAAAACATGTTCAAATTAACTAAAAGGTGACCTTTGTTTAGATATAGGCACAATTTATTCCTTCAGTGAAAGGGATGTTGAATTTGGGAATTGGAGTTCTGAGCTCCAATCCATGTCTATTTTCAGTAAGATATTGTGTCTTGGTTATGTCATTCCCATTCTCTGGCCCTCATTGGCATCATCCACCAATTTATGAAAATGCATAAAATCCTAATGTATGTTATCTGCTACTGTCAAATTTGCTTTGTGTGTTTTTGTTCCCACAAACTTGGAGGGTTTAATGAGGTGTCCTTAGCTTCCTTTTTCATTGATAATGCCATTAATGACATCCTGTTGGTCTCTAACTCTAAGGATTTGAGAGGAAATGGTTGACCCTTACGAGTGTTGAGTACTGGAATGAGCCCAGTCCTCTCTCAGCCTTTTCTCCCAGTTTCCAATAAATCTGGGCTAATTGCCTGTGAATCACAGATGAGGGGAACACTTTCCTATCATAAATGTAACACAGGAGTTCCTTGATTCAATGATACGCAACCTGAAGAAAGAGCTAGATTGCCCTTCATTTACTAGCAGTCAGAGTCCCTTCCAGGCTGGCCCTCTGGAGATGGGACACTCCAAAATGATGGACCCTGAATCCTTTTGAAAATAGAGCTGGCACGAGACAAAAGTTGAACTTGGTACCAGAATTATCAGAAGTACTCAGTACTTGTGGGCCCTTTACCTTCATCATCTCTTGTTAGAGGGAAGGTACTATTTTTGCTTCCATACTTTTTTGGGGGAAGGTCCTCAGAAAGTTCCAAGACACTGGTCAATATGACCCTAACTTAATTCCCCCTTTCTTTACCTCTGTGAAAGTACAGAAGTTAGGAGACCACCTATCTTTTTTTTTTCTTGTGTAACCTGTGAGAAAGGAGCAAGATTCAGGCAGTAATGCTCTAGATTGGACTTCTCCATTAAAGAGGTGGAGAACTTGAGGAGTCTAGTGATCCAGGAGAATTCTGAACCCCAGGCAAGTCCTGTTTGCTGCCAAGGACACGTTCTCAGGGCCAAGAAACAGTAGCTTGTCTTTGCAGCTTTTATTCACTTTCAATTCTTTACCTGCTTCTGTCTGTCTGTTTCTGTGTCTGTGTCTTTGTCTGTCTCTTTCTCTCCCTTCATCTGTGACCATCTCTCTGCCGCTGCTTCTCTGTCTCTCTATGTCTGTTAGAATTGGTGTGTGTGTGTGTGTGTGTGTGTGTATGACTGTGTATGGGTATGTATGTGTGTATTTGTGTATAATATATGTGCATGTGTATTTCTGTTAGTCTATGCCTCTATTTCTTTTTTTCTGTCTCTGTGGCTCTGAGCTCTTCTCTGTGTCTTTGTCTCTGAATATCTCTATCTCTTTTTCTCTGTGTCTATATCTCTCTCACTTTCTGTATTTCTCTCTCTCTCTTTGTATCTGTGTCTCTGTCTCTCTCCATATGTCTCCAACTTTCTCTATTTCTCTGTCTCTGTCTCTTTATCTCCTTGCCTATCTTCTTATCTGACGACCTCTATCTTTGTCTCTATCTCTTTCTCTTTTTCCCTTTCTCGCTCTCTCTATCTGTCTGTCTCTCTGTCTTTCTCGCTTTATGTCTCTACCTCTGTCTTTCTGTCTCTGTCTCTTTCTGTGTGTTTCTTTCTATCTCTATCTCTGTCTCTTTGTGTGTCTTTGTTTGTCTCTGCCCCTCTTTCTCTCTGTATCTCTCTGTCTCTGTCTTTCTCTCTCTCAACTCTCTCCACCCACTCACCTTCACTCCCTCACTTTCCTTCCCTTTGGCACCTTCTCAATCTAGTCTCATCTTCTTTATTTGAATATTTGTACATTTCATATTTTTATGATTGTTGACTAGGATTTAAATTTGGTCATATACCATTCATTATTGACAATCTGTCTATTGCTCATTTATCATTATGATCCATGCTTATTACTCCATCTTGGATTGTCATATTAGTTAAAAAGTGAAGACTACCCCTAATATCTTTATTCTAATTGTCCCCATTACAATCTTCTCTCTCTCAAGAATTCTCAGTACATCACCGTGTTTGCTCTGGTTTGTATTGTTCTATTGCACTATCATGATACCTTTTATAGTATTCTGTATCTCACTTTATGCACTTAAACATGTGACTCTGAGCAGGAATCTTCCTGCACAGTCTTCCCCAGATTAACAGCCAAGGGATCGAAGACAAACTAAAAGGAAAAGTCCCTTTGTTCAAAAGCATTGCAATGGCATTCTTTTGTGGCTTCAGCTTCACTATTATGTGAAGAAGAAAACCCCAAATGTCAAGGGCTGCAACACCCCTGTTAGATTTGTGGAGCAGCAGATTCCACAGCTGGTCCACATATGGGGGTTGTTACCTATAGATCTTTCTTTAAATGATCCTGGAAGTAACTTTCAATTTTAAAATTCCAACCTTCCCAATACTGAGAAGAACACGAAACTGGACTGTCTGGAAGGCACTGTGCTTGTAATTTAGAATCCATCAGAAACCTAATGTATTAAGCCAACTAGCCACTTCTCCCCAGAAGTTAGTGGTTATGACTGTAGGATAAAACGGTTGAAAAAGATGATTTCTCAAGTGGTGTCCTTCTCTAATATGCTATCTTTAATCTTTTGGTTAGTGAGGCCACATCATGCTAGTCCCTTGTGGCTTTTCATTGGTAGATATACAAGCCAACAGTGATCTCAGCAGGAAAGGCCATATTTCTGTGGGTCTAGAGCCAGGATACTCTCCAAAGAAACAAAGCTCAGATTAAGTGTTAGTTGTAGGGCAAAGGGGTCTCCCCAAAGACTTGGACAGCAGGGACAGCAACTTCAGAAACAGAACCACCAACACAAAGGAGCTTGTAAGAGACTGTGTATAGCATTACAGTTCAGCTTTCATCACATCCATTAGCTTTGAGGAAATTGTCAGGGCTGAGAAATGGCATCCTAAGGATATGGTGAACACCATCAAGTGTAGAGGTGAGAGGATATCAGAATTATGTTTTTTATGCAAGCAGGGGACTTTTGAAGAATGGCTGGGAAAATCCTTTCCTACTGTGGACTGGAAAGTAGAAGAAGAAGAAGAATAGTTTATTAATTAGACTTTTTCATGTATACTTTAATTTAGTAGTTAGAATTTTTCATGTACAGAGGGCTTTTCCTTCCACAATCTTTTGGTGTGAGCAATCTAATATTGCTACTCATTTATCAATGAGGGAATAGAAATAGAGAGAAATTATGTGTACAAGACAATAATTGATAAGTGGCAAATATGGTCAGAAAGCTCAGCTTTTATCTTATGCTGCATAGGATGAGATTTAAATTTTTAAAAAGATAAAATTCTAGCTATACATCTGAGAGAACATGGGACCAAAGAAATCTGCAAAATTTTCTTCTGGAAGGAAAAACAGCATTTCCTCCATCAGGAAAAGTAGACACATGAAATACTCAAAAGCAAGAAGAAAGCCTTTTCCTCTAGAAGCCCCTTCCCAGCTCAGGAATCTAGGATTCTTGAGAGAGATTCTTGGTAGTCATGTCTAATGTGCATGTGGGACTATATGGGAGGATGTCACCGTAAGCAGCTCCATGTATAGCATCAGGAATTCAAGTCATCATCAAGAAAAGTTGAGGTTTTGTCCCAAATTAGAGAACTGAGAGAAGTTTAAGTATATAGATTTCCTTGCCTGCATCTGCTTTCAAAGGACTACATAGTTGAAGGATTGGATATAAAAGAAATGAGAGGAAGAGCTCAGTGTGTGTGTGTGTGTGTGTGTGTGTGTGTGTGTGTGTGTGTGTTGAAGTAAGGTCAGATAGATATTCATCATCTGAGGGCTCCTGTCACTTGTACTGTTCCTGGGCACTCCATCTCATCAGATCTCCAAACCCTTATCTGTAGCATAAGAAAACTGCCTTGTCTTTGAGGTCCTTTCCATGATTATACTGAAAAAGAAAAATGATCTTTGAGCTCCAACAATTGTTCTATTGGGGGCCTCCAAGGCTGGGAAGGTTATGGTTATTCTAAGATAAGGAAAACACGAGTATTAAATTGAGTAATTTCTTATAGTGACTGATCTACATGAGATGACAGGGAACAGGAATAAAGAACAAGGCAAGGGGGTTCCCCCCCCAGAAACTGCTGAGGATGCTTTTTGGTCTGATTATGCTTTGTGTATGCATGGGGGGGAGAAAAAACTGGTTGTGTCACATAGGAAACTTTCCTGAATTGTTTGTGGAATTTAGCTCATCTACTGGATTGAGTGATATTATTATGATGCTAAAAATCATTTATCCTGAGATCACATCTCATCCTTATTATAAGCAGCTCAATTGGTTAGATCAGTTCAAATGGTACCCTTAGCTGCCAGAGTCTGAATATTCAAGCTAATTATGTATTTTAACATTTTATATATATAAAGGTCCAATTTAGACAAGAAAAACTTAGTCTAGTATCAGTAGGATTAGAGTATTTAGAGAAAAAAGGGCCTGGGAAAATAAAATTCACAACTCTGGACACAGTTTCATTGAGAGTGAGTATTTGCAAAGTATACATAGAAAAGAAATAGCAGAAAAGGATATGAACTCAGATCTTTTGACATTAGATTTAAACTAATACTGCTTGTAGCTTTGATTATTTATTTTGCTGTTCAGACCTCTTTTTTCACAAATGTGGGAAATCCCTTCACCAATGTGGATCAACAAATCCTTCATGATACTGAGCTTTGGCAAGTTTTGGGGGGAGCACTGAGAAGTTGTAACTTGTTACTTGTTGCTGTCATTTAGTCAGAGGTGAAATTTGAATACTGACCCCAATTCTGGCCATTCCATTGCTTAATACTGTCTTTTAAAAAGGGGACAGATTGTATTGCTATCTTTTCTTTATACTTGGCTTACATCCCCCCCTTTCAAAGCGCTATATCTTACAACAAAGAATCTAAAAACAAAAGAAAAAAAATTAGTTCACTAAGACTAATCAAAACAATTGTCTTAATTGCAGTAATGGAACAACATTCTATAAATGTTGATTGGTTAAGGAGCAACCAGTTGTCATGGTGGATAGAGGGACAAGATTGGAGACAGGAAGACCTGAGCTGAAATCCAACCTTAGACCTATGTGAGCCTGGCCATCTCACTTAACCCTTAATATCTTAGTTTCCTCTTTTGTAAAATAAATTGTAGAAGGGAATGGTAAACCACTCATAACTAAACAACAACAACCATAAGATAGTGTTTTTATATGTTGCCAGGAAGTCTCTCTTGCTTCTCCCCTGTCAGTTCTGATGCTCTTTCTGCCTCATCTCAGCACTTCATCATGACCATCACTGACTTCAGTCCAGGTCATCTATCCACTGTATCACCTAGATGCCTTTATACTACTAACAATAACCCATTATTATCATTTTATTTAAAGAACTTTCAGGTGTTTTATTTCAATGATGCTTCCCCAAAGCCCCATAGATGAAGAATAAAAATCTTTCATGATGAAAGACATGAAAAAGTATTCCTGCCATGAGCCAAGCAAGGAATGGGGAGAGCCAGGAAGTCAGCCCAGCTCGTCCAACTCTAACAGTGTTGGGTTTGGGGGATTTCCACTGGGAACTTTTTCACTGCTGATAAAATGAACTAGGGACCAGGTAGACAGGATTAGCTCCTTTGTTCCAATGCCAAGGTTGCTTTTCATTGACATTTTCTTTCCCTTCATTCAAATGAGAATCACTGGATAGCATGAGTGGATTGAATCTTCAACAAAATTAATCTTTAAAAAGTTATTCTAAAAACACTCTAGCAAACCCAATTCATCTCCATAACTTTTTTTAAAATAACTTTTTATTGACAGAATCCATACCAGGGTAATTTTTTACAGCATTATCCCTTGTACTCACTTCTGTCTGATTTTTCCCCTCCCTCCTTCCACCCCCTCCCACAAATGGCAAGTAATCCTTTACATGTTGAATAGGTTACAGTATATGCTAGATACAATATATGTGTGCAGAACCGAAGAGTTCTCTTGTTGCACAGGGAGAATTGGATTCAGAAGGTATAAATAACCTGGGAAGAAAAACAAAAATGCCAGCAGTTTATATTTATTTCCCAGTGTTCTTTCTTTGGGTGTAGCTGCTTCTGTCCATCCTTGATCAACTGAAACTGAATTAGCTCTTTTTATTGAAAAGATCCACTTCCATCAGAATACATCCTCAAACAGTATCGTTGTTGAAGTATATAATGATTTCCTGGTTCTGCTCATTTCACATAGCATCAGTTCATGTAAGTCTCGCCAGTCCTCTCTGTATTCATCCTGCTCGTCATTTCTTATAGAACAATAATATTCCATAACGTTCATATACCACAATTTACTCAACCATTCTCCAATTGATGGGCATCCTTTCATTTTCCACCATCTAGCCACTACAAACAAGGCTGCCACAAACATTTTGGCACATACAGGTCCCTTTTCCTTCTTTAGTATCTCTTTGGGGTATAAGCCCAGTAGAAACACTGCTGGATTAAAGGGGATGCACAGTTTGATAACTTTTTGAGCATAGTTCCAAATTGTTCTTCAGAATGGCTGGATGTGTTTACAGTTCCACCAACAATGTATCAGTGTCCCTGTTTTCCCACATCCCCTCCAACATTCCACATTATATTTCCCTGTCATTCTAGCCAATCTGACAGGTATGTAGTGGTATCTCAAGAGTTGTCTTAATTTGCATTTCTCTGATTAATAATGATTTGGAGCATATTTTCATATGGCTATAAATAGTTTTAATTTCTTCATCTGAGAATTATCTGTTCATATCCTTTGACCATTTATCAATTGGAGAATGGCTTGATTTCTTATAAATTAGAGTCAATTCTCTATATATTTTGGAAATGAGGCCTTTATCAGAACCTTTGACTGTAAAAATGTTTTCCCACTTTATTGTTTCCCTTCTAATCTTGTCAGCATTTGTTTTGTTTGTGCAAAAACTTTTCAATTTGATATAATCAAAATTTTCTATTTTGTGGTCAATAGTGATCTCTAGTTCTTCTTTGGTCATAAATTCCTCTCTCTTGCACAGGTCTGAGAGGTAAACTATCCTATGCTCTTCCAATTTATTTATAATCTCATTCTTTATGCCTAGGTCATGAACCCATTTTGACCTTATCTTGGTGTACAATGTTAAGTGTGGGTCAATGCCTAGTTTCTGTCATATTAATTTCCAATTTTCCCACTAATTTTTGTCAAATAATGTATTCTTATCCCAAAAACTGGGGTCTTAGGGTTTGTCAAACACTAGATTATTAAAGTTATTGGCTGTTTTGTCCTTTGAATCTAACTATTCTATTGATCAACTAGTCTATTTCTAAGCCAATACCAGATGGTTTTAGTAACTGCTGCTTTAGAATATAATTTTAGATCTGGTACAGCTAGGCCACCTTCATTTGATTTTTTTTTTCACTAATTCCCTTGAAATTCTTGACCTTTTGTTTTTCCATATGAACTTTGTTGTTATTTTTTCTAGGTCATCAAAATAGTTTTTTGGGAGTCTGATTGGTATAGCACTAAATAAATAGATTAATTTAGGTAGTATTGTCATCTTTATTATATTTGCTCGCCCAATCTAAGAGCATTTAATATTTTTCCACTTGGTTAGATCAGACTTAATATGTATGCAAAGTGTTTTGTAGTTTTGCTCATAAAGTTCATCTCCATATCTTTTATTTGAAAAGGTTTTATTTCTAAATTAATTACTCTTAACTGAGTTACTCATGAATCAAGTGCTTTTGATGCAAATCTTTCGTATTTTATTTCTCTTTTTTATGCATATGAGCTTGAAGCAGACAGTATGGCTCATCTGCCCTGAGCCCCAGAGTCTTCCATTACAACATGGAAATTACATTTTCAAAAAGCTTTTTCATAGAACATACATATAGGTTTCCATATGCATACTGCCTTTTATGCATAATAAGTGAATTTATATGTTTGAGAGTCAGTGTCACATACTGAATAAATTGGTCTTATGGAAGACCTGAGTATGGAAATCTGACAATAATACATCCTAGTCACTGACTCCTGCCAAGCCACTTACCTCTAAGTCCACTGCACTGCTTTTAAGTGCATAAATTTCAAAGAAAGGCTGACCTGCCTCAGTAGAGGGATTCTTCTCAACTCTGAGTTTCTTGTACTAAGGAAAGCACAAGCTCAATCCTTACAAATAATGGCTTGCCTCTCTTTGTGTGCAGGGGTGGGTGGGTGGGTGCACGTATGTATGTCTATGTGGATGTGGGTCCTGGGGGAGCAGATGGATGTCACTGGCCACCTTCATCCTCTGCTGCCTGCTTCGGACCCAGCTCTCCAGCTCCTCCTCAGAAATCCTGCTCTCCTTATTCCAGAATATTTTTGATCACTAGCCCGACTGAGCCCATCAGTGTTTGGTCTTATGCCACACCCATACTCCAGATCTGGAAAGTTCATGTCAATGAATTGCCCTATGGATATATTAACCATTCAAATTACTTTCATAGCCAAACCTCACCATCACATGCTTACATTTATTGACTTCCACAATCAAATGCAAGCTCCTAGAGAGTAGGGACTTTTTTTTTTATAACATATTCCCGTGCCTGGCACATAGTATGCACTTAATAAATACTTTCAAAGATTAATTTCATACACAAACACACATGTGCATGCATGTCTGTTTGACTTAATCCACTGAAGAAGAAAATAACAGAGAAAAGAAAAAAGAGTTAATGGTTAATAGTCACAAAGATTTGGATACAACTAAATCACTGAACAATAATGCATGCATATATGTATGCATATATTTGTGTGTGTATCTCTCTGTGTATAATCTTACTTCTCCAATTTCCCCTTTCACATCAAGCAAATCACATTTGAAGAAGAACAAAAAACCTGAAATGTGTCCATGATATTGGGGCTAACATGTAACTACAGAATCAGGAAGACTTGCCTTCTACTCCTGCTTCTGACACATCCTGTTGGATGAGTGTGGGCAGCTGTACACCTCTCAGCTCTCTAAATTACAGAACAGGTCCTGAAGCACATCCAGAGAGTTCTCTAGAGAATGGCAATCACAAGTCTAGGCAGGAAAAAACCCATTTCAGATACAAACACACACACACACATAAAATTTCTTTTTAGTGTGGGGAGATGTTAAAGAATAAAAAACTCCAACAGAAATCAAAGAAAATCTTTTTGGTCCCAAAGTAGCTTCTGAAGTGGAAGGACAGCCCTGAGACCATGAGAAACATTATCTTTGTTTGAAACTCTATCTGCAGTCAGAACTATGTTGCTAGCTTTTCACATCCTAATGCAGATGGTATTTACTGGTTTACACCCCAAGATATGCTGCCTAAAAACCTTACCTACTACCTAAGACTTTGACAACTTGATAAACATAAAGAAATATTGTCTTATTGCCTGTCTGGGAATGGAATTCTTAAATGTGATGACCTTTACCTCCTGTGGGAAAGGAATTCTCTTGTTATAATGAATGCTTCAAAGAACCCCTCTGTAGATTTTTCTATAAATATGTGTCTCTGAACTACTTGGCACTGATCCCCAGGTCTGATGGGGCTCAGTTCTGGCCAGTGATCAATAAAATGCTCTTAAACTTTCATTATTTTGGCTGTCCTATATTTTCTGTCATCTGGGCACTTCACTTATTATTTATTTCTTTTATGTTTCAGGAAAATAATTTAGAAAGTTCTTTATGGAGGAATGGAATCAAACCACTACTGGTTTCTTTTTAATGGGGCTGTTTCCACCAACAAAGACTAGCCTGCTTCTCTTCTCCTTGGTTATCCTCATCTTCCTAATTGCCTTTTTGGGTAACTCAACCATGACTTTCCTCATCTGGATGGATCGCCATCTCCACACCCCCATGTATTTCCTACTCAGTCAGCTCTCCCTCATGGACCTCATGTACATTTGCAGTACGGTTCCCAAGATGGCCATCAACTTCCTGTCTGGCAACAATTCTATCTCTTTAGTAGGTTGTGCTTTCCAAAGTGTCAGCTTCCTAACCATGGCAGGTGCTGAAGGATTACTTCTGGCATCCATGGCCTATGACCGTTATGTAGCCATTTGCCGTCCCCTCCATTATGCTATTGTCATGAACAAGAGAATGTGTTTGCTGATGATTGCTGGGTCCTGGGTCTCTTCACTCATCAATTCCATTTTCCATACTGTATATGCACTCTGTATACCCTATTGCAAGTCCAGAGTGATTAACCATTTTTTCTGTGATATCCCTGCCATGGTGCCTCTGGCCTGTATAGATACCTGGGCCTATGAGTACACTGTTCTCTTCAGCACCAGCTTGTTTCTTTTGGTCCCTTTCATTGGTATCATGGCTTCCTATGGCCGGGTTCTCTATGCTGTTTACCACATGCGCTCAACACAGGGGAGGAAGAAAGCTTTCACGACTTGTTCTACCCACCTGACTGTGGTCACCTTCTACTACGGCCCATTTATGTACACATATCTAAGGCCCCCATCTCTGCGCTCCCCAGAAGAGGACAAGAACATGGCTGTCTTCTATACTATCCTCACCCCTATGCTTAACCCCATCATCTATAGCTTGAGAAATAAGGAGGTGTTGGGAGCTCTCCAGAGGGTCTTTGGAAAATCCTTATCTCAAAAAGCATAGCTGGGGACATAAAGTCACAGAAACAGAACCATAAACAATCTTACCAGTTACATAGCTTAACTACTTTATATGACAGATTTGGGCACTGACTATATTCATCCACCAATTCTGATTAACCATTATTTTATTTTTATATTTTTTCTTTCTATCTTTTTTTTTCTTTTTTCAATGCTTTTTATTTTCAAAACATATGCATAGATAGCTTTCAACATCCACCTCACGAAACCTGCTTAACATTATTTTAAATATTATTTTTCTCCATTAATATATAATTTTTCTCTCTCTGCTATGTTCTCCCAGAAACAAATAAGCAAGTATTCAAACCCTTGTAGCAACTTGGAAAAATTAAATAAAAATAAATCAGAAAATTGGCCAAATCCAATAATGTGTTTCACATTCTGTGTAATTGGTTAATCACTATTTTGTTGACAGGTGAATGAAATTCTTTATCACCAGTATTTTCAAATCATGGCTGGTTTTTTGATGATCACAATTCTTAATGGTTTCAATTAAATGTATTAGCAGTGTTATTATTATTTTGGAAATTATTCTACACTTAATGACCTAAATCAAATTTAAGATACTCTGATTCTGCTTTCTAGTCCCTTTAGGATTGGTTTTCAGAAAAGGAATTTATATGTATATTGAATGCAGACACATATTTGTATTTCCCTACCATGATATTGTGAGATATCTCTATAGTACAATTATAGAAAAGTATAAAATTAGAAAAATAAAAGAAAAAGAAATTGTTCTGCCACATTTGTTTAGTTTCCTCTTCATCATTTTACACATCTTCAATTTCTTTGAAACTGTCTCCTTTGTTGTTAAAGCTCAATCATATAGTATTACACTCATATACCATCATTTGTTCTCCTTTTATGGGAAATCACTTAGTTTCCCATTGTTTATCTCCCAAAAATTGAATTCTCTTTCCCAAAGTCCTTTTTTAAGTCTCCTTTCTTTCCAGATAGGCAGTGGTATATTTCAGGAATCTTCTACCAAATGGTCTCTACTATGTTTTTCTATTCTGTGGACTGAATTTCTTTGTGTGAATCTACAATGGAACTTTATCACCATCCTTTATTTAGTCTGTTCCTTTGAAACAAGAAATAGTACATATTTTGCCCTTGAAATCCTTTTACACTATTAAAAAAACATTGAGGACTGCCATCTCCAAAGATCTTTTGTTTATGTGGGTTATAACTATTGACATTTGCCATATCAATGATTGAAAGATCTTAGTATTATAGTGAAAATGCAGTCTTGTTGTGAAAATAGAGAGTAGAAAATCTTCCAGATGACATTTTGAAAACTTTCATTCCATCCATTTCATTGTATCCCCCTAAATATCAGCAATATTTGAGGTCAAATTTGCCTCCTATTGTGGCCTCTGCTTAATTTTGCTTATTTACTAAACTGGTGGGATTGTTTATAGTCAGTAGAGACAAAAGATTTTGGTATTGGCTTCTTTACTGATCCAGTTTGAGCTTTACTCAGATTGGTCTTATTAGTTTGCTATAAGAACAAAATGAGACACTCATAAGTTAATAAAGCATTCATAAGACGGAATGTCCTAGGACATTCTATAGTTAACTAAAACGGATATACTTTATTATTATAAGATTATTATGGGAGAAGGGTATTCACCTAGGACAAGCATTAAAATAATCTTGAATTTATTTAATTGACAAAAGTATCCTTGCTTGAATGACTTGTCATGATAAAGCTCCCCCGTGCTTTATACCTAGCTGACCTGGAAGTAATAATAATAGCTTGAACCTTTAGACTTCTGAACCAAGACTTGAGAGTAGATTCTCTTTTTAAAGAAGAAATTAGCCTAATATTTAGGGAGGAGGAAAGAATATGTCACTCCTGCCACACTTGGGAGCTTCTATGTACCTCTATAATTCCCTACTTCTTGCATTTTATCCATTTCCTGTGATATCAAGATTTGTGGACATCTGGAAGAACATTTCTCCTTCATTTCCTTGAAGTTTAACATACCTTTGAATCCAGTGGGAAAAACCTAAATAAATTCTTTCTTGCCATGCCTGGTTAAATGATACCATCCATCTCAGGCAGCTATCTTTTCATATTTAAACCACAGTCCAGAAATCAAAATCATGTTCAAATTAACTAAAAGCTGACCTTTGTTTAGATATAGGCACAATTTATTCCTTCAGTTAAAGGGATGTTGAATTTGGGAATTGGAGTTCTGAGTTCCAATCCATGTCTATTTTCAGTAAGATATTGTGTCTTGGTTATGTCATTCCCATTCTCTGGCCCTCATTGGCATCATCCACCAATTTATGAAAATGCATAAAATCCTAATGTATATTATCTGCTGATGTCAAATTTGCTTTGTGTTTTTGTTCCCACAAACTTGGAGGGTTTAATGAGGTGTCCTTAGCTTCCTTTTTCATTGGTAATGTCATTCATGACATCCTGTTGGTCTCTAACTCTAAGGATTTGAGAGGAAATAAGTTGAACCTTACGAGTGTTGGGTATTGGAATGAGCCCAGTCCTCTCTCAGCCTTTTCTCCCAGTTTCCAATAAATCTGGGCTAATTGCCTGTGAATCACAGATGAGGGGAACACTTTCCTATCATAAATGTAACACAGGAGTTCCTTGATTCAATGATACGCAACCTGAAGAAAGAGCTAGATTGCCCTTCATTTACTAGCAGTCAGAGTCCCTTCCAGGCTGGCCCTGTGGAGATGGGGCACTCCAAAATGATGGACCCTGAATCCTTTTGAAAATAGAGCTGGCACGAGACAAAAGTTGAACTTGGTACCAGAATTATCAGAAGTACTCAGTACTTGTGGGCCCTTTACCTTCCTCATCTCTTGTTAGAGGGAAAGTACTATTCTTGCTTCCATACTTTTTTGGGGGAAGGTCCTCAGAAAGTTCCAAGACACTGCAATATGACCCTAACTTAATTCCCCCTTTCTTTACCTCTGTGAAAGTACAGAAGTTAGGAGACCACCTATCTTTTTTTTTTCTTGTGTAACCTTTGAGAAAGGAGCAAGATTCAGGCAGTAATGCTCTAGATTGGACTTCTCCATTAAAGAGGTGGAGAACTTGAGGAGTCTAGTGATCCAGGAGAATTCTGAACCCCAGGCAAGTCCTGTTTGCTGCCGAGGACACGTTCTCTGGGCCAAGAAACAGTAGCTTGTCTTTGCAGCTTTTATTCACTTTCAATTCTTTGCCTGCTTCTGTCTGTCTGTTTCTGTGTCTGTGTCTTTGTCTGTCTCTTTCTCTCCCTTCATCTGTGACCATCTCTCTGCCGCTGCTTCTCTGTCTCTCTATGTCTGTTAGAATTGGTGTCTGTGTGTGTGTGTGTGTGTGTGTGTGTGTATGACTGTGTATGGGTATGTATGTGTATATATGTATAATATATGTGCATGTGTATTTCTGTTAGTCTATGCCTCTATTTCTTTTTTTCTGTCTCTGTGGCTCTGAGCTCTTCTCTGTGTCTTTGTCTCTGAATATCTCTATCTCTTTTTCTCTGTGTCTA
This sequence comes from Antechinus flavipes, assembly GCF_016432865.1. Classification (NCBI taxonomy): domain Eukaryota; kingdom Metazoa; phylum Chordata; class Mammalia; order Dasyuromorphia; family Dasyuridae; genus Antechinus; species Antechinus flavipes. The sequence goes on along the minus strand of NC_067400.1, from coordinate 622,148,747 downwards.
TATCTCTCTCAGTTTCTGTATCTATATTTCTCTCTCTCTCTTTGTATCTATGTCTCTGTCTCTCTCCAAATGTCTCTAACTTTCTCTATTTCTCTGTCTCTGTCTCTTTATCTCCTTGTCTATCTTCTTATCTGTCGACCTCTACCTTTGTCTCTATCTCTTTCTCTTTTTCCCTTTCTCACTCTCTCTATCTGTCTGTCTGTCTTTCTCGCTTTATGTCTCTACCTGTCTTTCTGTCTCTGTCTCTTTCTGTGTGTTTCTTTCTATCTCTATCTCTGTCTCTTTGTGTGTCTTTGTCTGTCTCTGCCCCTCTTTCTCTCTGTATCTCTCAGTCTCTGTCTTTCTCTCTCTCAACTCTCTCCACCCACTCACCTTCACTCCCTCACTTTCCTTCCCTTGGGCACCTTCTCAATCTAGTCTCATCTTCTTTATTCGAATATTTGTACATTTCATATTTTTATGATTGTTGACTAGGATTTAAATTTGGTCATATACCATTCATTATTGACAATCTGTCTATTGCTCATTTATCTTTATGATCCATGCTTATTACTCCATCTTGGATTGTCATATTAGTTAAAAAGTGAAGACTGCCCCTAATATCTTTATTCTAATTGTCCCCATTACAATCTTCTCTCTCTCAAGAATTCTCAGTACATCACCGTGTTTGCTCTGGTTTGTATTGTTCTATTGCACTATCATGATACCTTTTATAATATTCTGTATCTCACTTTATGCACTTAAACATGTGATTCTGAGCAGGAATCTCCCTGCACAGTCTTCCCCAGATTAACAGCCAAGGGATCGAAGACAAACTAAAAGGAAAAGTCCCTTTGTTCAAAAGCATTGCAATGGCATTCTTTTGTGGCTTCAGCTTCACTATTATGTGAAGAAGAAAACCCCAAATGTCAAGGGCTGCAACACCCCTGGTAGATTTGTGGAGCAGCAGATTCCACAGCTGGTCCACATATGGGGGTTGTTACCTATAGATCTTTCTTTAAATGATCCTGGAAGTAACTTTCAATTTTAAAATTCCAACCTTCCCAATACTGAGAAGAACACGAAACTGGACTGTCTGGAAGGCACTGTGCTTGTAATTTAGAATCCATCAGAAACCTAATGTATTAAGCCAACTAGCCACTTCTCCCCAGAAATTAGTGGTTATGACTGTAGGATAAAAGAGTTGAAAAAGATGATTTCTCAAGTGGTGTCCTTCTCTAATATGCTATCTTTAATCTTTTGGTTAGTGAGGCCACATCATGCTAGTCCCTTGTGGCTTTTCATTGGTAGATATACAAGCCAACAATGATCTCAGCAGGAAAGACCATATTTCTGTGGGTCTAGAGCCAGGATACTCTCCAAAGAAACAAAGCTCAGATTAAGTGTTAGTTGTAGGGCAAAGGGGTCTCCCCAAAGACTTGGACAGCAGGGACAGCGACTTCAGAAACAGAACCACTAGCACAAAGGAGCTTGTAAGAGACTGTGTATAGCATTACAGTTCAGCTTTCATCACATCCATTAGCTTTGAGGAAATTGTCAGGGCTGAGAAATGGCATCTTAAGGATATGGTGAACACCATCAAGTATAGAGGTGAGAGGATATCAGAATTATGTTCTTTATGCAAGCAGGGGACTTTTGAAGAATGGCTGGGAAAATCCTTTCCTACTGTGGACTGGAAAGTAGAAGAAGAAGAAGAATAGTTTATTAATTAGACTTTTTCATGTATACTTTAATTTAGTAGTTAGAATTTTTCATGTACAGAGGGCTTTTCCCTCCACAATCTTTTGGTGTGAGCAATCTAATATTGTTACTCATTTATCAATGAGGGGATAGAAATAGAGAGACATTATGTGTACAAGACAATAATTAATAAGTGGCAAATATGGTCAGAAAGCTCAGGTTTTATATTCTGCTTCATAGGATGAGATTTAAATTTTTAAAAAGACAAAATTCTAGCTATAGATATGATAGAACATGGGACCATAGAAATCCACAAAATTTCCTTCTGGGAGGAAAAACAGCATTTTCTCCATCAGGAAAAGTAGACACATGAAATACTCAAAAGCAAGGAGAAAGCCTTTTCCTCTAGAAACCCCTTCTCAGCTCAGGAGTCTAGGATTCTTGAGAGAGATTCTTGGTAGTCATGTCTAATGTCTACCTTAAGGATGTCACCTTAAGCAGCTCCATGTATAGCATTAGGAATTCAAATCATCATCAAGAAATTTGAGGTTTTGTCCCAAATTAGAGAACTGAGAGAAGTTTAAGTGTATAGATTTCCTTGCCTGCATCTGCTTTCAAAGGATTACATAGTTGAAGGAATGGATATAAAAGAAATGAGAGGAAGAGCTCAGTGTGTGTGTGTGTGTGTGTGTGTGTGTGTGTGTGTGTGTTGAAGTAAGGTCAGATAGATGTTCATCATCTGAGGGCTCCTGTCACTTGTACTGTTCCTGGGCACTCCCATCTCATCAGATCTCCAAACCCTTATCTGAGCATAAGAAAACTGCCTTGTCTTTGAGGTCCTTTCCATGATTATACTGAAAAGGAAAAATGATCTTTGAGCTCAGTGGAACAACTGTTGGGGGCCTCCAAGGCTGGGAATGTTATGGTTATTCTAAGATAAGGAAAACACGAGAGTTAAATGGACTAATTTCTTATAGTGATTGATCTACATGAAATGACAGGGAACAGGAATGAAGAGCAAGGCAAGGGGGATCTCCCCTCCTCTGGAAACTGCTGAGGATGCTTTTTGGTCTGATTACACTTTGTGTATGCGTGGGGGCAGGGGGGGGGCGAGAAAAAACTGGTTGTGTCACATAGGAAACTTTGCTGAATTGTTTGTGGAATTTAGTTCATCTACTGGATAGAGTGATATTATTATGATGATAAAAAATCATTTATCCTGAGATCACATCTCATCCTCATTGTAACCAGCTCAATTGGTTAGATCAGTCCAAATGGTACCCTTAGCTGCCAGAGTCTGAATATTCAAGCTAATTATGTATTTTAACATTTTATATATATAAAGGTCTCATTTAGACAAGAAAAACTTAATCTAGTATCAGTAGGATTAAAGTATTTAGAGAAGAAAGAGCCTGGGAAAATCAACTTCACAACTCTCGACACAGTTTCATTGAGAGTGAGTGAGTATTTCCAATGTATACATAGAAAAGAAATAGCAGAAAAAGGATATGAACTCAGATCTTTTGACATTAGATTTAAACTAATACTGCTTGTAGCTTTGATTATTTATTTTGCTGTTCAGACCTCTTCTTTCACAAATGTGGGAAATCCCTTCACCAATGTGGATCAACAAATCCTTCATGATACTGAGCTTTGGCAAGTTTTGCGGGGAGCACAGAGAAGTTGTAACTTGTTACTTGTTGCTGCCATTTAGTCAGAGGTGAAATTTGAATACTGACCCCAATTCTGGCCATTCCATTGCTTAATACTGTCTTTTAAAAAGGGGGCAGATTGTATTGCTATCTTTTCTTTATATTTGGCTTACATCCCCTCCCTTCCAAAGCACTATATCTTACAATAAAGAATCTAAAAACAAAAGAAAAAAATAAATTCACTAAGATTAATCAAAACAATTGTCTTAATAGCAGTAATGGAACAACATTCTATAAATGTTGATTGGTTAAGGAGCAACCAGGTGTCATGGTAGATAGTGGGACAAGATTGGAGACAGGAAGACCTGAGCTGAAATCTGACTTTAGACACTATGTGAGCCTGGGCATCTCACTTAACCCTTAATATCTCAGTTTCCTCATCTGTAAAATAAATTATAGAAGGGAATGGCAAACTACTCCAGTATCTTTGCCAAAGAAACTCCACTTGGGTCCTAAAGAATCACTCATAACTCAACAACAACAGCCATAAGATAATGTTTTTATATGTTGCCAGGAAGTCTCTCTTGCTTCTCCCCTCTCGGTTCTGATGTTCTTTCTGCCTCATCTCAGGACTTCATCATGACCATCACTGACTTCAGGCCAGGTCATCTATCCACTGTATCACCTAGATGCCTTTATACTACTAACAATAACCCATTATTATCATTTTATTTAAAGAACTTTCAGGTGTTTTATTTCAATGATGCTTCCCCAAAGCCCCATAAATGAAGAATAAAAATCTTTCATGATGAAAGAAATGAAAAAGTTTTCCTTCCATGAGCCAAGCAAGGAGTGGGGAGAGCCAGGAAGTCCGCTCAGCTCGTCCAACTCTAACAGTGTTGGCTTTGGGGGATTTCCACTGGGGACATTTTCGCTGCTGGAAAATGAACTAGGGACCAGGTAGACAGGATTAGCTCCTTTGTTCCAATGCCAAGGTTGCTTTTCATTGACATTTTCTTTCCCTTCATCCAAATGAGAATCACTGGAAAGAATGAGTGGATTGAATCTCCAACAAATCTAACAAAATTAATTTTTAAAAAATTACTCTAAAAACACTCTAGCAAACTTAATTCATCTACATATCTTTTATTTGAAAATGTTTTCTTTCTAAATGAATTACTCTTAACTGAGTTACTCATGAATCAAGTGCTTTTGATGCAAATCTTTCATATTTTATTTCTCTTTTTTAAGCATATGAGCTTGAAGCAGACAGTATGACTCATCTGCCCTGAGCCCCAGAGTCTTCCATTACAATATGGAAATTACATTTTCAAAAAGCTTTTTCATAGAACATACACATAGGTTTCCATATGCATACTGGCTCTTATGCATAATAAGTGAATTTTTATGTTTGAGGGTCAGTGTCATGTACTGAATAAAGGTCTTATGGAAGACCTGAGTATGGAAATCTGACAATAATACATGCTAGTCACTGACTCCTGACAAACCCCTTAACCTCTAAGTCCTCTGCACTGCTTTTAAGTGCATAAATTGCAAAGAAAGGCTGACCTGCCTCGGTAGAGGGATTCTTCTCAACTATGAGTTCCTTGTACTAAGGAAAGCACAGACTCAATCCTTAAAAATAATGGCTTGCCTGCCTTTGTATGAAGGGGTGGGTGGGTGGGTGCACATATGTGTATCTATGTGGATGTAGGTCCTGGGGGAGCAGATGGATGTCACTGGCCACCTTCATCCGCTGCTGCCTGCTTCAGACCCAGCTCTTCAGCTCCTCCTCAGGAATCCTGCTCTCCTTATTCCAGAACATTTTTGATCACTAGCCCGACTGAGCCCATCAGTGTTTGGTCTTATGCCACACCCATACTCCAGATCTGGAAAGTTCATGTCAATGAATTGCGCTATGGATATATTAACCATTCAAATTACTTTCATAGCCAAACCTCACCATCACATGCTTACATTTATTGACTTCCACAATCAAATGCAAGCTCCTAGAGAGTAGGGACTTTTTTTTTTTTAACATATTCCAGTGCCTGGCACATAGTATGCATTTAATAAATACTTTCAAAGATTAATTTCATGTACAAACACGCACGTGCATGCATGTCTGTTTGACTTAATCCACTGAAGAAGAAAATAACAGAGAAAAGAAAAAGAGTTAATGGTTAATAGAGTCACAAAAATTTTGATACAACTAAATCACTGAACAATAATGCATGTATATATGTATGCATATATTTGCGTGTGTATCTCTCTGTGTATAATCTTACTTCTCCAATTTCCCCTTTCACACCAAGCAAATCACATTTGAAGAAGAACCAACAAGCCTGAAATATGTCCAAGATATTGAGGCTAACATGTAACCACAGAATCAGGAAGACTTGCCTTCTACTCCTGCTTCTGACACATCCTGTTGGATGAGTCTGGGCAGCTGGACAACTACCAGCTCTCTAAATTACAGAACAGGTCCTGAAGCACATCCAGAGAGGGAATTCATCATCTAGAGTTCTCTAGAGAATGTAAATCACAAGTCTAGGCAGGAAAAAACCCATTTCAGATACAAACACACACACACACACAAAATTTCTTTTTAGTGTGGGGAGATGTTAAAGAATAAAAAACTCCAACAGAAATCAAAGAAAATCTTTTTGGCCCCAAAGTAGGTTCTAAAGTGGAAAGACAGCCCTGAGACCATGAGAAACATGATCTTTGTTTGAAACTCTGTCTGCAGTCAGAACTATGTTGCTAGCTTTTCACACCCTAATGCAGATGGTATTTACTGTTTTACACCCCAAGATAAAAACCTTATCCACTACCTAAGACCTTGACAACTTAATAAACATAAAGAAATATTGTCTTATTGCCTATCTGGGAATGGAATTCTTAAATGTGATAGAAAGGAATTCTATTGTTATAATGAGTGCTTCAAAGAACCCCTTTGTAGATTTTTCTATAAATATGTGTCTCTGAAACTACGTGGCACTGATCCCCAGGTCTGATGGGGCTCAGTCCTGGCCCTTAAACTTTCATTATTTTGACTGGCCTATATTTTCTGTCATCTGGGCACTTCACTTCTTATTTATTTCTTTTATGTTTCAGGAAAATAATTTAGAAAGTTCTTTATGGAGGAATGGAATCAAACTACTACTGGTTTCTTTTTAATGGGGCTGTTTCCACCAACAAAGACTAGCCTGCTTCTTTTCTCCTTGGTTATCCTCATCTTCCTAATTGCCTTCTTGGGTAACTCAACCATGATTTTCCTCATCTGGATGGATCGCCATCTCCACACCCCCATGTATTTCCTACTCAGTCAGCTCTCCCTCATGGACCTCATGTACATTTGCAGTACGGTTCCCAAGATGGTCATCAACTTCCTGTCTGGCAACAATTCTATCTCTTTAGTAAGTTGTGCTTTCCAAAGTGTCAGCTTCTTAACTACTGGAGGTGTTGAAGCATTACTCCTGGTATCCATGGCCTATGACCGTTATGTAGCCATTTGCCGTCCCCTCCATTATCCTATTCTCATGAACAAGAGAATGTGTTTGCTGATGATTGCTGGGTCCTGGGTCTTTGCATCCGTCAATTCCATTTTCCATACAGTATATGCACTCCGTATGCCCTATTGCAAGTCTAGAGTCATTAACCATTTTTTCTGTGATATCCCTGCCATGATGCCTCTGGCCTGTATAGATACCTGGGCCTATGAGTACACAGTGTTCTTCAGCACCAGCTTCTTTCTTTTGATCCCTTTCATTGGTATCATGGCTTCCTATGGCCGGGTTCTCTATGCTGTTTACCACATGCGCTCAACACAGGGGAGGAAGAAAGCTTTCACAACTTGTTCCACCCACCTGACTGTGGTCACCTTCTACTATGGCCCATTTGTGTACACATATCTAAGGCCCCCATCTCTGCGTTCTCCAGAAGAGGACAAGAACATGGCTGTCTCCTATACCATCCTCACCCCTATGCTTAACCCCATCATCTACAGCTTGAGAAATAAGGAGGTGTTGGGAGCTCTCCAGAGGGTCTTTGGAAAATCCTTATCTCAAAAAGCATAGCTGGGGACATAAAGTCACAGAAACAGAACCATAAACAATCTTACCAGTTGCATAGCTTAACTATATGACAGATTAGGGTACTGAGTGTATTCATCCAGCAATCCTGATTAACCATTATTTTATTTTTATGTATTTTTTCTATCTTTTTTTCTTTTTACAATGCTTTTTATTTTCAAAACATATGCATAGATAGCTTTCAACATCCACCTCGCGAAACCTGCTTAACATTATTTTAGCAATTATTTTTCTCAATCAATATGTAATTTTTCTCTCTCTGCTATGTTCTCCCAGAAACAAATAAGCAAGTATTCAAAACTTCATAGCAACTTGGAAAAATTAATAAAAATAAATCAGAAAATTGGTCAAATCCAATAATGTGTTTCACATTCTGTGTAATTGGTTAATCAAGATTTTGTTGACAGGTGAATGAAATTCTTTATCACCAGTATTTTCAAATCATGGCTGGTCTTTTTGATGATAACAATTCTTAATGGTTTCAATTAAATGTATTAGCAGTGTTATTGTTATTTTGGAAATTATTCTACACTTAATGACCTAAATGAAATTTAAGATACTCTGATTCTGCTTTCTAGTCCCTTTAGGATTGGTTTTCAGGAAAATGAATTTATGTGTATATTGAATGCAGGTACATATTTGTATTTCCCTACCATGATGTTGTGAGATATCTCTATAGTACAATTATAGAAAAGTATAAAATTAGAAAATAAAATAAAAATAAATTGTTCTGCCATATTTGTTTACTTTCCTCTTCATCGTTTTACACATCTTCAATTTCTTTGAAACTGTCTCCTATGTTGTTAAAGCTCAATCATATAGTATTACACTCACATACCATCATTTGTTCTCCATTTTATGGGAAATCACTTAGTTTCCAGTTCTTTGTCTCCCAAAAAGATCTGCTAGAAATGGTTTTATATATAAGTACTTCTCCTCTTCCTTTGATCTTTTTGTAGGTATAGGGCCTGTAATTAGAATATGCACCATTTCATAACTTTGGCAACATAGTTCCATACAATTTCACAACTAAACCAGTAACACAAACCAATAACACATTAATATGCCTACTTTCTGCTCAGCCCTATAATATTTGTCATTTCCATATTTGCCAGTCTGTTAAATGTTATGTGGAATTTTAATTGCCCTAATTTTCATTTCTCTAGTTATTAGTGGTTCAGAGCATTTTTTTTCATATTACTATCTATTGATAGCTTGGATTTTTCCCTAGAGAAAAATTCTATCATCATAAAAATCTGTGATAAAGAGATATTTTCAAACAAAAGCTTTAAGTATAATCTATTATTTGCAAGGCTAAAACTTGTCAGCAATAAAGGTTAATGACCCCTCAGGGATCAAAGACCCCTTCGAGCAGAGAGAGCATTTAAACATTTTAAACATTTGGTCACATAAGGTTAAGTGATTTTAAACTAGAATTGTGATTTATCTATAATAAAAGAGGAGTGAAGGTACAGGGTAGATTTACATTTTTCATAATCATGCTGACTTGCCAAAGTCCAGGATAAGGAAAACAGAAAGTTAGCCAACACTTTAGAAAGTCTTATTTTGGGCAACCCCCTACACTACAATGGTCAGATGCTACATCTGTGACCAGGCAGAACATCTTATGACTACATTGTCTCAATGAGACTGGGATTTAGCCAAGAAAAATGGGATAGTTAACTTCTTGTAAAGAAGTCAAACTATCTTATATATGCTAATGAAAACAGTGCAGAATAACATGGGATGTCAATTTTCATTTTCACAGTTCCCTTTTCCCTTTTCTCTTCCTAATCATGTCATTCATCATTTATCAATTAAAGAATGACTCTTATTCCTAAAAATGTGAATTAGTTCTTTGTTCTTTCTCCTTGAGGCAATCAATCAATTTTTATTAAATTCCTCCTGTGTTTCTGACATTGTATTAATTTCTTGAGATACAAATATAAAAATTAAATGATTCAAACTTTTAATTAATTTAAAATTTCCTGGGGGTTACAACATGTTCACATACTAATAAATAAAGTATTTTCCAAACTTAATGCAAAGTACATAAAATCATATGTACATATTTGTATGCATGCATTCATATATGTATACTTAGATACACTTATGCATATATGACTACTTCTACCAGATTTCCATTCTCAAATCCAACTGAAACAATTTCTTTTTTGGACATTTCAAATGGGTGTCCCATAGATGTGCAAAATTCAACTTGTCCATGGTGGTACTCATGATTTTTCCCTCCCATCTCAAATTTTTTCTAAACTTCCCTATTCCTGTTGAAGATAGCACTATTGGTATCATCACACACAGAGTCATTTTTAGCACCTCACTTGCTTTCACCCACCATATCCAATCAGTTACAAAGTCTTGTCCCCATTTATCAAATAATTTTCCATTTTTTCTCACTAATATGACCACTACACAACTTCAGATTCTCATCACCCATTTTTTAGGCTATAGAACTAATCTTACAAATGATTTCGAATAGCTAGTTTCTCCAATCCATCCTTCATTCAACTACCAAAATTTTGTTTATGCCCTTATGTGCTTTTTAAAGTTTTTGTTTGGATATTTAAACGTCTGGAAGGAGTAAAATTAGTTCCATTCCCCCACTATTATAATTTTACTGACTATTTTTGCCTAATACTCATTTAACATTACTTTAAGAATGTAGATGCTATGTCATTTGATGTGTTGTGTATATGAATTTGTTTATGAAGAAAAAAGAAAGGTTAATTCATTCAAGCAATCCTTTGGATATCCCAGCTCTTAATAACACAATTGCCACTGGGCTTTGCATTTATCACTTGTCTCATAAAGTCTCTGATTGTTGCAATATTTACTGCCAGGGTGGTGTGGAACTCAAAATCTATAGGGCAGGCACAGTACTTTGTGGACCAGTGATCAATATAAATATTTGCTATCTAAGTAGCACAGTGGATAGAGCACTGGCCTTGGAATCAGGAAGATTTCATCTGCATGATTTCAAACTGGAAAAGTTTTGCCAGACACTTATTAACTACATGACTCCGGGCAAGTAACTTAATGCTGTTTGCCTGCTTCCTCAGCTGTAAAATGAGCTGGAGAAGGAAATAGCAAACCACTCCACTGGCCTTGCCAAGAAAACCCTCAATGGGGTCACAAAAAATCAAAATGGACTGAAACAATAGAACAAATACAACCAAGAATGATTGGGAGTATTGAATCGGATTATTTATATCTATATCTAAATGCTATTGTTAAATAAAATGAACTTTGGGAGTTGCCTTGCAATTCTAGTCTCCACTTGACATGAATGGCCATCCCATTTGACCTCTCCCAGTCACTCCCCACAATACTTTTAGAAGAATCACTCATAACTCTACAGAAAACATTCGATAACTCTGAAAAACAAGAAGGGGATAGTTGGGCAAAAGGATTCTCTGAAGGGCTACAATAAATCCCAAAGGAGATGTTGTGTCTAATTCAGATCAACAAATTGGCCTTTCCTTCAGCAGCAGTACCTTATATCCCATGCATCCTTGGGCTTTATATTTCCAGTGGAAAGTGATAAAGAGGCAGTAGCTCCCTTCATTTTCTCCATTTTCAGACTGTTTTTCCACCAAACCATCTTGAGTACAGTGACTGAGTAACTTACTAAAAAAACAGATTGAAAACATAAATGTTTTAATTGTATCAACATTTTATTATTAAGTGTTTAAGTCTTTTGTAGATGGCAAAAGTATCTCCTAAAAGCATTGTAATGTCTACAGATGCAGGTAAGAATGAAGGGATCCCAGGATCTAGGATACTGAATCAATTGATTTCAGGATTTCATTCTTGCATTTTCAAGGGTAAGAATAACCACAGAAGCAACATTAAGAAATATTTTGGTAGTACTTTGCAATTTATAATGCTTTCAATATCAGATACATTGTAATGATGTTTTAAAAATTGTTAGTTTGACTGACTTATTCCTCACATCCTTATTTCAATTGATCTTAACAGCAAATGTGAGATAGCTGTTTTAATATCCCCATTTTACAGATGAAAACACTGAAAGATAGGAAAAATGAAATGTCTTGGGTGAGTGTCTGCTACTTAACTTAACCTCAGTTTTCGTGATTCTTATTCCAACATACCATGTTGTCTCCCACAGAATCCTAAAATCACTGATTTAAAGTTGGGGTGGATCTTAGAAGTCAGTTCAGATGTTCCCCTCAACCTGCCCTTGCCCACATTCTACTAAATCAAGCCCATTATTCCACAAGACTCATTATTTGACATTTCTTCCTTCTTATAAACTAAAATTTTTCTCTATATGTTTGTGTATCATTCCAGCAAATGTTACCCTAGGGTACCTATAATTCGAGGACATTAGACATTGAGAGGAGCTTTATAAAGCCCCTGAAAGTAATATTTTACATGGCTTATAAGTTTGCACTCATTAGATTCTAGCTTCTGTGATGGTCAGAGGTGAGTTTGCAGAAAGACAGAGAGATCAGGAGATGAGATAAGAATAGAAAAATAGAGCAACTTTTAGGTAATACTTTCTCTGTTAGGAAACAACAAAGTACACGTTTCTTTTGTCAGACATTATGCAAACCTTTCTACCAATTTGATTGAGTTTCTTTTTTTCTATTTCCTTTCAATGAATTGACTGAATTGGTGGGGTAGTAGATTGCTTTCTCTATGCAAGAAAATAGATCTAACTCTATCTGGTGACAAATGTAAGGCTGAGTGCTAGTGAATATCCCCCCTTTTATCCCAGAAACCTTCACTTGCCTGACTATTTTCTGTTAAAGGAATACTTGTCTGTGAGCTGAAATTTTCATTGCTTAAGATGTTCCAGATAAGAAAAAGGGGTGGTGTGTGGTTTCAGAAACTGGACAGTTATTCTTTCTGGTGGTGATCAACTGGACCCAGAAAAACTGGTTCAAATAGCATTTACAATGAATGATAAATTTATAAAATAATTGTATTAAGTGAATGTTCTGGATGAGACTAGGTACTCATAATGATTACACTGTGTGAATTCTTCAAGGAGAGATTGTTATTTGCTTTTCTTCAGATACCCAGTGCTTGGCACAATGCTTGATACATGGCAGGCACTTAGAAAATGCTTATTGATTGACAATAAGGTTTACAAACATTTTAAAAATTGGACATTGTCCACAAGGAACTTATGATTAAATAGGGCTGATAAAACAAGCAGTCAGCTATATAGAATATAACCAGAGCAGTAGAGCTAACCAGAGCTGATGGTCTCAGAAAGCCAGAAGAAAATAGGAGAACACTTCATAGTCATTTTATAAACAAGAAAGATCCCATGGCAGTGCTGATCGGTGAGTTGAGACTTGAAGGAGGAAAAGAATCTCCATATGCTGATCTCCATCCCAGGCACATGGCATGGTCTGGGAGTTCACAGACACAGAATGGAGAAAAGGGAAGTCCCTTATTGTTCCAGGTGGGCTTGAGAATGGGTAGGATTTTATGTATATTTTGTAATGCTATTATAATGTTTTCAAACATAGTCAATCAATAAGATTTTTTAAGTACCTTCCATATGTCAGGCAATATATCAAGGATGGGGTATCCGAAGTAAAACAAATGGCAGTCTTGCCTTGAGAAACCCTCACAATCTAATGACTTTGAGCATCTAGCATCACCCAGAACATGCCCTTAATCCATATATGTGGAATTTTATTATTCAGTGTAAATGCTTTTTGAACCAGTTTTTGTAGGCACAGACTGGATCCAGTTGCAAAGCACAGTCCATTACATATTGCAGTCCCTTAAGAAATACCTAGTTATTTGAATTGTAGAGGCCAGTGAGGGAGAGCATCATGAAAAGGGACTTTATAGACAAATTATAATGAAGTTATTAGGGGCCTTAAATGTATTATCAATATTGGGGAATCACAGGGTTTGAATTTGCTGAAACAAAAATTCTAGAAACAAGTTACTATTTATTTCAATCTATGCATTGAAGCCACTGTTCATTTTAGAATTCTCTAGATCTAATCTAATATGGAAACAAGCACAAATAGACTTGACAGGTTAAAAAAGCACAAGATATTACTAGGTCAATAACCGAAGTGGCCTGAGGAAGTAAAGATTCTAATCAAAAGTAGTCTGCTCAACCTAAGGGCAAAAGAGCTCATATCCACATAATGTTTAGAATCCAGGAATATTTGGCAATCTTGGTACTAGGGTGTCCTATTTTGAATCAGACTGGATCTGTTGTAGAACCATCTCCTCAGAAGATTGAAAACAGTACATAAGCAACCTCTTATTGTGATCAATTAAGTCAAACAAAAGTTACTTTGCTAAATTCAAATATACCCTTATTATTTATTTGGATGGATTCTCTAATTCTGTCAGAAAAGGATCATAGTCCTAGAGGACTTTAGAAACTAGTTAGTATAATGTGTTAATTTTTCTGATTTTACTTATTCTTGCTAATTTTACATCTAAGATTTACAAGTTAGTTTTACAACTGTGATGTAGCAGAGTGAAATGTTTTTTCCAGTCATAAAACTAATGATAATTTGACAGGGTATTTGAACCAAGCTTTTCCTGATTCCAAATCCAGTGCCCTTTCAACTATCCCACAATGCTTTCTTCCAGAACCTATAACACTTTTTAATTTCATAAAAAAATCATTTTCATTTCAACATCTTTTAGAATTATACATTCTAGAAAATCAAAATTATGGGCTGAATCCTCCAGTGGAATACATTATTTACCTTCTTATTATTTCTTATAGAAGTGCTAACCTTGAGTGGCATTTCAACTAATGATCATATGTGCTTTTTCATAAATGATTTCATAAATGATATAGGTGCTCCCCTGAAAACAATTAAGAATGATGGATCTTAAGAGATCAGATGCCTGAGAAGGTGGCATCAGAAGGGCACCAAAGTGGAAAAACAGTGCAGCATGAAGAGGCTGTTTACCCTAAAAGTAAACATGACTGATTTTCAGTTTTAAAAGTTGACAATGAAATAGAAACCTTTCAAATCAGAATTTCCTTAATTTTTTGTACCACTGTGCTATATATTGAAAATTAATCTCCAAAGTATTTTGTGGGATGAGTGTAAGTTAGAACAATGAATTTTATTTTGTATCTAAAGAAAACAATAAGATGAAGCTGATGAGGAAAGAAATTACAAGTTTTCTTTTAGCTATATTAGGTGAAAGAGGAAGATCAAAGAAAGGGAAAGACCACTGTTCAATGTGGTTGGGATGATAATCACTAACAACAGAGAGAAGTGAGAGCTTCTCAGTTTATATTTGACTTGCTTTTTTGCCAAGGATGATGACTTTTGTAATGGAAAGAAAATAAGAAAAGTGACTACTAGAGTTATTAATCATAGTTAGTGAGGAGATAGTATAGCAAGAGATAACCCTTTATGGATTCAGTTAAACTAACTTGTATAATCATAGATAATAATGATGTCATTTTAACATTGTCCATGGGGTTTTCTTGGCAAAGATTTCTTGACTTGCTATTTTATTTTCCAATGGCAAAGATCCATATGATCAAAGCTGTTTTTTTTTCAATAGCAATGAATGTCTATGAGATTTGGACTATAGGGAAAGTTAAGAGTCAGAGAACTGATGCTTTTGAATCAGGGTGTTAGAGAAGACTTTTGACAGACCTCAGCACAGCAAGGATAGCAAACCAGGCAATAGTTAAGGAAATTAATTCTGACTATTCAGTGAAGGTCATATATTGAAGCTGAAGCCTAAATTCTATGGCTACAATGAGAAGATGGTACTCCTTAGAAAAGACTGATTTGAGAATATTGAAAGCAAAAGGAAAAAAAAGAACAGCAGACAGTGAGATGGATAGTATCAAGGAAATAATGAACATAAACTTAGAAAGACATTTAAAGCTAGTGCAGGATAGAAGGGCCTGGTGTGCTATGGTTTATGGGGTTACCAAGACTCAAACAAGTTATAATGAACAATAACATCAAATTATTGAGCTCATTCTTTAAGTATTACAAAGTGTTTTTTTCTTATTTTCTTTTCTATTTTCTGCAATGTATAGAGAAAAAAATGGAATTTTAGAAAAGCCAAGTGATTTAATCAGTGTCACATATCTAGAAAAATTACAAATATAGTACTTGACACAGTATTTCCACTCTGCTCTTTCCAGTTACCTTAGCTTCATAAAGAACTGGGAGATGTGATTGCTGAGCAAATGCCAGTGACATTTGAAATATTGTGGTGAATTGGATAAGTACCAAAGGAATGGAGGAAAACAAATGTTGGGCAAATTTTCAAAACAATGGAAGAGAATAGAATCTATAACCCAAGGGATTATGATCTTTACTTTAGTTTCAGGATAAATTTTAGAATAGATACATGTGTATAATTAAGAAAATATTTGTAAAATAAACTAGGCAAATCCCTTTTTTCAGCATATCTAGCTCACCCCATTTTCATGTGTGAGTGTGTGTGTGTGTGTGTGTGTGTGTGTGTGTGCTGTTTGAAAATGTAAGATCTTTGGTGGCCATTCCAAGAAGACTGTACATTGAAACCGTGATTTCAGAGTTGAGAAGTTTGCTCTTATGGACAAATGTATGATGGATATATGTAATTGGATACAATCTATTTCACCACGTTCACATTGAAAATAATATCTACTATTTGTTATTTCTAGTGCCAATGTTAGTATTGCCTATCCATCTATCTAAATCAGATCTGTCATATATATTAAGGTAGAAGAACATAATATTATTTCATGATAAAAATAATAAAAAGGGTAGATTCAGAGAAATGCAGTAAGATTTAAAGTCATTGAAATAGAGGTAGCTGAGTTTAATCAAGGAGAACAATTTATACAATTATTACCACATTGTTAAAAAAAAAAAAAAACTTTGGGAAACAACTAAGCAAAAAATACTTAAGCACTGACTATGTATCACAGACTTTGCTAAGTGCCAAGAGTATGAAGTAGAGCAAAAACTAGTCCTGACTCTCAAGGAGCTTACAATTTAATGGGGGACATAAATATATAAAACAATCTATAGAAAGAATATATAGGAAATAATCAACCAAGGTAAAACATTAGAATTCAAAAATAGAAGAAATTTCATATAGAAGATTGGATTTCATTTGTGACTTGAAGACAGCCAAGAAAACCAAGAAGTAAAGAAGAGAAAGATTTTCAGATATGGAGGATAGTACAAGTGCCCAGAGATACCAGATGGAGTATCTAGTTTGAGAAACAATAGTGGACAGCAGTGTATAACTGGATCACAGAGTAAAATAGGAGCAATAATATCTAAAAATTGAATTCTATTTGATAAGCATTTATTAAAAAACCTACTTTATACCAAGAACTAGTCTACATGGTGCAGATTTTAAAAACCAACACATTCCTGACCCTCAAAGAGTTTACAGTCTAGAGAAGACTGAAAAGTATTGGGCATAAGTTATGAAAGGCTTTGAATGTTCGACAAGTTTTACATTTGTTCCTAGAAGTATTGGGAGCTAATAGAGTTTGTTGGTCACAATTCCAGTGTTTTAGAAAGGCTGCTTTAACAACTGAATAGACAGTGGCCTAAAGTTTAGATAAAAGTTTTAAGGAAAGGAGACAAACTAGTTAGTGATTGTAATAGACCAGGCATTAGGTGATGATGGCTTTTCCCAAAGGTAGTGAACAGAGAACATATCCAAGAGATGTTATGAAGATAAAATTGAGTGATTTTGGTTAAAGATTGCTGGTTTATAAGCCTGGATGTCAACAGCTTTAAATAAACTAAAATATACTTTAATACTCATCCCATTCAGTGTAAAAGAAACTAATGGGCCTTTATGTTAGGAACATCTGGTTTATAAGTAAAACATAAAAGGGTTGAAGATTTATTAACTTTGTCAAAACACCATGAATAATTGAAAATAGAATTAGTAGATGTGAGATATAGTGGGTATTAAATAGAATCACCAAAACAAAATGAAAATAATTACAATTTAATTGATCCAAAGTGATTACTAATCAATGCAGGACTCATTTCCAAATGAACTGTCTACCAACAATCACTCCTATAACTGGTTAGAAGAAAGAATTCAAATGCAAAGAAATATCCATTCTAAATGGTTATCAAGAAGGTGAATATGGAAAGAGTTGTCAAACTAGATCAACAACACATATTGGAAGCAACCCTGTTTTGAAAGCACTAAGGTATAATCCTACAGCAGAAATATCTAATATAATTTCCTTTTAGGTACAATTGTGGTCCTTGAATGGGACAGTGAAGAGGTACAATGGATAGTGTAAGACCTACAATCAGGAAAACCTGACTTCAAATCTAGCCTCAGATACTTACAAGCTCTGTGACCCTAGGCAATTCACTGAAGCTTTTTTTGGTTTAGTTTCCTCATCTGTAAAATGAAGATAACAATAGTACTTCTTCAGTTGCTCCTAATAATAATAATAACTACCCTTAAGCAAAATCACTTTTGTATAGCCAAATAAAGAATGGCTTACAATGGGGAAAGAAATTTGAGGAAGGCAGATGCAATAATCTAAATACGAGGTGGTAAGTAGAGAAAGAGGTATATTCTGGAGGTGTTGTTGAAGTGAGATATGGTGAGGAGTGAGAAAATTTGAGATGGTGAGAAATGCAGAATGATTCCTAAGTTGTGAGCCTGAGAGACTGATAAGATGATTCACCATTGACAATTACAAGTAAGGTAATGGGGGAAATAATTTAGAAAGAAAGAAGTTTCATTTTGGATGTATTGAGTTTAAGATATCTACTGAAAGCTGAGATGTCTAAAAGGCAATTGGTGTTACAAGATTGGAGGTCAGAAGAGGAACTGAAGCAGGAAAGGTAGATTTGAAAATCATCAGCATAAATGTGGTAATTAAATCAATGGCAGCTGATGAATGAAGTGAAGTAATATGGAGGGAAAATAAAAGGGCCCAGAATAGAAATGTGAAGTAATACTTAAAGGGCATGATCTGCAGAAATATTCAGTAAAGGAGAAAGATATAGAGGGGTCAGGTAAGTAGAAGGAGAACCAAAAAAAAAAAAAAAGGAAAACCTAGAGAGTAAAGAATATCATGGAGAAGAGAATGATCAACAGTGTCAAAGTCTACACTAAGATCAAGGAGAAAGGATTGAAAAAAAGCCATTGGGTTTGACATATATAAGCTTCTTAGTAATTTTGGAGACAGCAAGTTCAATGGAATGCTAAGATTGAAAATGGAAACCCAGGATAAACTGAAATCTTTGAAGAAATATAAGGAAATCATTAAAGATTAATTATAAGGCATTCATTACATCAAACTGTTTACTTTTTACAGTATCAGTATTATCGGTATTCTTAAAACTATCATCATTACTTAAGTACTTTGAATGGGTTGGGTATGGTGGGATGAATATTTTAAAAATGGGTAGAAAAAGATTTAGTGATACATCATAATATAAAATATTATTAAAATGGGATGTGATAGTTTTTCAACTTTTTGTTGTTCTCACTTTTTTCTCATTTTTCTCTTTTTGATCTGATTTTTCTTGTGCAACATGATAAGTATGAAAATATGTATAGAAGAATTGTACATGGTTAATATATTTTGGATTACTTGGTGTCTAGGGGAGTATATGAGGGAAAGGAAGGAGAAAAATTGGGAACATAAGATTTTGCAAAGGTGAATGTTGAAAATTATCTTTGCATGTATTTTCAAAAAAAATCTATTATTTAAATAATAATAAAATAAAATTGGTGTGTGAAAGGAAGAACTGAGATAAAAGATGCAGGTAGTAGTAGAGGACTGGTAATGTTGCAACCTCATTCTTATCTAGATTGAAGAGGAAGTAATGTGTACATGTGGAAGAAGGTAGAAGTCTCTGAATATGTAGAGAATCTGAGAAAAGATGAAGAAAAGATTGGGAGGAATTTTGGGGGTTGTGTAGATTGGGAATTTGGAGAAAAAAGCATCTAGTTGTTCTACTTTACTCTTTTTTAAAAATAACTTTTTATTGATAGAACCCATGCCAGGGTAATTTTTTACAGTGTTATCTCTTGCACTCACTTCTGTTCCGATTTTTCCCCTCCCTCCCTTTACTCCCTCTCCCAGATGGCAAGCAGTCCTTTACATGTTAAATAGGTTACAGTATATCCTAGATACAATATATGTGTGCAGAACCGAACAGTTCTCTTGTTGCACAGGGAGAATTGGATTCAGAAGATATAAATAACCCGGGAAGAAAAGCAAAAGTGCAAGCAGTTTATATTCATTTCCTAGTGTTCTTTCTTTGGGTTGTTCTACTTTATTCTTGAAGAGGACCAGAATGACATTACTATTTTAGAGTCAAGTTAGTGTATCAGACTGCAGCTTATATGAGCTTGGAGTGCTCTGCAACAGATCAGACACAAATAGGCTCTTTGAACATTTTGGGCAGATTCCCTAACTTTGCTCATCTCACGTTTTTTGACCTGAGCTAATTCAATTTGCTTTGATCATAGAGCACAGCAACTTTGCTGATGAGAACAGATCATGTTGGCCAACCTTGTGTCAGTGTCTCGCACAGCATGGGGGAGGGACCTTTAAAGGGGTTGGATTAGGATTGGGAGGAGAAGGGCAGTCATGGGAACTGGACTCTGATGGTTGGATGAGATGGGGAATGAGAGAATAAAGAGAAAAGATAAGGTAATAGGATAAAAAAAGTAAGAAAGAAAAGTGAGTAAAAAAATAAGATGGAGGGAAATGCAAAAATGTAATTATAACTTTGATTATAAATAGAATGTATATAGCACTTCGCTTTGTGTTGGCAAAGAACTGAAAAACAAAGGGATTCCTATTAATTGGAAAATGGCTGAACAAGTTGTGACACATGGTTGTAATGGAACAGTGTATTATATGAAGTGATGGGCTAAAAGCTCTTTTTAAAAATGATAAGAAAAATGAGAAGAACCAAGAAAACTCTGTATATAGTGATAGCAATATTGTTTTAAGAATGACATTTTAACTGTTATAAAAAGAAAAATTGAAAAACAAAAACATATGAAGTTATCTGCATTCAAAGAAATAATTGATAAATAGCAATATGTATAGAATAATTTTACATATATTTATTTGCTGGCTTAGACAGAGGGAAGCAAAAAAAATTAAGGAAAAAGAGAAATTTACATAATAACTTTAATATAAATTCAAAAGGCCTAACAAGTTATATTTAATTGATTTGTAGTTTTATGTACATTATTATTTTTTATTATACTACACTATGAAAATGCTTGCTTAATTCCAAAAGTCAAAAATAAAATAAATTTTAAAAAATAATGAAGTTAATTAATCTATAAACAAAACAATCCTTGCTTGACTTAGGAAATTTTTTGCTCCTAAATCTGTCATATTTGCATATTTTAAAAACAAACACTTCTCCCTCAAAGATCCATTAAATTCATATCTTTTCACTGATTTGAAAAATGTTTCTTGCTCTTCAAATAGGAGGAAAGACCAGGCCTTGAGAAGCTGAATTAGCTTTCTGATTGTCTATCAAGCTAAAAAATCAACTAAGAAAGGAACATAAATGTAAAACTACCCAGATGAGCCATTTTGAATATTTTCCCAGCACTTCAGTCAATGAATTGATGTCAAGGTGTCAATTAATCCCAGTGATTCATTTGATTGATTTTTTTGAATTCCAACTTGTTGACATAAATAAATGAAATGACTATTGTGACAGTCATAACTTTAAGCTACAGATTCAGTCTTGGGATTTGTATTTATCCAATCTTCTTTTTCTAAAACTTGTCTTTTGGGCTTTAGGTGGAAAAAGTGAAATACTGATGTGGGAAGAAAAAAATCAAACTTTTGTTAAAGATTTCATCCTTTTAGGATTATTGCATCCAAACCAATATGGATTCTTATTCTTAACACTTATTCTTATTATTTTTATGGTGGCAATTATGGGGAACACAGTCTTGATTCTTGTGATCCGCCTCGACATCCGACTCCACACTCCAATGTATTTTCTTCTCAGCCACCTCTCCTTCATAGATATATTGCACATTTCCAACATCGTTCCCAAGATGGCCAGTAATTTCATATCTGGCAGGAAATTCATCACATTTGCAGGTTGTGGATTACAGATTTTCCTCTCTCTCATTTTTTTGGGTTCTGAATGCCTTCTTCTTTCAGCTATGTCCTATGATCGCTACGTAGCTATCTGCCACCCATTGCGTTATCCCATCCTCATGAATCATCGGATCAGTGTCCTTCTGGCTGCAGGATGCTGGCTTGTGGGAACCATCAACTCTACAATTCACACAACTTATGTTCTGCACCTCCCTTTTTGTGGCACAAGAGCCATCGACCACTTCTTCTGTGAAGTCCCAGCCATGTTGAAACTCTCCTGTGTTGACACATCGCACTATGAAGGAGGGGTCTATGTGAGTGGTGTAGTTTTCCTCCTCACTCCCTTTTCCATCATTCTTGCCTCTTATTGTCAGATTCTCCGCACTGTGCTTCACATTAAATCTATGGAGGCCCAGAAAAAAGCCTTCTCCACTTGTTCCTCCCATCTAGCTGTAGTTATCATGTACTATGGGCCATTTATCTTTACATACATGAGACCAAAGTCCTATCATACTCCAGGTCAGGACAAGGTCTTAGCCATTTTATATACAATTCTCACTCCTATGCTCAACCCTATCATCTACAGCCTCAGAAATAAAGATGTTTTATGTGCCCTAAAGAAAGTTTTAGGGAAGGCACTTGTGCACAGAAATTAATATTTATATAAAACTTTAGCCTATGTCCATGGATGACCTATCATAAATGTGTAGAAAATATTCCATTTATTTGTTAGGCTTATTTCAAGAATTTTGACTTAAGACCAAGAATGACACTATTGATTTGTGTTTCAGTTCTTCAATATCATATTTAGAAAGTAGCAACCAAATGTTAAAATAATATTTAAAAAAATTAAAGCTCTGTGATTCATGCCAAAAGTATTTTATGTCATGGTTTCATTAAAGTTACTATCAAACTGCATTGTTCTTGTTATCACAGGTAGACATTTATAAATGAATTCGTCAGTGATCAACTCTCTCTTCTCAGCAGGACTTAATCTCAGATAGCAAACAATGCATACATGCAAACACACAAATTACTCTTTTTCACTGACAAAAAAATAGTCTTATCATGAATATATAGAAAGGTCACTTTGAAGGGTATAGTTGCAGATGTTCTTGAGTTTTCCCTTTGAACCATTGAAAACAACTAGGATTCTGGATTATCAATAACAAAAATAACAAAAATCATGTAACACATCAATGGATGCAGAAAAAGTTTTTGATAAAATACAGCAGTCATTCTTAATTAAAAAAAAAATTTGAAAGAATAGTTATAAAGGAATTTTTTTCCCTAAAAATGATAAGAAGCATCTACCTAAAACCATCAACAAGTATTGTTTATAATAGGGATATGCTAGAAGTCTTCTCAGTAAGTTCAGAAGCAAAACAAAGATTCTATTTATCATCACTATTAAATAATAATGCAACAATAAAGGCAAGCAATAGCAATGAAAGAAGAAAAAGAAATCGAAGCAATTCTATTGGGCAGTGAGATATTAAAACTGTTGCTTTTGTAGACAGGTGGTAAAATATTTGGAAAATCCTAAAAATTGAGCTAAAAAGTTAGTGGAAACAATAATTTCAGAAAAGTAGAAGGATATAAAATAAACTTGCATAAATGAGGTACCCCATTTAAAATATTTATAGACAATGTAAATTACCTGGGATTATGCCTGACAAGACAACCTAGGAACTATGTGAACATAATTTAAAAAAAAAAACTTTTTATACCAACAAAGCCATATTTAAATCATTGGGGAAGTATTAATTGTTCATTGGCTGGCAGAGGCAATAAAATAAAAATAACAATTTTATTTAACCTACTCTGTTTATTCAATGCCATTCCAATTAAATATCAAAATTTTATTTTACTGAGCAAAAAATGAATAACAAATTTATTTAGAAGAACAAAAGGATAAGAATGATAAAGGAAATAATGGAAAAAATGCAAAAGAAGGAAATTTATCAAGATTAAATCTTAACCTATATTATAAGATCTTCAACTATATATAAACTATTCTAAACTGGTCATGAAATAGAAAAATAGATTAGTAGAACAGATTTGGCATGCAATACACAGGCACAAATGATTACAATAATCATGGGTTTCACAAATGTAAAGATTCAAGCTTTTGGTACAAGAATGTATTATTTGGTTAAAAAAATTGAGAAACCTGAAAAGCAGTCTGGCAGGATTGGACATAAAACAGTTTTACACCATTTGCCAAAATAAGGTCAAAAGGAATGCATCACCTAGATAGAAAGGAGGGCATCATAAGAATATTAGAAAAAAACATGAAACATAATGTTACTATATAAAAACCAATATAAATAAACAAGATAGAGTATTATGAAGTTTAAAATGGATAATTTATATTACATTAAATTGAAAGTTTTTTTTAACAAATAAAATAAATGTAACCAAGATCAAAAGGCAAGGAAAAAATTAGGGGAGAATTTTTTACAGTTTCTCAGATAAAGGTCTCATATCTAAATCATATGAAGAACTATATCAAATCTATAAGAATATAAGTTATTCACCAACTGATAAAGGGTCAAAGGATATGAATAGATAGTTTTTCTGAAGAAATCACAACTATATATATATATATATTATGTAAAATTACTCTAAATTACTTTGATTAAAAATTCAAATTAAAATAATTTTGAGATATCTCACACCTCTCAGTGTGAGAGGCTATAATTTTGGCTAAAATTATAGAAGAGGAAAGCAATTTAATTTAATTTAAGCAGGGGATATGAAAACAATGAGATAGTAATTAGCTGTTGGTGGAATTGTAAAATCCAGGCATTTTGGAGAAAAATCTAGCATTATATCCAATGAGTTATAAAACTGTATATATCCTTTGATCAGCAACATCACTATTAAGACTGTTTCTCAAGGTGAACAGGCGTGTTCTAAAATAGTTCAGCAATTCTCTTTGTTATGGCAAAGAACTGGAAATTGAGGGGGTATCCATCAATTGGGAAATAGCTAAATTTTGGTATATGATTGTGATGGAATACTAGTGTTCTATAAGTAATGAAGAGCTCAATGATTTTAGAAAACTTGAAAAGATTTGCATGAATCCTGCAAACTTTGCAGTGAAGAGAAAAATGTGCAGAACTGTGAGAATGTTGTACACAGTAGCAGCTTCTAAGGACAACTGAATGATTAAGTCATTTTGAGTATTGTAAATATTCAAATTGGTTATAAGGGAACTATTAAGATGCTATCTACATCCAGAGAAAGAAGTGATAGAAAAATTCGTATAGTATGGTTTTATATGCTTTATATTCACATACAGAGAGAGAGAGAGATATGTGTTTGTGTGTATTTATGTCTAATGACAATGTATTTGATAACATAAATAGCTTAAAGATAAAGAATTCCCTATTCTATATGTAATTCTGACAAAAATAGAAAGCACTATGGAAGAAATTAGACTTAAACTAACAACATCTTACATCTGGTACAATGATAATTTCACAAAGGATCTGTCACCTTGAAACAGAATCATACCATTAAAAACATGAAAGAAAAACAGATTATATATATGCTTAACTATAGGCAGGAACTAGATTATTCTCCACAAAAGGTATTGAGGCTATTAGAAAAGGAAGACTAGACAATTCTGATTACATATATTAGTAAACTTCAGTACAATCAAAGTTAATGCATCTAGAGATATTAAAGGAAGTGAAAAAATTAGGTGGAGCCAATCTTTATTATCAATTTTTTTTTCAGTGAAGTGTTTGATATATAAGATAAATAGACTAACCACACACATGCATGCATATATATTTTCATATGTATTTATATACACATGAATATGTAGATATGTTTGTATATACATACATATGTATATGACAAAAAGCCATTGAACACAATTACAAAACACTTTCCACATAAATAAAGTCAGATCTAATCTCTTGGGAAAATATCAAGTGCTCATGGGTAGGCTGAGCTAATATAATAAAAATGACAATACTACCTAAATTAATCTACTTATTCAGTGCCATGCCAACCAAACTCCCAAGAAATTACTTCACAGAGCTAGAAAAAAATAATAACAAAATTGATCTGGAAGAACAAGAGATCAAGAATTTCAAGGGAGTTAATGAAAAAAAAAATGCAAATGAAAGTGGTCTATATATACCAAATCTAAAACTATATGATAAAGCAGTGGTCATCAAAACCATTTGGTATTGGCTAAGAAATAGAGTAGTCAATTAGTGGAATAGGTGAGGTTCACAGAAGAAAATAGTCAATGACTATAGTAATCTAGTGTTTGACAAACCCAAAGACCTCAGTTTCTGGGATAACAACTCACTATTTGACAAAAAAATTTCTGGAGAGATTGGAAATTAGTATGGCACAAACTAGGCATTGACCCACACCTAATTCTCTATACCAAAATCAAAATGGGTTCATGATTTAGACATAAAGAATGATACTATAAGCAAATTATGAGGACAAAGGATGCTTTACTTCTAAGATCTGTCCAGAAGAAAAGAATTTGTGGTCAAATCAGATCTCAAGGATATTGTTGAAGGCAAAATGGATAATTTTGATTATATTAAGTTAAAAAGGTTTTTTACAAGCAAAACTAATACAGATAAGATTAGAGGGGAAGCAATAAACTGGGGGGAAAATTACATCTATGGTTTCTGATAAAGGCCTTATTTCTAAAATATATAGAGAGAATTGACAATAGAATTCAATCTGTTCTACAATTGAAAATGGTCAAAGGATTTTAATAGGCAATTTTCAGATGAAGAAATTAATACCATTTCTAGTATGAAAAATGCTCTAAATCACTAATGATCAGAGAAATGCAAATAATACAACTCTGAGGTACCACTGCATACCTCTCAGATTAGCTAAGATTTCAGGAAAAAATAATCGCTAATGTTGGAGGAGATGTGGAAAAACCGGAATACTAATACTGCACTTTTAGTGGAGTTTGAGCTGTTCTAACAATTCTGTAGAGCAATTTGGAACTATGACCAAAGGACTACCAAACTGTGCATACCCTTTTCTTGGGCTTGTATTCTAAAGATATCAAAAAGGAGGGAAAGGGACCTACATGTGCAAAAATAGCACCTTTTTTGTAATGGCAAAAAACTGGAAACTGAGTGGATGCCCATCAGTTGGAGAGTGGCTGAATAAACTATAGTGTATGAATATTATTGTTCTATAAGAAAGAATCAGCAAGATGATTTCAAATAGACCTGGAGAGACTTATATGAACTGATACTAAGTGAAATGAGCAGAACCAGGAGAACATTATGCACAGCAACAGCAAGATTATATGATTATCAGTTATATGAAGAAAGACATCTGTACTCACAGAGAGGACAGCAGGAACTGAATGTGGATCACAATATAGTGCTTTCATTCTTTTTGTTGTTGTTTGCTTTTATTTTTTGCTTTATTTTTTCTTTCTCATTTTTTTTTCCTTTTTGATCTGATTTTTCTTGTGCAGAATAATATTTGTGGAAATATGTATAGAAGAATTGCATGTTTGACTTATATTGGATCACTTGCCATCTTGGGAGGAGAGTAGGGGGAAGGGAAATGCCAGAAAAGGAAATTGATGAATTCTAGAGGTGCTTTATGAAAACAGGTATATTAATGTATACTAATGTAATGTAGAAAGAAAATTGAAGCAACATCCACAAATTTATTAAATTGTACATACCCTTTGACCCAACTACTAGATCTCTATCCTAAGGATATCAACTTCTATCAAGGTTTCACTGCTGAATGGAAGAAGGGATTATAAAACTCTTTTTTTTTTCCTGCAGTGGAA
Organism: Antechinus flavipes; assembly: GCF_016432865.1. NCBI lineage: Eukaryota > Metazoa > Chordata > Mammalia > Dasyuromorphia > Dasyuridae > Antechinus > Antechinus flavipes. The sequence goes on along the minus strand of NC_067400.1, from coordinate 622,121,417 downwards.
AGACAGTAAAACTGCCCTCACTGTCAATTAAGGAATTATTTGATTCTCAATTATAACCCTCTATTTAAAGTTAAACAAATCCTTTCTAATATCTGAAAATCAGTCCGTATAATTATTAAATGAAGGAATTGAATGAGTTAACATCTCAGAGTTATACCCAACTCAGAAGTTCCTCACATAGTCTCAATATACAAGCCAACAAAGATCCTCAGAGAGAAGATGATTTAAGGATGATGGTGTTTCTGTGAGTCTAAGATCAAGGAAATGGCTAAATAAACAAACTGAAGTGCAGTATTTGCAATAGAATTGGGAGATGGCTATAGATGTGCTTCCTGAGGATTGGAACAGCACAGTGATCACACAAACAGGAGGTATAAGGAAACTTGATAATATGAAAGAACATATATAAAAATTCATTTCTGCCTTTTGTTGCTGAAACTAACTTTGGAAATTGCATTAGGACCAGTTAAGCAGTGACATCCAATGGGTCTGTACATCAACATCGTGTTTAGAGATAAGAAAGTCATCATAGCTGTTAGAGTGGAAACACTGGAGACCACCAATTCCAGTCTCCTCATTTTAAATATGAGAGAGCTGAGGCAGTTAATTGACTTACCCAAAGTCACATAATAAGTGCTATTACTCTTATTTTGAGATGAGACTGAGACTGAGAGAGATTAAGGTACTTGCCATGGTCACACAGCTAGAAAGTGTAAAAAGCAGGATTCCAATTCCAGTCTTTCTGACTCCATGACCACAGCCTAACCATTGTTCTATCTAGCACTTTATAATATGCAGAGGATTTTTCTCTCAGCTGGCCTTTGAGGGAGGCAGATCAAGTATTGGTACCCATTTTACTGTTGAGTCAAGTGAACAGGACTCCAGTAAATGGCAGAGATGGAATTAAGTCTCTCCTCCATCCTGTCCATGCCATCCTGACTTCCTTGAAGAAAGGAATGACTCTCAGATATAAATGTGAGATCATATAAGCACAGGAGTCTTTAGTCTCCTCAGAAGGAAAATAGATTCCCTTTTACCAAAGTGCATGAAGTATACCTTAGTGAAGGAAAAAGGTTTTATTTTCAAACCTCTGCCTGGGCCAAGAGTCCATATTTGATATAGATATAGATTGATATAGATATAGAGAGAAAACTGGGGGTTCTATATACATATACATATACATATATGTTGGGGGTCTGAAGGGCAAAGAGAAAATGGACAAAACTGTAAGCATCTCCAGATATCACATACTACAGGCCTTCAAGCAAAGTGAGGGGAGTACTATACCCTGTCAGAAAAGATGAAAGAAAAAAGGAAGAAATAAATTTCTTTGTGTCTGAGTTTGACTTCTAAGGTGTGTATTTGTCAATGTATGTATGTATTTAAAAGTGGAAGTGGGCAAAGGGAAAGATGGAAGAAGTCAGTGTATGTCTGAGTAGAGCATCCTCAGAAATTTTTGGAGTGGTGATCACAGCAGTGTTTACTATCTTCAGAGTTGCTCTGGTTCTGGCACTGATCATGGCCATTTCCTTGATTTCTTTGGACCTTCAAATAACAACATAAGACAATTGTATTATATCTAGAAGATCTAGGAGATCCCAGAAATCTTAATAATTTGTAGTAGCAGTAAACTCAGTGGTTAGTGAAGGCAGGGAGGTTGCCATTTCTTCTCCCAGTACCTCTATGAATATGCCCATTTTGCTTATTGAGTGCCCTGAGAAGCAAAGGGAATTTTAGACAGTTGGGCAACTTCTGTCAGAGTCAAGATTCCCATCTTCCATCTCTGTCTCTTGTGCATCTGCCATTGGGTCAAACGTCTATATTAAATTGAAAAGGAAGGAGCCTTTCAGTCAGGGATATACTAATAAATATTTAACCCCATCCCTCAAAAAAAAAAAAAACTATGCTCAACACAATTCTCATTTTTATCAGAGTTAATAACATTTTGATTGCTTTAACTCTAGACAAACAACAAATCAATGCCCTGCTTTGTAGTACTTTGCTGATTTTCAAGGTGTAAATATTCACTGAACATTTAACAATCAGCTGTTGTGATCCAATTTAAATTGGCTCAAGCATACCTCGATTTTTAAAATAGAGTGATTAAATTAGATAACTTCTAAATGCTATAACCTACACAGAATGTTTTTTTCTAAATGTATTTTTCAGTGATTGAGTGTCAGTGTATTCCCACTTGGTCTGTTCTTGATGAATATGCCAGCCAACGATCATCTCCAGAGAGAAGACTATGTATAGATGACAGCATAGTTGTACAAGCAGAGCCAGGGATATAAAAACAAATAAGCACAGAAGAAGTAATTGGAGCGGATAAGGGTGCTGTTTATAGAAATGATCTCTGAGGACTTGGACATTACAATCATTGCAAATGTGTCATCATACTTGACAATTTCAGAAAACGCATATAAGCTTTTTCAGTTCTGCCTTTTCCTGCAGCAACTGCCATCAGGAGTCATGAGAAGCAACTGAATCATAGCAGCCTATTAGCCTATTGATCATCATTATTTTATTTGTAAAGGTGAGTTGGACCCCAAAACTAGAATCACTGGGATCACATATTTAGAGCTAAAAAACAAGTCCAACTTCCTCATTTTACACATGAGGAAACTTAGGTTAAGTGAAATTGAGTTTCTTGCCATATATGTGTGTGCATGTTTATGTGTGCGTGTGTGTGTGTGTGTGTGTGTATATACATACATATATATATACATATATATACATTTATACATATATAAAATATGTATATATGTATATATGTGGTATTTTTTTCCTTATACAGAAGATTTCTTTCTCAAGTGCCTTTTGATATATAAAGTTGTACCCAACTTAAAGTTGAGAGAACTGAGGGTCAGAGAAGTGTAGAAAGTTGCAAGGGTCGGACTAAAACCCAGAGTTTTGTTATTTCAGATCAGTTCTCTCCATCACACAATGCTGCCCTCTCTGAAATTTCAGTTAGACAAAAATACAAACTCCTAGATATGAAGAAGCAACTAAAAGAGTCTATAGAATCTCTTTCTCTGAGGATCATTTTAAAAAAGCGTATTCTACAAGGTAGAAAAGTCACTTTTGCCAGATCTTTCCCACATAAGGAATCTATGATTGCTTGAGGAATGAACACATCACACATGTTCAAGTGCTCTGGAAAGCAAGGGCAGTGGATCTGGAAATATGTGTATTTTCCACAGGGAAAGACATGTAAAAGGGGTGGCCAGGGTGGCCTGGGAGTCAGTCAGTTTGCCACCTTCTTAACAACCCTACCTCTGGCAATGAGACCAGCCACTCCATTCCATACACTGGACCTCCACCCTCCAGCTTCACACCTCAAAAGACAAGTCCTACACAGTTTCCAAGCTCTGTACCCTGATTTTTGAGCAGCTCCATGGCTATAAACAATTAGTGCTTCAAGGTAGAGAAAACGCCAATTGATTCATTCCTTTACAAAGGGCGGCCATGATAATAAGCAAGTAAATGTCAGGAAAGGCGTCTTTCTTCAAAATCTCATGAGTTAGAGAAAATAATAGGATGTTTATATACTTTCTTTATATGTGTATATGTATATATTTTTGTGTGTACCCATGAATGTATGTGATAGGAGAAGGGGTGACATACAGAGTTTCCTGACTTCATTACTTACTTCAATGAATCTATTCTATTTCCTAACATTATTTTCAACAACTAGATCTTTTTCCACTCTTGAGATATCATTTACTTTTTATTAGAAAGAACTAGTTCTCCATTAGGACCTCAAACTGAGTTTTTATAGGGCACCTACTACAGATCAGACACCTTCATTCATCCATTTGAGGTATTTGCCAGAATGACCTGGTAAATATGTATCTACATCTAAAGTCTCAGTGATCAAGATGACCAGGTCTCTCAGAATCACCCAATTTCTTCATTTTACACATAAGAAAACAGAATGTCAGGCAAGGAAAGGGTTTCCCTAAGGCACATACAGAGAAGAGACCCAGCAAGATCCAAACTCAAGTCTTCTTATTCCAAATCCATAATAATGGCAGTATCCAAACCTACTATTTCATAGCTGTGGGAATCTTCTGGTGTGGAAACTCCCTCCACCTGGGCAAATTTGTACTTCTCACCTAAATAACTGGGGACTCTAATGTGCTGTAATGCACCCAGTTTAAGAAAGCTAGTCAGATGCAGGCCTTAAAGCATGACATCAAGATTATTCATCCCCCCACCTCAGCATTAACTCAAGGCTATATAGTACCTTAAAATAAGCAAAGAAGTTTCTGTCCTTTTCTATTCCCTGTGACTCTAGAACTATTTCCTTCCAATTGTGATATTTCACGTAGACTACCCCAGATTGCAAGGCTTTATCCTTCCTTGTTTTTGCTATAAATTGCCAAAAGCCAATTAAACTGAGAGAATTGCTTTGATACTGTGATTTCTGATACAGTACAGTACATTATTTCTGATACAATACAGTAATTGTAATTATTACTGGGTTGCCATTAATAAACTACTATATCAAGTCATTCTTTGGTGCAGTGACAAAAGAAATTCAAGCACCTTTTGCTAACTAGATATGAATTTATTTCTTGGTTCTCTAGACAGACTGGGACTATCAAATAATACACAAAGAAGATACGGATATTCACCTTATCTGTTTGAGGACTCAAGGGCAAAAAAATCAAAAGAATCTTTGTGTCCATTGGCAAATGCAAATTGAATATATCTGTATGTCTACTTTCAATATACAATAATGATGACAACACAAATGAACTAAAAAATTAAAAATAATAATATCAACATCACTTAAATATGGTGTTTTAAATACAGTACTTTGAATGCTTATTTTGCCCTTTAAGCCTTGAACAGCCTCATGAACCACTTCTCATGAATAGCAAAACTGAATATGAGTGAGGTAAAAGAATTTTCCTAAAACTGAACAGGTACAATTCTTCTGACTCTAGGATTATTGTCTGTTCTGAGATCTCCATTGGGATTTCATTCAGGGAAGGAAAGCTAAATAAATGTGAAGAAGTGACAGGTTTTTTTTTTCCTTTTTGCTCTTTTCTCTTTGCTAATACTCCTTTTCTCTTCATCAGAATAAGCATCATTTCAAAGGATGGATCCATCTCATCCTCAGAAATAATAAGGAAAAAAAAACCTGAACAAATCCAAGGATTCTGTCTTACCAAAGTCTAATATATCTTTAAATATTTTCCCAAGACAAAAATGCTTGGGCTGAGAGTAGGAGTCCAGAAGTCCATCCCTTTAGAAAGAAAGGAAAAACTGCTACAGTATTGAAATCTCAAGTAAGGGAGACGAAGAATTTAATTTTCATGGCTCAGAAATACCTGGGGAAGCAAAAAGTATTTCTAAATGCAGGTAGGTGGGGCAAGACAAAAATAGACAAAAATAACAGAGAGAGATAGAAAAATAGACATAGAATCAGAGACACCGAAAGAGAAATACAGAGAAGAGAGACACAGAGAGACAGATCCTGAGAGTCACAGAAATAGAAAAAAATAGACCAATAGTGAGAATTATTACTAGAAGGAGTTTGCAAAGAATGGCCTTGTTATTAACCCTGCTCCTTAGACAGTGTTCTGTAAATAAAGAAAACAAAGCAAATGTATTTATGATTTCAATGATTTCTAAAAACTGATCAGGCATGAAGTCTGATGATTCTTAGAATAAATAAGAATGTGGATACAGGTCAATCTCAACTCAGTAATTCTCACTGAGAAACTTATTCATTCATTTAACAATTTGTTTTTTTTAGCTTTATTAATTTTAAAGAAATATAAAGTAGAAAAAGAAAAAAATATCTATTAAAAGCAGAACATAAGGGAGGATTCAAAATAGAAAGCAATAAATTTCCATTTTAAGAAAGTCTATATAATGAATACTCCACCTTGTATTCAGAACTATCCATCTTTTCTTTACCTCCTTATAGGTTTTCTTTTGTTCTCTGCTATTTATTTTATTTACTTTATTTGCTTTTATTTACTTTATTATTTTTCCCTTCCTCCTATCATCCCTGAAGGATGCTGAATTTAAACATGGATATGTTTATGTGTGTGTGTGCTTACACACACATATATTCAGATATATATATAAATATGCATTCATAATACATACCTTTATGCATACACATATGCATACACAAATATCCATATTAATATACATAATATAGACATAATACAAAATGTCTGTGCATATATATCTATTATATATCTAGCAAGTACTGAGGTACTTACTAGATGTGTGACCTTAGGCAATCAGTTAATTGTTTTATGCCTCAGTTTTCCCATCTATATAAAAAAAAGTCACAATGATAGCACCTACCCCCCAAGATTGTGGTGAGGACAAAAATGAGATAATATTTTTACTTTACTTTTCAAACCCTGAAAACAATGTATAATTATAAAATATATGAAATATATTTTAAAATATACATGTATTTCTTATTTTTAAATTTTGAAATATATGTATATCACATATTATACACACATATATTACATACATGTATATAATAATAAATTAAATAAAATATATAAATATTTACATTATATGTATGTAACTATATGTGTACATGCATAAATCCAATAGGTATGTATACCTAATGAAATAGTATTATGGGATAGGTATGGTAGACAATGGGAGAAATGAAAGGGGAGTTTTGTGCTCTCAAGAAACATACTATTAAGATATTGCTACTTTTCAGAAGAAAAAAAACTACACTAAGGCAATAAGTATATACAAGAGGTACAGTATGACCTAAGAATGGAAAAAGTTAATGGGAAGTAGGATAATCAGGAAAGCCACTTAGAGGGGCTGAAGCTTTGCCTGGCCCCTAAAGAATGATAAGACTACAATGATGTCTTTCTGAGAAAAGATGGCTCAGAGTGTGCTGAAGCCAGTTTCCATTATTCATTATTTTGTGTGTACCCAACTCTGAAATTAGCAGAAGACACACAGCAAAGTTTGGTAAATCATTTTGTTTAGTTTTTTGTTTAGATCCAGTACAGATTAAATTTAAACTGTCCTATTTTTCAGAGAGCAGGTTGTTAAACATTTACAAATGTATGAAAGAGAATATTCAAGCTATAAATTGAAGAGGAGATGGTAAGTCAATATTTAAGTTATAGATGCCATAGAATCCAATTCTATCCTTATAGATGTACCTAAAGTGCTGAAAGGATCTGCCACCAGCCACAGCTTGTTAGTTACATAGCAGTAACCAAATCCCTAGTCTTCTTGATGCATAAAACAGTGTGAATATAATCTATTATGTTCTAGTTTGTCAAGCTGGAGTGTTTCTTGCTTCTAAAGGGATTCCCAAATCCAGATTTTTCAGTCCTGTGCCCCTTTCACAAAGTCATATATCTTAGCACCTCAGAGAAGGTGAACACTGGAGAGATCAGCTGAACCCAGAAGACCAGGGATTTACAAATTCAGATGGAGTTCTATGACTCACAAAGGTTCCATCATGGCCCTGTTTTTTTTTTTTTTTTGGTTGTTGTTGTTTTGTTTTGTTTTGTTTTTTTTACTGGAGAAAGAGTGTTGCTGTTAACAGAGAACCTCACAGTGCAGTCCCTGTAAAATGGATATCCTTAAATACTTTAGGTTGTTTTTATAATTCTTTTTTTATTTTTATAATTTTATAAATTTTTCATAATTTTTGCATTTTTATAATTTGTGGAATTTATAATTCCACAAAGGTGAAGCAATAAACCACAGAGAACAATTGAATCATCTACAATATCACACATGTATAATGACAATGTCAATTCTCATCTCTTCCCTTATTGATACTAATAACAATTATTAAAAGTAGGAAATAAGCTGGGATTGATACTAATTGTTGTTTAGTTGATTTTAGTTATCTCCAACTCTTTGTGACTCTATTTGGGTTTTTTTTTTTTGGCAAAAAAAAATACTTGAGTGGCTGTCCAACTCATTTTACAGAAGAGGAAACTGAGGCAAATGGTGCAAATGACTTGCCCAAATTCACAAAGCTAGTCAGTATCTGACAATGGATTTTAACTTAGATTAAACTTTATCCACTGTGGCAGAGAGCATATTATTATTATGATAATACTCATAATCATTAATAATTATAACAACAATTCACAATTACATAGCATTTTAAGGTTTTCAAGGCACTGTACATATGATATCTCAGAAATAACCTTAAGATAGATGCTATTATTCTTTCCATTTTGCAGATGAGGGAACTGAGGAAAAAAGATGTCAAATGACTTTCTCAGAATCACACAGCTAGAAAACCTCTGAGGCCAAATTTGAAGTGAGATCTTCCTAGCTCCAAGTCCAGTGTCCTATCTAAGGTACTACCTAACTGCTGAAAATCAAAATAAAAATAAAAAGCCATTTTAATGTGCACCAATAGGGAGATTTTAGAAGAAATCAAAGGAAATTTGGTTGCACAGCAATTTCTTTCCATTCCCTCATCTGATCCCACAGGAAAACAATTCCAGAAACACCCTCCTATGGAGGAATGGAATCAAACTACCACTGGTTTCTTCTTACTGGGACTGTTTCCCCCAACAAAAACTGGCCTGCTCCTCTTCCTCCTTGTTGTTCTCATCTTCTTAATTGCCTTCTTGGGTAACTCAACCATGATTCTCCTCATCTGGATGGATCACCATCTCCATACTCCTATGTACTTCCTACTCAGCCAGCTCTCCCTCATGGATCTCATATATATTTGCAGTACAGTTCCCAAGATGGCCGTCAACTTCCTATCTGGGGACAATTTCATTTCTTTGGTGGCTTGTGGATTCCAAAGTTTTTGTTTTTTAGTCATAGCAGCTGGTGAAGGGTTACTCTTGGCCTCCATGGCCATTGACCGTTATGTAGCCATTTGCCGTCCCCTCCATTATCCTATTCTCATGAACAAGAGAATGTGTTTGCTGATGATTGCTGGGTCCTGGGTCTCTGCATCCATCAATTCCATTTTCCATACAGTGTATGCACTCTGTATGCCCTATTGCAAGTCCAGAGTCATTAACCATTTTTTCTGTGATATCCCTGCCATGGTGCCTCTGGCCTGTATAGATACCTGGGCCTATGAGTACACTGTGCTCTTCAGCACCAACTTGTTTCTTTTGGTCCCTTTCATTGGTATCATGGCTTCCTATGGCCGGGTTCTCTATGCTGTTTACCACATGCACTCAACACAGGGGAGGAAGAAAGCTTTCACGACTTGTTCCACCCACCTGACTGTGGTCAGCTTCTACTACGCCCCATTTGTGTACACATATCTAAGGCCCCCATCTCTGCGCTCTCCAGAAGAGGACAAGAACTTGGCTGTCTTCTACACCATCCTCACCCCCATGCTTAACCCCATCATTTATAGCTTGAGGAATAAAGAGGTTCTGGGAGCTTTCCAGAGAGTCCTTGGAAGATCCTTACCCCAAAAAGAGTAGCTGAGCATATAAAATCGCAGGAACAGAATGAAAAGTAATCTTTGAAATTATGTAGCCATTATCATATTGAACCTTTGAGGCTATTGAGGCCTTAAAATTCCACCAGTCCAAGATGTCTATATCAAGGAAATTTATTCATTTAGCATCTAGTATACATTAGGCACTGAACTAAGTGCTAAGAATGTCAGCTGAGTATATAGAGAGGAGAAGATGGCCTTTTCATATTCTCGGGTTAACATTCCTTATATTGTAGCTTTAAGGATGTTAAAAAAATTATCACAGAAAAGAAAATTTAACTTCTATATTCAAGATTTTAGATTAACCAGTAAATTGATATAACTCATATATTCATCTCCAAACAACCATAAAATAGTATCCCCAAAAAAATTCCTGGAATATTAGAACCAGCAAAAAAAATTGGAATAAAATAATCTTTTGCCAAAGAAACTTGGAAGAGAGCAAAAAATAATTTTTTCCTATTTCCTACTCAGCCAGCTCTCCTTCATGGATCTCATGTATATTTGCAGTACAGTTCCCAATACTTGAATTGTTTCTTTCTGGTCAATTGCAGTATTTTCCTCTTGTTATGATAGTCCTACAATGTGACTGCAATGTTCCTTGTAGTTTTTGTTTAGAGCTCTCTTTTCTGAGGTGTTATTGTTAGTCTATATAAATATTGCTATCAATAATGAATTAAATTAGTTAATATGTACATTAATACATGTATAATAAATACATGAATAAAAGATTAGCACAGAGCAGAAAAGGAATTATCCCTTCAAGTCAGCAAATTAATCAAAGATTCTGAGTCCTACTGCAGTGGAGAAGGCAAATGCCAATGCCAGAATCCCCCACTGATATAATGTGCCTCAACATAGTCAGTGGAGTAAGATGTCAGACTTATAAGGGCTTAAGGAAAGGGGCAGCAGCAAAAGCTGGGCCCTCATCATAGTGCTTCAGCAAAGCTACAAGCATACAGACAACCTTCAGTGACTAGAACTCTATGTCTTTCAGTGTAGCTCCCAGAAACTACAGAAACATTTTTAACAGACTCAATATGTGTACTAGACATCAATACTAGAATGCCAGCTCAACACCATGCAATCTGCAAATCCCTACAGCCTCCAGCAGTACCAGATACCCCCATCTCTTACTCTCAGTGCAACACATACAAAAGTCCTATGTGAACTACGGGGTAATATAAGTGAAGCACCAGGTAAATAGCCAGGGCCAGCAACTTTTGATACAACTTGAAACAGTGTTCCTTACACTCTGGGGAACAGATCTCAAATATAAAAGAAATGGAAAAGCCCTAAAAGATGCACAAAAGATGTTGTTAATAACAACAACAACAAAAATAATCTGACTGTAGAAAGTTATTATAACAGAGAAGATTAAGAACCAACGGGAGATGAGAATAACAATTTTAAAACACCTATGGGGGAAAATTCTAAGGAAAAATAGGAAGTTATATGAAACCTAGAAAGAACTCATGGAAAAGCTCAAAAAGAGTTTAAAATCATATAAGAGAAAAATAAGGAAAAATTGGAAAAGAAATGAAAGTGATGCAAGAGAATTATGGCAGGGTTGGGGGAGTTAGCAGCTAAGAAAGAGAAAACAACTGCTGAAAAGTGGAATTGGCCAAAGAGAAAAGAAGTACAAAAATCCAATGAAGAAAACAACTCCTGAAAAAGTAGGTTAGAAACTAATTTTAAAATCCTTAAAAATTAGAATTAGAAAAATTATAGAATGACTATAAGACATCAAGCGTTCATTAAACAAATTCAAAAGAATGAAAAGAATAGAAGAAAATGTAAAATACTTCATTGGAAAAACAACTGATCTAAAAAAAATTGATTCAGGAGAGACAATGTCAAAATCATTGGGTTACCTGAAAACCCAAATCAAAAGAAGGACCCGAGCAACAACTTTCAAGATATTATGAAGGAAAACTGTTTTAATATTCGGGAACCAGAGGGCAAAGTAATCAATGAAAGATTCCACTTATCACCTCAGAAAAGAGAGCTCTAAACAAAAACTACAAGGAACATTGCAGTTACATTGTAGGACTATCATAACAAGAGGAAAATACTGCAATTGACCAGAAAGAAACAATTCAAGTATCAGGGAGCCACTGTCAGGATTACACAGGACTTGGTAGCTGCAATATTAAAAGTTTGGAGGTCATGGATTACAGAAAGAAAAGGAGCTTCGAATGCAACCAAAAACCATCTACTCAATGAAACTAAGCATAATACTACCAAAATAGATCATTCAATGAAAAGGAAAGAATTCAACTTTTCATAAGGAGAAAACCAGAATTAAACAAAGATTCTGATTTCCCACATCAAAACCCAAGAGCAGCCTAAAAAGGGAATAAGAGAAAATAAAACATAAGGGACTCAATGGAGCGAAACTGTTTATATTCCTGAGTGGGGAGATATTTGTAATTTAAAAAAACTATATCACTAATTATATAATTCATAATGTATATCCATTGTATTCAAATTCAATATAATGTTTTATTGGGGGAAGGGAGTGAAACATTAACTGAGGGAATCAGAAAAAGTTTCTTATAGCATGTGTTACAGGAGCTGAGCCTGGAAGGAAGTGAGGACTTCCTAAAAGCAGAGCTAAAGGAGGGCATTCAAGACATGCAAGACAGCTTGGACAAAGAGGAAGAGGTGAGAGATGGAAACTGCTTGAGGAACAGGAAGCAACATCAGGAAACTTTAGGGGGAGAAGAGAAGACACAACAGTTGTTCCATGTATTGAAGTAGGAATCTAATCAGAATAAAATAACAAAGAGATAGTCTTGTGACAATTAGAACTCAGTTAAGAATAATAACAAATTTACTGTGGAGTATCAGCGTGCTTGCACAACTTCCTCCAGTATAAACTGAGTAGTGACAGAGAAGATAAAAAGTGGTGACACTCTAGGATTGGTTTTGGCAAGCCATATATGGTGACAGAGCTCAGGTGCAAGGGTTTTGGAAGTATTTTTACATTTGTGTAGAAGAACCACACATATTTAACATACATTAGATCACTTGCCATCTAGGGGAGGGGGTGCAACAAGGTTTTGCAAGAGTGAATATTGAAAGCTCTCTATGCATATATTTTGAAAATAAAAAGCTAAAAAAAGTATATTACAATGTGAAGAGAAATAGAAAGCTAAAGGATCAAGATCAGGAAGGCAAAGTAAATAGCATAAAATTCAAATTAGGTAAAATGGACATAGATCTTGATAGCCATATTTATATAGAATAACAACAGCAACAACTAACATTTACTCATTCCTACTATTTGCCAGACACTGTTAAGCACTTCACAAATATGATCTCATTTGATCCTCACAACAACTTTGAGAGATAAGGGCTATTATCATCTCTGTGTTACAAGTGAGGAAACTGAGGCAGATAGGTGAAGTGAATTTTACAGTCACACAACTAGCAAGTGTCTGAAGCAGGATTTGATCTGATCCAACTCTAATACTCTTTCCACTAGAGTACCCAGTGAATACTCTGTGTCAAGGAAGATGGTCTGGAAGAGTGCAGACAGATGGAAAGCCTGAAGGTCAGAGTAAGGAGCTCTTAGTCAGACTAGAAGTATCCAGAGTTTTTGAGCTTAAGGATTAAGTGGTAGAACACTTATAGGTGTGGTAGGAACAAGCGAGTCACCAGTCCTAACTACATGCTGTGTCACTCTCAATGGCCTTGACACCAACGCACTTTCTTTCTATGCACCTTATCTCAAGACAAGCTTGATCATCCCTTCTCTATTAGCAATATGCTTCCTTTTAGGATCTGAGTGCTCAGGGTAGAGAATGGAGTAGGGAAAAGTGAATTAATCAGCCCCAGGAAGAGTTCTGGAAGGGACACTCAGGGGGTTCAATCAGTGAGATGCCCAAATATTGAGTAGAAGGGGGAGATAATTCTTTGAATGGGAAAAACTATGGAGTAGAGGGAATTAGGACCTTCTATAGAAAGGTAGGAAGTGCTGAGTTGTTTCAGAGAGTGACCTTTCTGAAATACCAGAGACAAGACACAGGTGACCCGTTTCTCACAAACTCCCCCAACTCTTCTTCCTGTTGTCCATTAAGGCAGCTAGGGTAAGAAGTAGAGAAGGCTTAGCTGATAAAAGTCATCTTCACTCCCATGGGTTTTAATGCTCTGAAAGATGTATTGTTTTTGGAAACAAGATTTGATTGTTAATAACAATAATAAATTATTTCCAAGATGTAATACATTTTATTTTTGGTCCTCCAATATTTAAGAAAAACATGTTGCTAAAAAAAGGTGGAGTAGATCATACAACTATTTTGATCAAGTCCTTTACAAATTTATGTCACAAAACAGCAACTCAATCATCATTGTTTCTAGGCAGTCCTGTTATATCTTTATCATCAACTCTTTAGTCCACTCTCTATAGTAGTTCTTTTCAAGCCTTATCTCTCTTCAAACCTCCCATGTTTCCTACACAATTCTCTCAATTGAGAATCTGAACTCATACTATATTAAAAAAATTTTTTTGCCAATTTTTCATTTGCCATGAGCTCCTCTCCTTCCTCATCTCTTATCACTCAGGTGCCTTCTGCCCTTCTCTCCTTTAGCCATGTCTCACATGAAGAAGTGGCCTTATTCCTTACCAAGACCAACACTTCCTCTTATTCAGATGATCTCATTCCAGGCTCTCTTCACCAATATTGACCCTCCATCATCCTCACACTCATTCATCTTATTTTCCATCTCTCCCTCTTTATTGGTTAATTTCCTACTATCTATAAAAATGTACATTATCTCTTCTTCATCCTAAAAAAATAAACCCAAAAAGAAAGGTCCTGAGAAAGAGAGATGTAGACTTTTCTGAGGCCCTTTCAGACTACAGGCTGTGATTCTGGCCTGAGTGGAAGTTGGGGAAAAGATATCACCACATTCACAGAAGAGGTGAAATTGAGGTAAATGACAACTAAGTGAAAAATGTGGAGAAAAGAAGAACCAGTAGAGAAAAGAGGAACCAGTTGTCAGAACACCTGCATTTAGCAAATATTCTTTCTCTTCATTAAATAAAAATACAAACTTTTTCTATGTGGCATGATGTTTTATATTGGTCCTTATTTCCAGTAATCTTGATACTGAGACACTATAAGCCCCTTCACAACAGAGACTATTTCCTGCTCTCTCTTTGTTTCCCCAGCACAGTGTTTTCTATACAATGAGGGTTTAGCAAATATTTGTTGGATTGAGTGGACTTTTCTATGCCCTGTTTATATACTCTTTCTGTTCCTTCTGCCCACAAAGCTAATAAAAGAGCTGTAGAATAGATTGTAATACATCAGAGAAATTCAGATATTATTGGATGACCTGGCATTTTATTTTTCACTGTCAATGGAGCCAATGGTTTCTACTGCATCATCCCCAGAGATTTGGGCTTAGTCATAAGCTAGCTAACTTTAATTTGGTCAATTTGGCTAAAGGATAGCATACTCATTAAATCTGAAGCTAGCATAAAGATGAAATAGTAGTTAACACACTGGATTATAGATTCAAGATCCAAAAGGTTTTGACAAGCACACATCATGAAGCTGCCAATACTCTCCTAATTATAATCTGAATTGGTTTCAAATAAATTTTGAATAAAATAAACAAAAAAATAATATAGATAGCACTAATGTGATTTTCAAAGACACTATGAACTCTGAGATATCCTTCAGTTTTGGTTTAGTGTCCTTCTTTTTTCTTTTTGAACTTTATAGAATATTGGGCTGACCTAATCAGATTAAATGTAATAAGAATAAATTAGAATTTATATTTGAGTAACCAAAAAATAAATCGACTTCATAAGTACAAAATGTGGTAGACATGGATATATAGCAGTGGTTGTTTTAAAAATTAAAAGACTAGAGGTTTTGGTGGATTAAAATCTCTTTCTGAATCAGCAGTGTGATGTAGCATCCCCCAAAAGCTCATGTGACTTTAGGCTACGTGAGGAGGGTCACAGCTTTCAGGAATAGGAGAAGTAAAACTAACTCCTTCAGTGCTCTGCATTCATCAGACCAATCTGGAGTATTGTGCTGTATTGTTTCATTTGTTTATTTTTCTGGATAGCACAGATTAAGGATGATATTGATAAGCTGGAGACCATCCAGAGGAGACAACTAGGATTGGGAAGCACTTTGCGTCCATGTACTGTGGTGATCAAATGAAGGAACCAGGAATGGAACCCTGAAGAAGAGAATAATGGGAAGAGACATGGGAGCTATCTGCAAGTGTTTGAAAGAACATTGGATGGTTGATGGATTAAATTTGTTATGTTTGGATGAGAGGGCAGAATCAGAAGCAATTGGAAGATGTTGAAAAGAGGCTAATTTAAGTTTCCCATCAGAAGAGGAAAAAACTTCTTAGCAATGAGAAATATTCCAAATTGGAATTCACTGCCCAAAAAAGTGGTAAGTTCCCTATCCTTGAAAGTTCAAGGAGAGGCTAGATGACCCATTCCTAGACATGCTATATTGAGGATTTCATTTGTGTATAAATTGTTTCTCACAACTCTTGAATTCTATACAGCCATACAGTGATGAAAAGATAAGTCTCTAGGGAGCATTTTGCTTTGGGGGAGGTCTATTTAAAGAAAGACTCTCAAATATAAGAATAGTTTCTTTCCGACTGGTGATATTATAGGAATCACTGATGACTTATTAGTTTCACTCTTACGAATAAATTAGCCAAATGGTCACACAACAGTCATATTTTTCACTGTTTTGTATAATACGTTTTTCAGATCATAAAACCTGCTAATGATCTTAGCATTCATAGAATCTAATGCCTTCATTTCTAAGAAGAGGAAATTAGACATTATAAGAAGTGTCTTGATACTAAAGTCTAATCAGAAGAAAGGTGGCTCCCTAAAAGGGCTTTTTATCCATCACCTTGAATAAAGTTGAAGATGTTCCTCCCATAAATGTTAAGGCACATCACAACCTTGTGATCATGATAGATTTGGTGTCCAAACACCAAAATTGTGGGAGATAGGAGGGATACAAACATGAAGTAACTCTTCTGTCTTAGGAAGAGCAGCATGTAATAGGAAGAGGAGAGTGGCACGTTAACTAAGGAAGAATTTTGTTGGATGGATTGTAAATGAACAAGAGGAAGTGTTAGGAACAAATTGATAAACAAAGAGTGATTAGAGACAGAGAACATTTGGTCATGAGACCCTTCATGTTGAATCACTTGTGGACTTGTCAAGAACTTAGATATCATTTGTTCCAGCTCTCTTATTTTTGCATCTAGAGGTATGGGACAACTAAAGCCCAAAGAAGTTAAACCTAAGGTCACTTAGCTATCAAAATGAAAGCAATAGCATGTTACTGCAGTGGGTGAATTTTCAACAGGAAATTAGAGGTCTAGATGTTGTGGGCAGCTAAAAAGACCATCTCTTCTTTCACATCCTGTGTTGTTCCCCAGATCCTTTAGCATGCTGCCACAAGGCACAAGATCAAAACCCACTTAAAAGACTGAAAAAAGAATCAGCAGAGAAATACAAAGAGAAAGAACATTATTTCCCAAACTACACAATTTGGGGTACACACAGGAGGACTGAGTCACATTATCAAATGAAGAAGATCAAAGATTCTGAAGTCTAGAGATAGGGGAAGGTCTTTGGATTTCAGGTTAAAGAATCATAAATGGTGCTGGGGCTGACTGGAACAGTAGCCTGATTAAAAACTAAGGAAGCAAGAGAGGCTAATGAATTTAGAATATACTAAAGCAATTTAGTTTTAGAAAGAAACATAGTTTAGCTTGGTTCTGGCAGGATCAAAGTAAATAGAAGCTTGCTTTTGTTTTCTTTTTAGAATTAGGGAAATCTGAACATGTTTGTAGGGGAACATGTCTAAGGGGAAAAGTACCAGTAGACAAAAGGAGAGTGATGACTGATGGAGTGCAAAATGGTCTCTAGAATTGGAACTTTGACAAAAAGGGAATGAGATAACATCAGCAAAGAGGAAGGAAAGTTATCTTTGGCCTTTGGAAGGAAGTTTTCCAGAAAAATAGGACAGAGCACAGGTTGGTATGCAAGATAAATAGACTAATCAAGCAAATGCATGCATATTTGTTTTCATATTTATGCATATACACATGATTATGTACATATATGTGTGTATACATATGTATATGACAAAAAGCCATTCTCCAAAAGACAAGTGGTCAAAAGGAATAACAATATAAAACAATTATTTTTGAAAGAATTTAAAAATATTAATGACTATATGAAAAAATTTTCCAAATCACTAATAATAAGAGAACTGCAAAGTAAAGCAACATTATTTTACCTCCCACCCTCCAAAATTGGCAAAAGATAATCAATAATGGAAAAAGTTAATATTGAAGGTATTGTGGGAAAATAAGCATGCTGGTGACTGTATATCAGCACAAACATTTTGGAAGCCAATTTAAATAATTAACAAAGAGACTGACATATTCATACTTTTTGGCTGTGAGTTCTACTATTAGGTATTTATAGGTCATTGAGGTAAATAAAAGCCCCATGCCCATCAAACTATTTATAGCTGAATCAGGCGGCTATATGGCATAATAGATAGAGCTCCAGTCCTGAAGTCAAGAAGACTTGAGTTCATATGCAGTTGGAAACACTTAATAGCTGAGTGATCCTGGGCAAGTCATTCAACCCTGTTTGACTTACTTCTTCATCTGTAAATGAGCAGGAGGAGGAAAGAGCAATCAACTGTGGTATCTTTGTAAAGCAAACAAATAAACACAGAAGCAGACAAAAGAAAAACCTTAAGAGGGGTCACAAAGATATAACTCAACAAAAACAACAAACTTATAGCAGAACTTTTCATAGCACACGGTGCTGGGAACAAGAAGATGCGAAATGATTCAAAAATGGCTAAATATTGGCACACTGATACAATAGAATGTCACTTTGCATTAAGAAATTGCAAACAAGATGAATAAAAAGAAGTATGAACTTACTTGATATTATACAGAATGAAGTAAGCAGAGCCTACAAAGCACTCTCTGCCATGACTACAATATTGAAAATGGAAAGAAAACAATCACAAAGGATTTTTAAGTGATTACTGAATCCCAAAGAATAAATCCCAAACAAACCAACTCAAAGACCTGCCTATCCTACTTCTTTTCAGAGGAGGGTATATGTGGTTGGGGGATGCTGAATGTTTTCAGACATCTTCAATGTCTTGATGAGGTTTCACTGACTTTTCTTTCTCTACCAATTCTAATTTCTTTCTTTCTTTCTTTTCTTTTTTAATTTGGCAGCTGGTAATGCAGGAGATACAGTGATAAGCCTGGATCCAGGAAGACAACAGTTCAAACCCAGTCTGAGCCTCTTTCTGGTTATTTGATCCTAGACAAGTCATTTAACTTTTCTCATCTAAGTTTCTTCTTTTGTAAATTGTAGATAATAATAATAGCCACCTCTCAGGAATGTGAAAATAAAGGGAGACATTTTTGCAATCTTAAAATATTATGTAAATGTAATTATTATTTAAAATACTATTTGTTATATGATATGGCTCTTCAGGAGGGAGACACACTTCCATTATCTCTCATTATTTAGGGAGAGATAGTAGGAGAAATTCTGGAAATGTCAAATAAAATATCTCAATACAAATATTATTTTTAGCATAATCAAATTGAATTTATCCTATTATTGTTTGAACTCCAACATAAGGCTATTAGGGTCCCTATTCAATTGAATCATATTGGACTTGGCTTCAATTTCAATAGTACCAGTTCTTCAGCTGCTGACCAAACAATGTAAGGAGTAATTATATTTCCAGTCATCCCCAACCTCCAGCTTTGTATTATTGACATATACATACGATCTACTGCAATCAGTATAGTTTTTGAAAGTGGTGCAATGAGTACAAAATCAAGGCAGTTTAGGATCCTGGAGCCTAATCTGCAAGTATCTACAGAATTCAAGCTTACTCTCCATGAAGACCTGGGAAGTTTTTTAAATGGCTCCAGATATTCAACTCAGGAAAGGATTACTCTAGAACCATCACTGACATCAAAATGAGTTAATGGAAGATGTGAAAGGGCAGCTCCACTAATTTAAGCCTGCTACTCTGAGAAAAGTAGCCTCAGGGGCCTGAAGGCATACCTCCAAGCCCCATCTTCCTATATCTACTGAAGATTCCTTCCTAGACCAAATCACAGCTAGTATCTCCTGCACTTCACTTCCTGGGCTGGAAGTAGGGAACCCTATCAATGGAGCTTAGGTATTCATTATCATAATAAGCTATTTTCCCTTGATCCTATCTGATCAACTCTCCTTCTAAAAAAAATGGAGAAAAATGAGATAGCTAGACCATAGAATAAAACCACAAAGGTTGCAAGAATGATGTCCAGAATTCTGCAATGTCAGATGAGAGTGCTTCAGAATAGGATAAGATGAAATTAAAGACAGATAGTCTGAAAAAAACATCTGAAGGAAGACAAAATTCTGAATTCAGAGATTCAGGAGCATGCTGGTAAATATTTAACAATCAGCTAACCAAAGAAATCTGAGAAACAATTTTTACTCAAAAATGCCTCTGATAAATGTCTCATTTCTCAAATATTTAGAGAAGTCAAATTTATAAGAATATAAGTCATTCTCTAATGGATAAATGATCAAGGCATCTGAATAGGCAGTTTTCAGATGAAGAAATCAAAGCTATGTCATATGAAAAATGCTCTAAATCACTAGTAATAACAGAAAGGAAAAGTAAAACAACTCAGAGATACCTATTTCATACCTATCAGACTGGCTAATATGATAGAAAAAAAATTGATTAACGTTGGAGAGAATATGGAAAAATTGGGACACATGCATTGTTGGTGGAGTTGTGAACTGATCCAACCATTCTGAAGAGTAATTTGGAACTCTATGCCCAAAGAGCTATAAAAGCAAGCATACCCTTTGATCTAGAATTCCATCATTAGGTCTGTATACCAAAGTGATCATAAAAAGGGGAAAGTATTTACAAATACAAAACTATTTATAGCAGTTTTTGTAGTGAAAAAAGAGTAGAGATAATGCTCATCAGTTGGGACTTGGCTGAACAAATCATGGTATATGATTATGATGGAATACTATTATGCTATAAGATATGTTGAGTTGGCAAATTTCAGAAAAATCTGGAAAGACATGAACTGATGCAAAATGAAGTGAGGAGAATGAGGAGAATATTGTACACAGTGACAGCAAAATTTCATGATGATCACTAGTAAATGACTTAATTTTTTTTCAAAAATATAGTGGTCCAAGACAATTACAAAGGACTCATGATGGAAAATGCTATCCACATCAGAGAACAAACTGGTGTATTCTGAACACAGATCAAAGCATACTATTTTTACTTTATTTTATGCCATTTTTTCTCTTTTGAAAACCATAGTTGTTTTGGGACATTCCTTCACAATGTCTACAGATTTTACAAGTTTGATCATGTATCAAATGACTTACCCACTTAGGGAGGGGAGAAGGGAAAGAGAGGAAAAAAAAATTGGGATTCATTTAAAAAAAAGTGAATGTCAGGGCAAAGCCAAGATGATAGAAAAAAGCCAGGTGGTTTCCTGAGCTCTCCCGTGTTTTCCTCAAGAACAACACTAAATCAAGCCTCTAAGTGGATGTTGGAGTTACCCACAAAAATTCAGAGAGAAATTACTTTCCAGCTTAAGATAATCTATAAGGACTCCAGGAAAGTCCTTTCTCACTTGGGTAAAAGGGGAGCACAGCCCAACTAACACATAGTGTGGGAAACTAAAGGGAGGCTCAGCCACAGCACAGGTCAACAGCAGAGATCCCTCATTTCTGATTCAGTGGGCCAGTGGCTCATCAGGCCATTTGTGAGGCTTCCTGACCTAGTATAGAAGTCAAAGTACTAGCCACTATTCTCTGTCATTACAGGCCAGCCAACTGCAATGGGAAAGCTGATAGCACCTGCAGCCCCAACACAGAAATCTAGATAAGGCTCCTGTTCTTCTGCAAAATAATAATAATAATAAATAAATAAATAAAAGAAAGTGTGGCATAGTATCCCTTGTGCCAAACTAGCAGAGCTCAACTCATAAGAAAAGAGAAAAAAGAGCCCTGATCACAGAAAGCTACTATGATGATAGAGAAGATCAGAACACAAACTCGGAAAAGGACAGCAATGGCAAAATGCCTACATGTGAAGTCTCAGGATGGTATATGAATTGTTCTGAAGCTCAAAACATTCTCTTGTAAAAGTTTTATGGATCAGAACTCTGTACTTGAAACAAGGATTCTTACATGGTATTAAATCAGTGGAATTGATAAGACAATAGTTATCTAGTTCAGCATGGTGATTAATAGTTCTCTAATTCAGTATAATTGATTTAAGCTTACAACAAATAATGATTCTCTAATGATATAATGATTGGTTTATACTTAGTATACTGCATATAAACAGGGATAAACTCAGCCAGAAAGATTCATTCCATTTCTCACCTTTGCTGTGGCTGGAGGCTGGAGATCCTAGTGGCTCTTCTGACAGACTCAGAAAGGGCTCAGAGACAGATTCAGAAGGGGACTGGAACAGATTGGGAGAAGACAGTGGCCGGAGGCTGGAGCTACAGACTGAGATAGACAAGCTCTCAGACTGAAACAGACTTCAAGACAGAGACCACAGTAGTCCCCCTGCCTTCCCCACAGCAACCAAGACACATTCTGGAGAACCCAAGAAAGGTAGCCAAAGCCCCAGGGAAGGAGACAAGACTTTGAAGAAAATAATAAAGAATTTGAACTTTATCCCTTGCTATTCTCATGGTGATTACTCTGATGAAACAAAAGTTGGTCTAGAGATCTCCAGAAAACAAAAAAGCTCAAAAAAATTTTAACAATTAAGTAACAAACATAGAAAAAAAATTGGGGGAAGAAGTGAAATCTATGCAAGAGAATTATGAAAAAACTCAACCACTTGGAAAAGGAAAAACAAAAATTGATGAAAACAAATCTTTAATAAATAATTTTGGCCAAAAAAGGAGAAAATATACTGAAGAAAGCAACTTCTTAAAGTATAGATTTGGTAGAATGTGGCAGGGGGGTAGGGAATCCACTGAACAAAACAACCCTTATAAAAAGTCAAATTGGCCAAACTGAAAAAAAAAAATAAAAAGCTAACTGAAGAAAATAATTCAGTAAAAATTGGAATTAGACAAGTGGAAATAAATCGCTCAATGCAACATCAAGAAGCAGTCATATAAAATCAAAATTGAAAGAAAAAAGAAACGAAAATATAAAATACCTCACTGAAAAAAAGTAACCCAGAAAGCAGATCCAGAAGAAATAATGTAAGAGTTATTGGGAGTCCAGTTGGGAGTTAGTGGATTCCCTGAAAGCCATGATGAAAAAGAAAAGGCCCTGGACAACATTTTTCAAGAAATTATCAAGGAAAACTGCCCTGATATTTTAACATTAGAGGGTAAAATAGTTATTGAAATAATCCACTGATCACCTCCTAAAAAAAGATACCAAAATGAAAATTCCAAGGAAGATTATATCTAAATTCCTAAATTATCCAATCAAGGAGAAAATAATGCAAGCAACCAGAAAGAAACAATCCAAATATTAAGATTCATAGTCAGGATTACTCAAATTTAGTAGCTTCCACATTAAAGTATTGGTGGGCCTGAAATACGATATTCCACAAGACAAAGAAGCTTGAACTACAACCAAATATCAACTCCTCAGAAAAATTGAACATAATCTTTCAGGTAAAAAGATAGACACTCAATGAAATGGTGTTTTTTAAAATCATTTCTGATGAAAAGACCAGAGCTGAAGACAAAATTTGATCTTCAAATATAAGACTTAAGAGAAGCATAAAAAAGATGAACAGGAAAAACAAAAATGTTACTTAAAGGTTAAATTGTTTACATTCCTACATAAGAAGATGATACTTGTAACTCTTGAGAACTGTATCTTTTTCAGAGCAGTCAGAAGAGATATATATAGAAAAAGGGTGTGGGTGTAAAGAAGTGGAACAATGATTGTACTGGGAAAAGAGGAAAGGGGAGCTAAAATGGTGTAAATTATATCACATGAAAAGGCACAAAAGACCTATTACAATATAGTGAAAGAAGGAAGAGGGTGAGTATTATTTGAACCTTGATCTCATTGGATTTTTTCCTAAGATATGACAAACACAAAATTAGGTCTAATTAAAAGAGATAAGGAAAGAAATGACATCTTGCTAAAGGGTATCATAGATAATGAAGCAACATTAATACTAAATATATATGTACAAAATGTTATAACATCCATATTCTATGGCCCTAGAGGAGAAGTTAAGAGAGTTGCAAGAATAAATAGATGGCAAAACTATATTTGTGGGGGTTCCTAGCCTCCATCTCTCAGAATTAGGAAAATCTAACAACAACAAAAAAGAAGTTAAGGGGACGAATAAAATTTTAGAAACATTAAATATAATAGACTTCTGGAAAAAAATTAATCGAATAATAATGTATGTGCTTTTTTTCTCAGTGGTACATGACATGTATATATAAAAACCTCACAATCAAATGCAGAAAGGAAGAAATATCAAGTGTATCCTTTTCTTATTATGATGCAATAAAAATTACATGTGTAAAGGGCCATGGAAAAATAGACCGAAAATTAATTGGAAACTAAATAATCTAATCCTAAAGATTGGATTAGTTAAGTAACAAATCATAAAAACAATCAATAATTTCATCCCAAAATGATAATAATGACTCAATGTACCAAAACTTATGAAATGTAGCCAAAGCAGTTCATTTTTTTCCCTTCAGACAGTTGGATCTAAGTGACTTGCCCAGGTCACACAGCTAGAAAGTGTTAAGTGTCTGAGGTCAAATTTGAACTCAGGTCTTCCTAACTTCAGGGCTGTTGCTCTGCACCACCTAGCTGCCCCACAAAGCAGTTCTTCGAGGAAATTTTATATCTCTAAATATTTACATGAATAAAATAAAGAGGTGATCAATTAATTGGGAATGCAACTAAAAAAGCTAGGAAAACAATTAGAAATCCCTGATTAAATATCAAATTAGACATTCTGAAAATAAAAGAAGAGATTAAAAGAACTGAAAGTAAGAAAACTATTTAACTAATAAATAAAACTAAGAGTTGGCTTTATTTTAAAAAAAGATAAACCTTTGGTTAATTTGATAAGAAAAGAGAAAAAAAGAAAAGCAAATTACCACTATCAAAAATGAAAAGGATGAATTTATCATCAATTGAGAGGGAAATAAAGCAATAATTAAAAGCTATTTGACCAAACTGATAACCTGATTGAAATAAATGAATATTTATAGAAATATAAATTGTCCATATTAACAGAAGAGGGTGGAGGCAGATAGCTGCCTGAGAGAGATTTCAAGAGCATTTTTTCTGGCACTGTGGCAGATCTCTTGTTGTTTTGCCCATACTCATATCTGGGCAGCAATACTGGCTGACAATATGCATTACTAGAAGCTTCTTTGAAAACAGCTGCACAAAACCTCTGAAGATTGGGACATTTTCACCCTGGAAACAGAGCCCTACTTTAATAGAGAGTTAAAAGTTAAGTAATAAGCTGGAGGAATGAGTAAACAAAAGAAAAAAAAGATTCTGATAATAGAGAGCTACTATGGTGAGACAATCAGAAAATAAAAATAAAAATAAAGTTCCTGTGTTCAAAGCCTCCAAAAAAAAAAAGAAATTGGTCTCAGTCTATGGAAGATATCAAAAGTGATTTTGAAAAATCAAGTAAGAGAGATAAAGGAGAAATTGGGAAGAAAAATGAATTATGCAAAAGAAAATACAAAAAGTTAATAAGAAGAATGCTTTAAAAAGCAAAATTGATCAAATAAGAAAAAAGGTTAAAAAACTCACTGAAGAAAAACATTTTTTTAAAAAATTACAATTGAGTAAATGGAAGCTAATGACTTTATGAGAAATCAAGATGCAATAATGTAGAAGGCTGGAACTCTGAAAAGGTATACTTGAATTGAGGTCATCAAAATACTTACAGTTAAGCATATACTTAGTACTTAGTATGTGATGTAATTGCACATGCTCAGTGTGCTGTAGTGATGCAATCATATTGAGGTATTTAAGGGTATCTCAGATAGAGAAGACTCGGTCTTAGCCATAGACACTAGAGAAGACACGAAACTCCAGATTCCAGACTCCATCTTTGACCAACTACATGGTAGCTCTCCTGCCTCCTTCACTCCTCCACTGAGACCAAGGACCTGAGCTAACCCTGAGGTCCTTCTGAGAGCTAGTCTGGACATTACACAATAAAACAAATGCAAATAAATGAAAAAAATAGGGAAAATGTAATATTTCATTGGGAAAAGAACTAGCCTGGAAAAAAAAAAAAAGATCCAGGAGATCATTTCAAAATTGTTGGTCTACCTGAAAGTCATGATGAAATAAATAAATAAATAAATAAATAAATAAATAAATAAATAGATAAATAACCTGGACATCATCTTTCAAGAGATTATCAAGGAAAATTGCTCTGAAATTCTAGAATGAGAAAGTAAAATAGAAATGGAAAGAATCTACCCATCACCTCCAGAAAGACATCCTGAAAAGAAAACTTCCATGAATATTATAGCCAAATTCTGAAACTTGCAGGTCAAGGAGAAAATATTGCAAGCATTCAGAAAGAAACAATTCAAGTAGAGTGGAGCCATCATCAGGATAACACAAGATTGAACAGATTCTACATTAAAAGATCAGAGATCGTGAAATATGATATTCTGGGGAGCAATCCTGGGGAGTTCTAGGATTACAATCAAGAATCTCCTACCCAGCAAAACTTACTGTAATACTTCAGGGGGAAAGATGGAAATTCAATGAAATTTAAGATTTTCAAACATTTGGGATAAAAAGAGAAGAACTGAATGGAAATTTAGATTTTTCAAATACAGGACTCAGGAGAAGCATTTGGAGATAATCAGGAAAGGGGAAACATAAGGGACTTAATAAGATTTATCTGCTTACATTCCTACATGGGAAGATGATTCTTGTAACTCATTAGAACTTTTTCATTAAGGCAGTTAGCAGTAGTATATTTAGACAGAGAGAGTGGGTATGAGTTGAATATGAAAGGATAATATCCAAAAATAAAATAAAATGAAGGGGTGAGAGAAGAATGTACTGGGAGAAATGGAAAGGGGGAAGTGGCAAGTATAAATTGTCTACTATAAAAAAGCAAGGAAAAGCTTTTATAATAGAGGGGGAGAGGAAAAAAGGAAAAGAATAAGTGAACCTTGCTCATCAGAATTGATTCAAAGAAGAAATAACATACAAATTCAATACGGGTGTAGAAATCTATTTTACCCTGCAGGAAAGTAGGAGATGAAGGGGATAAGAGAAGGGAGAAGAGTGATAGAAGAGAGGGTATATTAACGGAGGGGTGGTCAGAAGCAAATTACTTTTGAGGAGAGATAGAGTGAAAAGAAAGAGAATAGAATAAACAAGACGGGGATAAAATTAGCAACAGTAATTATGCCTCATTTTAAATAAGTTTTTTCTGATGAAGGTCTCATTTCTCAAGTGCAGAGGGAACTAAATCAAATTATTTTTTAAATGATCCATTTCCAATTGATAAATGATCAATCTTTGCCCCAGCAGTGTTTCTATTGGGTCTATATTCCAAAGAGATCTTGAAGGAAGGAAAGGGACATGTGCAAAAATGCTTGTGGCAGCCCTTTTTATAGTGGTAAGAAACTGGCAACTGAGTGGATGCCCATCAGTTGGAGAATAGCTGA
The DNA here is from genome assembly GCF_016432865.1 of Antechinus flavipes. NCBI lineage: Eukaryota > Metazoa > Chordata > Mammalia > Dasyuromorphia > Dasyuridae > Antechinus > Antechinus flavipes. Next base: position 622,094,176 of record NC_067400.1, on the reverse strand, counting down.
TTAAGTTATGGTATATGAATGTTATGGAATATTATTGTTCTATAAGAAATGATCAGGAGGATGATTTTAGAAAAGCCTGGAGAGACTTATATGAACTGATGCTAAGTGAAATAAGCAGAACCAGGAGATCATTGTACATAGCAACAAGAAGATTATACAACGATCAATTCTGATGAATGTGGCTCTTTCCAGCAATGAGGTGATTCATGCCAGTTCCAATGATCTTGTGATGAAGAGAGCTATCTACACCTCAGATTGAGGGCTGTGGGAACTGAATGTAGACCACAACATAACATTCTCACTCTTTTGAATGTTGTTCACTTGCATTTTGTTTTCTTACTCATTTACTTTCTTTTTTTACCTGATTTCTCATGTGCAGCAAGAGAATTATATAAATATATTCATACATATTGGATTTAACATATATTTTAACACATTTAATATATATTGAATTGCTTGCCATCTAGGGGAGGGAGTGGGAGGAAGGAGAAAATCTGAAGCACAAGGTTATGCAAGGGTCAATGTTGTGAAATTATCCATGCATATGTTTTGAAAATAAAAAGCTTTATAAAAAAGATAAATGATTAAAAGATATGATCTATCCCCAAGGGGTTACAAAATCATGTGTATGCTTTGATCTAACAATACCACTACTAGGCATGGATCCTAAGAGATTTTTTTTAACAGGACATATATGTATAGAAATTCTTTCCTCAAGGCAAAGAATCAGAAATTGAGTAGATGTCCATAAATTAGGCAATAGTTGAATAAATTGTGTTAAAGAATTATTAAAGATTATTATTGTTCTATAAAAAGAGATGAACAGGATGCTATCAGAAAAACCTGGACAGTCTGCTATGAGCTCAAGCAAAGTGAAATGCATTGTCTACATAATAATAGCAAAATTGTGGAATGATCATCTGTGAATGGTTTTGCAATTTGCAATTAACAGCAATGAATGATCCAGGACTACTCTGAATAACTTATGATGAAAAATACTATACATACCTAAAGAAAGAAGCAATTGCATCTGAATACAGAATGAAACATAATTTTTTAACCCTTTTTTTCTTGAGTAATTTTTTTGTGGGGGGTGGGGCAGAGGAGAGATTTGTGTTTGTTTTTTGGGGGGGCAACATGATTTGTATGGAAATGTTGCATAATTTCACATGAGCCTTCTCAGTTTTGGAGAAGAGTACAAAGGGGAATATTTGGAAGTCAAAATTTAAAAACAACTCTTAAAATGGATTTATGTTCAATTAGGGAAAAGAAAATTATTTTAAAAAAAGAAAGAAACTGCAAGATTGTTCCTAAAAAAGAGGAAGCAGAAGACATCATCTCCCTCTCCAGATTCTTTTTTACAGAAATTAAAGGTCCAGAGCTATGAAACACTATGTAAAAATAACATCAGAATTTTTGATATGTTGATTTATTTTGTAGGTTTTGTTTTCCTTCTCTAATCCTTTCTTGAAAATTCTTAGAGGTAATGACATTTTGGTGCTAAGACAGTAAGATAAATAAGTAATGAGAGGAAATGTAGTCTATTTGAAAAAAAATCAATAAAATATATTTTTAAAATTAAATAGGTAAAATAAACATAGAAAATATAAAATATTTAAGTGTCTACCTACCAAGACAAACTGACGAATTTTATTAACAAAAATTACAAAACATTTTTCACACAAAGTTAGAGCTAAACAATTGGGAAAATATTAATTCTTAATAGGTAGGCTGAGACAATATAATAAAAATTACAACAATTCTATATAAATTAACCTACTTATTTAATGTCATACCAATGAAAATGTCAAAAAATTATTTTATAGAGTAAGAAAAAATAATAACAAAATTTATCTGGAAGAACCAAAAGTCAAGAATATCAAGAGAATTGTTGAAAAAATTACAAAGGAAAGTGGCTTAGCCATACCAAACTTAAAACTACATTATAAAATGGTAGTCAACAAAACCCTTTCATACTAAGAAATAGAGTGATAGTTCAGTGGAATATATTAGATACACAAGACACAATTGTCAATGACTGTAGTAACCCACTGTTTGATAAACACAAAGACTCCAGATTCAGGGATAAGATATTTGACAAAGATTGCTGGAAAAACTAGAAAACAGAATTTCAAAAACTAAGTATAGATGAACTCATTCTCACCACTTTATTCCAAGATAATGTTGAAATGGGTTCATGATTTAGTCAAAAAGGATGATATTATAAGCCAAATAGGAGAGCAAGGGATAGTTTATTTGTCAGATCTAGAAAGAGTGGAGGAGTTTATGACCAAACAAGAAATAGAAAGTATGCTTAAAAGCAAAATGGATGGTTTTCATTACATTAAAAGGTTTTTGCACAAAAAATCAATGTAGCCAAGATTGGAAGGGAAGCAGAAAACTGGGAAACAATTTTTAGAGTCCGTGTTTCTGATAAGAACCTCATTATATAGAATCTATAGAGAATTGACCCAAATTTATAAGAATACAATCCATTCTCCAATTGGTAAATGATTAAAAGATATGTATAGAAAATTTTCAGATGAAGAAATTAAAGCCATATGTTGTCATGTGAAAAAATGTTCTGAATCACTACTGATGAGCAAAATACAAATTAAAACAATTCTTAGATACTACCTCACATCTATCAGATTGTCTAAGATGGCAGGAAAAAATAATTATTGGAGTGAATATGGGAAAACTGGAATAGTTGTCGGAATTGTGAACTGATCCAGCCATTTTGGAGACCAATTTGGAAACTGAGCCTAAAGGCCATAAAATTGTTCATATCTTTGATCCAGCAGTACCACAAAGAGATCCCTCAAAGCAGGAAAAACACTCAAGGGTGCAGAAAAGTTTGTAGCAGCTCTTTTGGTGGTGGAAATTAAGTGGATGCTCATCAAATGAGGAATGACTGAATAAGTTATAATATATGAATATAATGGAATATTGTTTTACAAGAAATGGTGAATAGGTTGATTTTAGAAAAGCCTGGTTAGATTTATTAAATGGATGCTGAGTGAAATGAGCAGATGCAGGAAAACATTGTATATAATAAGAGCAAGATTATGTGATGGACAACCCTGGTACTTAACTCTACTCAGCAATACTATGATCCAAGACATTCCTGGAATGGAAAATACCATCTGTACTCAGAGAGAGAACTCTGGAGACTGAATATGGATTGAAGAATATGATTTTCATCTTTTTGGTATTTTTTTCTTTCTTATAGTTTTTCCCTTTTGTTTTGATTTTTCTTTTATAACATGACTAATATGGAAATATGTTTAAAATGCTTGTACATATATAACCTATTTCAGAGTTCTTGTTGTCTTGGGGAGGAGAGAAGCAACAGAGGGAAGAAGAAAGAAATGGAACTCAAAATCTTACAAAAAATGAAAACTATCTATATGTAATTGGAAAAATAAAATACTATTTAAAAAGTGAATGTTAAAAATGTTCTTTATTTGTACTTATAAAAATTTTTTTTTAAAAAAAACAACCAGCTTCCCAAAGGGAAAAAATACACAGGATATACTTTTCAGTTTAACCTTCAATATCAGTGTTTTCTCCATCACTTTCATTGGTCTAGACAATTAATAAAACAATAGATCAAGCGCTGATTTCTAGTATTCTGATTTCCAAGGTGTAAATGCTCCCAAGGAAAGGAATAGAAGTTGGTTTGAACTGGCTCTAGCACAGCCCTGGTAGCACATCCTATAAGATGGACAGCTGCTGGCCTGATGTACCTTACCCTGTGGATGCTAAATAGACATTTTCTGAGTTCAATGAAATAAAACATGCTTAAAAGGAAATCGTGAGTCATCCATTTTAGATGGTCAAGTATGAAACCTTGTCCTGTGTAGGTGGAGATAGCAACTTTTTGTTTTACCACATCCTGCATCCAGGCAACTAATATGACCCTTCTTCTCCTTCTATATCAGAATCCAAGCAGTCTCAGACCCTGAGGGTTCATCATGTCCCCAACACTCATGGTCCTCCTCTGTTTTGGTGAGTCTTTGAATGTCTAGAAGAGGCAAGGAGATTGTTAGAAGGTTTTTGGGCAGTGGGCTTTAGGAAATAGAGAGGTCCCAATATGTTTGTTGTCCTCCTTCCAACCAAAGATAACTTAGTGGAAATGGGGAGGGCAAAGGTAGGGAGCAATCACCTATAATCAGAGTTTCTCTAACAGGGCTGTGTCTGGTCAAGAAGATGGAGTCAAAAACAGGTGAGTTTTTTCCAACTCTTCACTTCCCCTTTCCTTCTTCTGGACAAACAGGAAAGAAGAATAGGATATTTACCACAGGACATTTAATACAGAGAAACACTGAAAACAACTGTTCCCCAAATTCCAGGACCTGGGCTCTATCAAGAGCATTCTCTAGCCTCTATCTTTTCCCCTGAACTGTGCCCAGCTCTGGAGTCTCTTGATACTAGAAGCCACAAAATACTGAGTTGTAGCTCTTGAAGAAAGAAAAGTTCAGAGACAAGAAAAAACTAAATTCCCACTTAAGATTATGAGACCCAAAGATTCAGAGAGGTTCAATTGCTGATGTGAGCAGAGCACCTTTCAATCAAAGTTTAGGGTAACCTTGCAGATACCCTTGCAGTGGTGATATCTGAAGTGGATTGGAGGAACAACCTTTCATCTTTCTCTTGATTGCCAATTGTCCCATAGGCCTCAAGTCCCACTGGGGATTCTTTGATCTCTGCTGCCATTAATTCCTTCCTAGATGCTAAATGATCCATATGTTCCAGCTATCCTAGATTGGTAAGGAAAGGGGTCTCATTTCTCATAGGAATTACTAGGGGAACTCCTATCTCTAATATTGCTGTATGAATTTGTCTTCTGAAACAGAAAACCTTCTTTTCACTCTTTTCCAAGCTTTCAATTTCAGAGAAGAGAGAGTAATTAGAAAGCCATACCATCTAGAAATGGAAGAAACTCTTGAGATTAAACTTTCCAAGTTCTAAATGAGATCTGGAAGACTGTAGAGACTAGCCCAATGTCACAGCCATAATGGGCCAGTCTCCTAATCTATTTCTAAAACACATTATCTTTAAACAAGGGATGAAATAGTTGTGTGCTTGAGAATTACAATGCCTACCTCTACAACACATTGTGAGGCTAAAAGAAGTCCATTTCAAATAGCAACATCTTCCAAAGGTTTTGTAACCATTAGTGCCTTCTTTGTAAGTGAAAGCTTAGGATGATATAAGTAGCAAGTGACAGAACAGGATTTACATTCAGATCCTGTGATTCCAGAGTCAATATTCTTCTCTTTTTAAAGAAGGCTTCATTATCTTTCCCTTTCCCTCCCACTACCCCATTGAACAATTAAAAATAAAAACAGAAAGAAAAGAGGGGAAAGAAAAAAAAATCTTGTGACAAATAATAATGTATTCTAACAAAACAATGCCTTCTTTGGTTGTGTCCAAAAATGCAGGACTTACCTGTCTTTCCAGTCTCTCATGTCTCTGGTAGCAGTTGGGTGGCATATTTCATCTTCAGTCTTGTAGACATGTATTTTATGATAGCATTCAGCAGAGTTTTCTTTATAAAATGATTGTCTTTTTATGAATTATTCTCCTGGCTCCACTCCCTTCTCTCTGAATCAGTTCATACAAGCCTTCTCAGATTTCTCTGAAATTGCTCATTTTTTTGGCACATTAATACATCATTACCTACAATGTGCTTAACTATTTCCCCACAAGAGTATACAACCTTATGGTAATCAATATGACAACTTTAAAAAATAGTTACTAAAAATAGTTTTGTACATACAGATCATTTTCTTCTTTTATCTCTTGATCACCTCAGCATAATATTTTGGGGTCACAGGTTATATATACTGTTTAGTAACTTTTGAGTAGCATAGTTCCAAAAGGCTGTCCAGAATGGTCTGACCAAGTCACAATTCCTACTAACAGCAGATAAATGTGTCTGTTATTTTGTAGCTCTTTCAGAATTTGTAATTTTTTTTTCTTTTAATGTTAATTTTCTTGGTGTGAAATTTCAAAGTTATTTTAATTCCTAATTTCCCATCATCTAGTTGGAGTTGAGAATTTTTCTATATGGTTTAATAGCTTGATTTTGTCTTTTGAAAACTGTCTGTACATGTCTTTTGACTATATATTTGGGAATGGTTCTTAGATTATAAATTTGAATCAGTAACTTATATATAAGGCAACTAGATGGCACGATGGAGAGAGTGCCAAGCTTGGAGTTAAGAAGATTCATCTTTTTGAATAGAAATCTGACCTCAGATACTTATTGCCTCTTTGTCTTCTTTTTACCTCAGCTTCCTCACCTGTAAAATGAGTTGGAGAAGAAAATAGTGTTCTAAGTTCAGTGTTCTAAGACATCCCCCTAGTTGCATTGATTTCATATCTGTATGGAGTTCCCAGAAGAACTTCTAGTGATAGAGGTAGTAGTAATGGTAATAATGTTGATAAGGCTTGCTGCATTTGTTTAGCTCTTGGGTGTTTGCAAAACTCTGTGTGATCTTCACAACTACCCTTGGAAGAAGATACTATCTTCTTCCCATTTTATGGATAAGAAAACTGAAGCTAGGATATATTAAGTGAGTTGAGTAATGCAGGTAAGCAAATGTCTGAGGCAGAATTCAAATCCATTTAGATTTGGAGGTGGCATCATAATAGTACAAATAAGAAGTTTAGGGACCGGGAGTACAAAGAAGGAAGGAAATAAGCATTTATTCAGTGCCTACTATATGCTAGGCACTGTAATAAACATTTTATGAATATTAATTCATTGGATCCTCACAATAATCCTGGGAGGTAAATACCATTACAATCCTCATTTTAGAGCTGGAAAACCTGAGGCAGACACAGGTGAAATGACTTGTCCAGGGTTATACAGCCTCCTACTTCTGTTTAAAGGTATGATGCTGAGCCAGAGTGTGCAAAAGTGACTACTGGATCCTTAGGATTCAGGTTTGTAAGTTTGGGGGCTGATCCATTCTCTGCTGTTTACTGCCCTTGGCAATGTCTTCCAGCTCCTCATTCAACAGAAACTGTTCTCTCCAACGTTCTAAATGCTCTTTTCTCATTTCTTGACCTTCCCAACATCTCTGAAACATCTGGACATGCTCTTCTCCTTGGGGTTTTGTGACATCTTCTACTTGTCTAATCATTCTCTACTCATTTGGTAGCTCATTCATATCAGGGACCTACAAGTAGAGGTGTTTTCTTCAATCCTGGATTTTCTTCTCTCCCTCCTCCTTTATCATCATCATTTCTCTCTGCCTCTCTGTCTCTGTCCCTCTTTTTCTCTCTCCCTGTCTCTTTCTGTCTCTGGATCTGTCTGTTTAAATACACACACACACACACACACATACACACACATATATATGTATGTATGTATCCATCTCCCATGAATCTGTTATGTAGATAACTCCCAGATCAGTGTGTCTAGCCCAATGAGACAGAGACAGAGAAAGACAGAGACAGAGGAGACGGAGACAGAGAGAAACTGATTCCCCCATCACCAATTACCTATTAGCCATTTCAGAAGGAGTTTTCCAGAAATATCTTATACTCAAAAAGAACAGAACCAAGCTCAACATCTTTTTTGCTAACCCCTCCTCTCTTCTAGATTTCATTCCTTCTGTGGAAGGCTCCATCATCCTTCCAGGCTCCTGGGTACCTAAGCTCTGCCTACTCTTGACCTTCTCTCTCTCCCTCACTCCGTTCAGTCCCCAAATCCTGCTGCAGCTATCCTCACAATCTCTGTCTCAGCACTTCACCTCTGACCCTCATCATCTCTCCCCTCCAGTTTTTGACACTCCTAACTGGCCTTCCTTCCTGCCTCAAGACTCTCCCCACTTCAGCATGCCCTAATCCTTGCTGCCCAATCAGTGTTTCTTCAGTCTTGCTGTGTCCATCTTACTCCCCCAACTCCCCCCATATCGACTTCCCTCTATTGTCTTTGATGCAAAACTAGACACTCCTGTCTAGTTGTTAAATCCCTCCCTGGCCTGGCCCCAGCTGACTGTTCCAGCTTCTCCTGCCTGTGTTCTGCCATGGAGGCAAATCTTTCTCCATAACATCCGATCTCCTACCTCCAACTCTTTGGACTGGCCTCCCCCAGGCCTGGATTGCCCTCCGTCTTGTCCTTTGCCTCAAGAGAGTCCCTACTTCCATTTAAGAACCAACTCAAATACCATTTCCACATGAAACCTTTCTGGATTTCCCAAATGGTGAGGGACTCCCTTCCCAAGTTACCTGGGATTAAACTTCACTGTATTTGCACAGTGTCCCAAAAATCTTAACACAGATTTAAGCTTTCATATTTCAACCTTCTGTATGAATATTTATTAATATCAATGTTTATTCATTGGATATTTATTCATTTCATTTCCATCAATTGAGATTCATAATCTGTTCTTGCGGTTGTCTCCTCTAGTAGACTGTCCACTCCTTTTGAGTAGAGACTATTTCATTCTTTGTACCCCCAGGCCAGGAAAGTAGGAGGTCTTTAATATTTGTTGACACAATTTTAGCTGTGTGAGCTCTATGAAGCTCAGTTTTCTTTTTGAGTTTTTTGTTTGTTTGTTTTATCTCTGAAGTGGTAAAGTAGAAAGTGGGACTTGGAGACAGGAAGAGTTGAGTTCAATTGCCTGTTCACTTAGTAGCATAAATCAGTATCAGTTTACTCATCTGTAAACTGGGGGACCTGGGCTGAGGGCCTCCAAGCTTCCTCCCAGACCTAAGTCTATGAGCCAATCAATGTCTCAAGACTCAGCCAAGTCTAGATTTCTGCTCCCATGTGCCTCTAATTCTTGATCTTGCTTCTCCCAAGAGTTCCTCCCCAAGCCATTGCTATGTGCCTTGCCCAGAGCCATAGTGAGCCCAGGGTGGAATGTGACCTTGCGGTGCTGGCATCCTGCCCAGTCGTCCCTCCAGGGATTGAGGTTTGCTCTGATGAAAGTGGGGATCACAGAAGCCTTACAGAGCCAGAGTCCCGAGGGGACCCACGTTGACTTCTCTCTGCCACATGTGAGCACCAAGAATACCGGGAGCTACAGCTGCCTTTACTATGAAGTGAATGCCCCCCACAGGACATCGGAACCTAGTGAGAATCTGGACCTGTTGGTGACAGGTGATGGTGAAAGTCCCAGGATGGGCCTCTATCTGTCCCATAGAGATAGAGGGTGGGGGAGCAGTCACCTGGGAATAGACTGCATCCTGGAAAGCTGCAGGAGCCCCTAGGGCTAGGTTCCACCTTGCAAAGGGAGAAAGGGTTTTCCTTCACTTCCTGCAGGACGTGAAAGTGAAGGGACATGGGACAGACCCTAAGCTGCTGACACACTGTGCTGGGTGGCACTGAGGGTGTAGGGATGGAGTCAGGGACTTTCCCCCTTTGATCTCTGGTGCTTCCTTCATTCCCAGGCTACCTCCCCAAACCCTCTCTCTTGGCCAGACCCAGTTCCATGGTGTCCCCAGGAGAGAACGTGACCCTTTGGTGTTGGCGGCCTCCCCATGCAGACCTCCAGGAAGTGAAATTTACTTTGCTTAAAGCTGGGACCCTGAAGCCCTTACAATATCAGAGTTCAGCAGAGATCCAGGCTCCTTTCTCCCTGCTGTCTGTCAGAGCGGAGGATGCTGGGAACTACACATGCTTTTACTCTGAGACAGAGCCCCCTTACATGATGTCAGAGCCTAGCAGTGTCCTGGAGCTATTGATTACAGGTAAGGGAAGAAGAAAGCCAAAAAGCACTGTCAGACTTCTCTCCCTCCCAAGCACAAGGGCCAAAAAGAACTGTGCCCCCTGAAGAAATGCTCTGGGAACCTGTGGAAGTCAGGCATCCCAGAGGAGATAAGACCTTTATAGACAAAGCTAACACATCTGGAAAGGAAAATCAGAACAGGGGTCAGGAGTAGAACTGTCAAGCAGCAGACCCGGAAAAGGACTGCCTCTTGTACTTTTTCCAAGTAAAAGAACTTGAGTCCAGATTAGGTGAAAGGTGATACAGATAGTGGAGCTAGAACCAGACCATATTGTGACCTTTGGCATTAGCCTGAGTCCTAAGCTTGCGTGATGATTCACCATTAATCAGGTGAGAGATAAAGGGATATATTAGAGATAGAAGTGGGTCCTTCTCTAATCCAAGATCTTACTTGAAAGAAGAGAAGTAAAAACAAAAATATATTTTAAGCACTTCCTATGTGGCAGCCCCTATGCCAATGGAGAAGCAAGTCAATGACTGCTCTCAAGGAGCTTTCAGTCTAATGGAGGAGACCACCCAGCTGTGGGGCAGATGGAAATGCCCACAAAGACTAAGTACTTAGCAGAGGGGGCTTTACAATAGCAAGGACCAGTGGTCCTCCATTTCATTTGAACAAATAACGTGGGTGACTTCCATCTCACCAAATAGCTGTGTTGAGGACTGTCCTGTCAGAGAGGTAAGAAGAAATGCTAGGGGAAGAAAAGAAGGGAGCTCAGAATAGTAAGGATTTTCCTGCTGGTCAATCCTCCTGTATGGATTCTGGAATGGTCTTAGGGTAGGAAGAGGCAAGGGAAGGAAAATGATGAAGGATCCCTCAGTAGAGATAGGGATTGTGAGGTGGGGAATTCTTTAATATGAAAGTCTCCTTCTTTTGGAAGGGACCTTAGAGAGCATTATGTACCATCCCTGGTGGAACCAAAAGGAAACTGAAGAAAAATACACATCAGAAAACTATTGTCAAGACAAGGGAAGGAATTTGTCCAGGGAGCCCAGCAAGGCTGGCCACGAACCCTGTTGTGCTGACAGTTGCATCATCTTTCTCTTGTAGGTTCTCTTCCCAAGCCCTTGCTCTCAGTCCTTCCAGGTCCTGTGATAGCCCCAGGATTTCATGTCACATTCCAGTGCCAGCAGCCACCCTGGTTTTCCCTCTGGGAACTGACATTTGCATTGTTTAAGGCTGACATCCCTGACCCCTTACAGCAACAGAGACCAATGGGTACCCAGGCTTCCTTTCCCATCCTGGTTGCTAGGACCCAAGATTCAGGGAACTACAGCTGTGTTTACTATCATTCAAGAATACTTCAGCACAAAGTGTCAGAACCCAGTGATCCCCTGGAAATCTGGATAACAGGTGAGTGGGTAAGAGGGGAGGAAAATCGAGACTCTATTACTGCTTAGTATGAGGGTCTCAGATCCAGGTCTGAGAGAAAGGTGGGGAATTTAGGAAAGCCTATCATGAGTCAATTCAATAGGTAAACTGATGTATGCTGAGAAAAATCAATTTATTAACAGTGGTATATATATATGCATATATGGGAAAGGGAGGAATTTAGGACTGAACAAAATACAGAGAGCATTAAAAAACACAAACTGGATAATTGTGATTATATAAAATTAAAAACTTTTCCACAAACAAAACAGATTCATCTCAAATCAGAAGAAAAGCAGAAAACTGATTTTTTGTTTGTTTGTTTGTTTATATTTATTTTTTTGTTTATATTTATTTTTTTACAAGTATCTGTAATAACAGTCTCATTTCTCAAATACATAGAGAACTGAGTCAAATGAATAAGAATGCAAGTCATTTTCCAATTGGTTAAAGACAATGAAGGTGTTCCCTTCATTAAATTAATATAATTTAAATTGTTTAGATCTGAATTTATTTGTGTGAGAAATGTGTCATGATTGTATTCATATACAATTCCTGAGTCTATCTTGGCAAATAGACTCCTAGATATTTTATGTAGTCTACGGTTATTTTAAATGAAATGTCTCGTTCTATTTCTTGCTTCTGGAGTTTGTTGGTGAAATATAGAAACACTGATGATTTTTGTGGGTTTGTTTTATATTCTGCAATTTTGTTAAAGATGTTAATTATTTCAAATACTTTTTCTGTTGATTCTTTAGAATTCACTAAAGAAGTATACCATCATATCATCTGCAAAGAGTCATAGTTTTCTTTGTCATTGCTATTCTGATTCTTTCATTTATTTTTCTTCTTTTCCTATCATTAACATTTGCAGTTCAATATTGAATAATAGTGGTGGTTATGCATACCCTTGCTTTACCCTTGATCTTATTGGAAAAACTTCTAGTTTATTCCCATTGTAGATAATAATGGTTTGAGACAGATGTTACTTTATCATTTAAGGAAGTAATACATTGTTGTATTTTGTTGAGAGCTTTTTCTGCATCTCTTGAGATAAATCATATGACTTTTATTGGTTTTATTATCAATACAGTCATTTCTTTTTTCATTAGCTGAAGCATAATAGATTATGTTCTATCCCCTTATCTTTACTTGGTGTATATTTCTATGCACAAATATGTTTCCTGTAAATAGCATATTGTAAGATTCTGGTTTTTAATCACCCTACTATCAATTTTTATTTATATGCTAGATAATCCCCATTCACACTTACAGTTATGAAACCTTAGTTTAGATTTTCTTAGTTTATCCTTTTCTGTCATCTTGGCACTAGAAATCTCTTTAGCCCTATTTTACAGAAGAGTAGACTGAGTCCCAGAGAATCAACCAACAATTATTTATTAAGCTCCTATTAAGTACTAAGCACTGTAAGAGTTACTGAGAATACAAATATAAAGAATAAAGCAATTCCTACACCCAAGTAATTCAGTTCTGTTATAAATGCAAAACCATGCATTAGAGCTATAAAATGAATACATGCAAATCAATAGAAAGTCATTAACAGCAAGGTAATTTAAAAGGGAGGCACAAACAGTTGGGAGGGATCAGGAAAGGGTTCATGCAGATGATCTATATCTTTTTTTTAAATAACTTTTTATTGATAGAACTCATGCCAGGGTAATTTTTTTACAACATTATCCCCTTGCATTCACTTCTGTTCCGATTTTTCCCCTCCCTCCCTCCACCCCCTTCCCCAGATGGCATGTTGAATAGGTTACAGTATATCCTGGATACAATATACGTGTGCAGAACCGAACAGTTTTCTTATTGCACAGGGAGAATTGAATTCAGAAGGTATAAATAATCCGGGAAGAAAAACAAGAATGCAAGCAGTTTATATTCATCTCCCAGTGTTCTTTCTTTGGGTGTAGCTGCTTCTGCCCATCTTTGATCAATTGAAACTGAATTAACTCTCTTTATCGAAGAGATCCACTTCCATCAGAATACATCCTCAAACAGTTTTATTGTTGAGGCATATAATGATCTCCTGGTTCTGCTCATTTCACTTAGCATCAGTTCATGTAAGTCTCTCCAGTCCTCTCTGTATTCATCCTGTTGGTCATTCCTTACAGAACAATAATATTCCATAATGTTCATATACCACAATTTACTCAACCATTCTCCAATGGATGGGCATCCATTCATTTTCCAGCTTCTAGCCACTACAAACAGGGCTGCCACAAACATTTTGGTACATATAGGTCCCTTTCCCTTCTTTAGTATTTCTTTGGGGTATAAGCCCAGTAGAAACACTGCTGGATGATCTATGTCTTAAATGAAGGCAGAGATAGTATGAGAATTTAGGGAAATATTTTATTGTTCATCCTTCAGAAAACCTTATCTATTATATTGTTTAAAGTTAGTATTATGTACTAAACATTGTCTAACCCAGAAGCTTACTGTAGAGGTCAGGGAAAGCAGAACTGCTGAAGGAAGTGTTTAGAACCAACTTGTTCTGAGTCCACCCAAAGTTTCTCTCAAAATTGGAATGATTAGGATTTCTTTCTGATATACATCTCAAACTTCTATCTGAAAACCATCTATTGCCTATCAGTGGACAATATGGCAAATGCCTATGCCCTCATTGAACACTTTATAATGTAAACTTCTTAGAATCTTCTGACTCTTTTTGCCAAATGACTAAATAAAATTGTTTTTTAAACTTTCAGATTCAAGCGTCAATTCACACCATACACAAGGTAAGAAAAGAATGAATTCCTACCAAAGAAATCATCCAATGGAAAAGTAGCAGGGTAGAAGGAAGAATGTCATATGGAAGGACTAGAGTGGGAGGGCAAGTTTGAATGGCTCTCAGCGTATAGGCTGTAGAATAATCAATGTTTAATGAGGGCAGAAAGATTCCCTCCTGGTCACATTGTTAAGGCTTTTAGTACCTTAACAGCTGCCTTTATATTTTGTTTTAAAGGCAAAAGACACTAAAGTTTATTAAGGTAAGGGGTCACATGGTCACATCTGACACTTAAGAAAACTTTTTTGGAAGGAATTTGTAGATGTACATAGGTGATTAAAAAATTAGAATCATTTCAGCAATGTCTGACTTCCTGACTTCATCTGGGATTTTCTTGACAAAGATCCTGGAATGGTTTGTCATTTTCTTCTCTAGCTCATTTTACAGATGAGGAAACTGAGGCAAAAAGAATTAAGTGACTTTCTCAGGGTCACATAACTAGTATAGGTCTGAAGCTGGATTTGGACGCAAGACTTCCTGACTAAGGCCCAGCTTTCTATCCATTGTGCTACCTAGCAGCTTTTAAAATGGACAAGAGTGATGAAAAAATTAATCAGGCATTTAGGAGGCTGTAAAAATAATATAGGTGAGAACTTAGCTGTTTGCAGAGGTGATTTTTATACTACATACATATTGTTGTTTTATTTGATATATTGATCAGTTGTGTTAATTCCTTCTTCTTTTTATTTTTTTGTCTTTAAAAATTATTATTTGTTACATGGGTTGGTCCTCAGGGAGGAGAGGAGAGGGAATAACTTGAAGAATTTATGGTGCTATAAAAAGATACATCATTCTTTTTGGCAGAGAAAATAGTAATAATGAGAATTGGGCAGTTTTCCTTTTGTTCTATCAATTGTCTTCATTTTTTCCATCCTGCACATCCCTAGGGCTTTTTGTCCTTCTCCACTTTTCTCATTAGAGTAAAACTACTCACAAGCATGGCCTTGGAGAAATATTAGACAGATGGGGATTATATAGGCAATCCCCATTCAGGGACTTGGACGACCACAGAATTATAAGGGTGTCAGGGCAGAAAAATGGCCAGGGGGAATCAGGGGAGTGTGGTGGGGGAAGGAAGACCAGTGAGGTGGAGTAGGCTTTGTGAACCCTACCCAGTCATAAGATTATATCCACAGGAAGGAAAGAGGCTGAGATCCAAGACATGATTTCTACGGGGCCTCTTGGGAGGCTGAAATAGCAGCAGAAGCCAATATAGTGACAACAGAGCAGCATACCAAGAAGATGGCCAAGGAGAAATAAAGAGTAAGACAGAAACACTGCATGATCTTGTAAGCATAGTGTCAGGACACCTAAAATTCAGAGTGAAGGGAATTTAGCAAAGACATTTAAGCCCCAGCCCACCTCCAGAATGTCTTTGTAAGAAATATGGAGAAAAGACAGATAGGATCAAAAAGGGGATGCAAGGACCACTGTTCAGAATGGAGGGATAATGGTAATGGATAGTAGAAGGAAAGTAGAGCTACTCAAGTATTATTTTGGAGTCTGTATCTCTCTGTGGGTCTCTCTATCTATCTCTCTCTGTCTATGTCACTCTGTCTGTAGGTCTTTTTCTTTGTCTCTCTTCTCTCTGATTATCTATTTCTCTCTGTAGATCTTTTCTTTGTCTCTCTGTCTCTCTCCCCCTTTCTACTCTCAGTCTCTGTCTCATACTGTTTCTTTCTCTGTCTCTTTCTGCCTTCATCCTTCTCTCTTTCTTTGTCTCTTTCTCTCTCTTTTCTTTTCTCCAAATTCTCTGCCAAATAAAATGATCTTTAAATTCCAAAGAATAAAATACAAAATGATTAGAAGGAAATAGTGTACTAGTTAACAAAGGAAGGAGAGAGAACCCTTTGCTATACTAGATGAGTTCAAGTACACTGGCCCAATGAACTGTGGGTCAGTGCTGTACTAGATGAGTTCATGTCTCCTGGTCCAGTGAACTATGAAATGCTGTCCTTCCTCATCGCTCTCCCCTGGCTGTTTCCCTGGCTTTCTTCAAGTCTCAACTAAAATCGGTGTCACTAGATCAGTGTACATGGGAGCAAGAAAGACTTGGTAAGAATATTGGAAAGTTGAAAGTGTTTGGGTAACGAAGGGCTTTAAGAGCCAAATTTCTATTTTAACCTGGAGGTGATAGTGAGCTCTGAGTGTGTCATGGGAATGGAGTGGGAATTGATATGTTAGCTCTAAACTTAGAAAGATCACTTTGGCATCTGAATAGAGATGGGACTGGAATAGGGAGAAACTTGAAGCTGGTTAGACCAACTAGCAGGCTATTACAATAGTCCCAATATGAAGTAATTAAGACTTACATCAAGATGGTGACAAAGTCAAAGGAAAGAATGGGGGAGTATGAGCGATGTGGTGAAGGCAGAATTGACAAGGCAGCAACAGACTGAATTTGGAGGAAGAAAGAAAGGGTGAGAAGCAAAGGATGGCACTTGGGTTGCAAGCTTGGATGACCATGCTCTGTAATGCCAGAGAAACTGAGGCAAGATAGAGATTAGAGAGTATTTAATATTTTTCTTAAAAGGGAGAGATTTACTGGGACCAAATGGATCCATGGTTTGGTCCCATGGCTGAATGAGACTATTGTCTCCAAGAATCCAGCAAACAATGTGAGTTCTTAATGACATATATATATATATACGTAACTCAGACACAGGGGGTACATTGAGGCAGAGGGGGAGTCAGAGTGCTGAGAGCAGGAACTGGGCTCTGACAGGGTGGGGTGAGCCACCAGAAATGGGGATGACATAATGGGGGGAAGCACCCTGGAGATGGGGATAGGCATCTTGATAAGGCGGTATCTGATATTCTGATAGCTTGGGATGGGAAAAAGCATTCTGATATTCTAAAGTATAAGATCTTTTACCCTTATCAAATATTCCGATTAAGAGGGAAGGGTGGTTTTGCAGGATTGAGCAGAACAATTATAAATCGAGGCAGAACAATTAGCGAAACCTAGGGGACAATTTAGGGAAACTGAGTCAGGATAATTAGGAAAACTGAGTCAGGACAATAAAAGAGAACTGTGGCATAACAGCTCTTGATAGTAATAGGGAGTTTAGGAAAAGGGGAGGTTAGGGAAGAAGGGGAAATGAGTTCCATTTGAGACATATTGGGCTTAAGATATCTGTAAGGCATCTAGTCTGACGTGTCTAATAGGCAGTTAGAAATCAGAGAAAGTCAACAG
This sequence comes from Antechinus flavipes, assembly GCF_016432865.1. Taxonomy (NCBI): domain Eukaryota; kingdom Metazoa; phylum Chordata; class Mammalia; order Dasyuromorphia; family Dasyuridae; genus Antechinus; species Antechinus flavipes. The sequence goes on along the minus strand of NC_067400.1, from coordinate 622,077,050 downwards.
AGTGTTTGGGATGAATAAGAAGACCTGCAAATTATTAGAAGTACTAATGAAATCCATGGCAGTTGACAATGTTATTGGGTCAAATGTTCAGATTATTTTTTAAAGGGAGAGGAAAATGGGATATACCAAAAAAAAAAAAAAAAATTGGACTTTAACTTCAACTCCTGTCCAAATTCAATAATATATTCACAAAGTCCTGGGTAGTGAACATCCAGGTACTGGGATTCTGCAAAGCTTTGTGTTGGATGAGAAAAAGCTCTAAAACTCCAGGCTTTTTTATTGGCCTCTTGAATGAAGGGTAGAAACATGCATTTTCCCATGTTTCTTTGATTCCTGCTCCATTTCATTTGCATGCCAATCACAAGATTTTGGGAGTGAATAGAGCTTTTGTCTAGAAATTTCAGGGGTCCTCAAACTTTTTAAATAGGAGGCCAGTTCACTGTCCCTCAGACTGTTGGAGGGCCAGACTATAGTAAAAACAAAAACTTTGTTTTGTGGGCCTTTAAATAAAGAGACTTCATAGCCCTGGGTGAGGGGGATAATTGTCCTCAGCTGCCGCATCTGGCCCACAGGCTGTAGTTTGAGGACCCCTGAATTGTCCCAATCTGGCAGAAGCTGTTATTTAGGAAAATGGGGAGGGGGAGAGCGAGGAGCTCCTGGAGAGTAATTAGGGTCACAAGTTCTCCCTAAGTGATTAAACAGGAGTTAAATCAATTTTCTATTCCTAAAGCAAAGTAAATTGGGATCTTGAATTTTGAATTATCACCAGGTATAGGAAGTCAAAAAACAAATCAAAAAGCAGAGTTAGCCTAAAACATGTTTCCTGTCTTTTCTGGGCTGTTCAAAGTAAAAGTGTGGCTCATTGCTCCCGTGGAAAGAACTCTGAACAGAATAGCCTGTCATTGTCAGCTAAAGACTTTCTAATCACCGCAACTCAATGGATGTGAGTAAAGAGCAACTGGGGGCCCTGATGAGCTAAACTTCTTCAGAAGAGAGCAGCTCAGCATCCTGCCAAGATAATAGCAGAGTCTTGCAGATCTGGTAGGGATGTGATGCTTAGAAAACCAGAAATACTCACAGAATTTCAGAGCTCAGAGTCCTCAATAGGAGGATGTCCAAGGGCTGAGTAACTGTTCACAAAGAAAATATGTTTAGTCCTGGATGACCTGTTCTTGTGGAAGCCTTGATTTGGACAAATCCAGGGGCAGGATCAAGGAGCCTGCTAAGAGAAGGGTGAACTCCTGGAAATATTCTCATGTCAGTACTAGCCTCATTTCCTCTTCTCCCTCAGCTACCCAGTCGGTTTATTTTGTGATCAATCTCTTTCGCATCAGTCTAGTTGGATTGGTTCTCCTTGTCATCGGGAAACTTTTGGCTAGTGAGTGGAACGGCCTGAAGAGTTGAGGATGAGCCAGAAAATGTCTGCCTGGAGCAGTAAGGCTGGACAGATAGAAATCAAAGGATTATAGGAACTTCAAACTAACCAGCAAGTGTTGAGGGGAAAAGATCAGCCAACTCTGGGCAACATAAAAAGACTTGGACCCAAACCCAGCTAATGTCCAGAGCTGACCATCAGAAACCTTCTGTCCCCTTCCATTGGCCCAGTATCGCCTGCTTCCTGCTCTCCAACCCTCCTTCTCTTCATGCTGTATCACCAGGTCCTCTCCTCCCAGATTCCCTTTACACACATGTCATAAATGTATAAATAATAAAGAGAAAAGGTAAAATGTATTTCTCAAATAGCAAAGCTTCCGAGAGTTATGAAATTCCTGAAGAGTAGCAACAATTCTCAGCTCTGACCCATCCTGTATGTTACAAAGCACTTTTGAAAACCATTGCTAGGTGATTTAATGAGTAGAATTCTGTGATCTACAAAGACCCAAGTTCAAAACCTATTTCAGTCATTTACTAGCTGTGGGACTCTGAGTAATTCATTTAACACTTTCTCATACCCTCAGTCCCTCTAACTGTAAAATGCAAATAATAACAACACCATCTTTATAAGGATGTTAGAAGTAGCAGATAAGATATATTTATATATTTGAAAGTACTTATATATATACAAAAGCATATATCTATAAACAAGTGTTATATAAGTTATTTTTGTATGTGTATTTCTATAGACACACACTTTATATATGCTGGCTATTAACATTGTGAGATGATCAGCTGTGATAGACTGAGCTCTTCTCAACAGTGCAAGGATCCAAGACAATCCCCAAAGATTCATGGTGGAAAAATGCTAACTGCATCCAGAGAAAGAACTATGAAATCTGAATGCAGATCAGAGCAGACTATTTTTGCTTGTTTTTTTGGTGGAGGGGAGAACTTTTTGGGTTTTTACATTTTGTTCTGTTTCTTCTTTCACAACAAGACTAAAGTGCAAATATGTCTAACATGATTGAACATGCATTGTCAAATGTAAATTGCTTATCATCCTGGGGGGTGGAGAGGAGTAAAGGAAAGGAGGAATAAAATTTTGTAATTCAAAATCTTATAAAATATATGTTGGAAGCTATGTTTACATGTAATTGGGGAAAATAAAATACTAATTACAAAAATCAACTTTTGAACATTAAAAAATAAATAAATGCTAGTACCATTATTGTTGTTATCTTATCTGGTAAAGCAGTAAATATAAATATCTCCATTTGACAGATGAAAAATCTGAAGCTTATGGAGAGGTCATGAACCATCCCTGATCACTCAGTGAGTGGGGGTTCCACATCTTCAAAGTACAAGTTTAGGCTTATTTCCCCTACTCCATGAAAGCCTCTCTGATCCCAGATCCCCTGCTTTCTGATCCACAAATGTTTGCTACAACCTCATGCCTAAAATCTGCTCCACTTCTGGGCTGAGTTTATGCCTCCTTTCACCTATTGTAATGCTCTGAATAAAACCAGTATAGCCCTCTTTTCCTTGCCATTAGGACTAGGAGAAATTGAGTCAGAAAAGAAACCATTGAGATAAACTCCAGGTGTCTTATATTAATCATTACTGGAATAATTCCTCCTTCATTTGAGTATTGCCCCTTGCTTTGCTGTCTCCTGTCCTTAACCTTCTTATCTTGACCTCTATCCTGCCAGGATTAAATTATGATCCTTTCCTGGAATTATGGTTTGTCCATTCACCCAGTGTGCTCACCCCTTCCCCCCCAATCTCCCTTTGTTTCCCCTATAAGACTGTAACTTTATAAGTTCCCTGCCTTAGTTACTTGTGGCTGAATGCTTTGGACAAGAGTCCTATACAGCTGGCTAGCCTTGGCTAGTCTAAAACTCTCCACAATTAAAATATTAAAAACTGATCTCTGTCTTGTCTCAGTTTCTCTGGTATTACACTATGGCTGAGTATCTTGGTTTCATGAGGCTGGGAGGTCCTTCTATCCTGTATCAGCACAAACTTTCCTGATATGCCTCTTCATCCTCCTTTCTCTCTATTAGTCCTTGTCTCTTGCTCTGATTTCTCCAATATTTGAAGTAACTATTCACCCACTGAATTCATCCATTCCTGGGAATTAAGAAAGGCTTTATGGATAAAAGAAGCAGATTGCTCAGAAAGCTTTTATTTCAGATATCTCATAATCCTACACAAAGGAACATTTGTATCCTAAGAGAAGACATAAAAAATTGCAACACAAAAGATAGGGCAGAAATATCCCAGGTTGAATAGAGGATCATTGAATGTCTTTGGACCTTTATAGGAGTTCACAGTGATTCTTTTAAGATAGGTCTTTAGTCAGAATTCCTAGTATTGGAGGAATGTGTAGAAACAATGGTATTGATTACAGAGTAGGGAATGTCTCCATGTATCAATCTCAACTTCTTCACTTGTGAGCAACATCTCTGTTATGGGTCAGAACTCTGAACTTGAAACAAGGATTCTTACAAGATGTTAAGTCAGTGGAATTGATAAAGACAATGGATATTAGTTTAGCATGGTGTTTAATAGTTCTCTATTAATAGCTTAATGGTACTTTAGTTTACTACATGTACTTAGTACTTAAGATAGTTCTACAAGATTCACACCTATGATAAGAGAGCATATAAGCTTGGACAAACTCAGCCAGATTCAGAATTAGAGAAGACAAAGGACTGAGGGCAGGAGCTCAAGCTCTCGGAACCAAGGAGAGAGATTCATTCAATCTTCCATCAGGCTCTCCTCCTTAGTTTCTCCACTGAAACCAAGACTCCAGAAGGCCTTTAAGAAAGCTAACGGGACCCCAGGAAAAGAGACAAGACTTTCAAAGAGATAATAAAGGATTTGGACTTTTACCCAAATAATAAGAATTACATAAGTCAGGTTGCAGATCAATTTTTTTAGAAGGCTTATAAAGATTAATTTTGAGGAAAAAGATTTGCCAAGATGTCTTAGTTGACATCTTAGAAGAGAACTTAGATGTAAACATACTATAAAACTATAAGTCTATAAAACTAAAACCATAAAACTAAAAGTCAAAGGAATACAATAATGATCATCATTATTAAATATGATCAAGTTCTCTTGTATTCTGGTAATCTATTCCTAAGGTCCATTCAATCAGCACATTGTGAATCATAAAGTCTCATGTAGTCATTCTGACCTTGGATATCTTTTCTTGTACATTCTAGAATGGACTTCATTCTCAGGATATCAGTGAAGGGGACTCTGCTTCTCTGGCTCATTTCTAGATAATTTTGCTAGTAACAAGACTTTGTACAATTTAGTACAATCTTACAAATTTGGTTTTCCAAACCTGAAACTTCAGAGAATTTCAGTTTTCCTATGCCACTTGGCTATTTTTATTTTTACCTAAACCATGTACCTGATAGAATCTTTTAAAAATTCATGAAGGGATAATTCATAAAATGAACCTTTCTTTCTTTTAAAATTATGATATATATATGTATATATACACATATAAAAATATATAAATGAGAAAATAATTTCATTTTCTTTATGATCATGGATACAATTTTATATGTAAAATCCTTACAACAATTTTGAGTTAATAATCAAAGTCTGAATTTCCATGTATCTAGATACATTTGGAAATCTATCATATACATGTATATAGTTGTAAGAGAAAACAGTTTAATTAATCTTTTTTGAAATTTCCTATTCTATTTAATTAGAAATTTTTACATCATATCTTTGTCTTATCACTTTATCTAATTCTCCCTTTTGAAGAACATTGTCCCTGTATTATAATTTGACCACAAATACAGATCAAAATTGTAAGATTTTCCATATTTGCATCCTATTAGAGTAACAGAAATTCCAGTACCACTTTATTAATTGATAGATCTACTATTATACTTGCAAAACTTGTCCTTCTTATATGCCTTGGTTGTAGAAATTTACTATGAAAGGAAAAAGAGGGACATAGTTATAACAGATCAAACTTTTTAGAAGGCTTATAAGAACTAATTTTGAGGGAAAAGATTTGCCAAAATGTCACCAAGATAACTAAGAAAACTTAGATGTAAACATAAACACCATAAAATTAAAAGTCAGAAGAATACAATAATGATCATCATTATTAAATAAGATCAAGTTCTCATCATAAGATCAAGACTCATGCCTTCAAGAGCACAGATTCACCTGACATACACCTTAACAGGAGAAAAACTTCCATAGCTTTGTTTTTTATAGTAGGCATGAATTATATCTGACAGCCAGTCATGTAGTCACAGGGTATCAAAAGCCAGGTCCAGAATTATTGAAGTAGGGACATTTTCTATTTAGAAAGGATATAATACCATGGGGAATAGTACAAGGGAGAAACTGAGTCAAGATGATCCTTAAGCCATACTATTAACAACACTTTTCTCAAGCCCAAACATCTGTCTTTAGCAATTCCCCAGACTGAAGCATGCCATATTCTACTATTGGCTTTGTGACAATACAGATAACCATCCCTATAAAGCGAAACTCAGAACAATAGTATAGTCCCAAAGTCTTTACCCCCAAAAGCAAAATTTCACTAACTACAACTTAGGGCTTGAATATAATTATTTATATTTTGCTAAGAGTTAAAATTCCATTTATTCTTTACTTATAAATTAAAATTAACCATATTCTGAGGTTTCAAACATGCAGCAAAGGAAGAATCCTGTTTCATAATTAAGGAAATTGAAATCCCACATTTTACTCAAATATATATTCCCTCTAATTTCAGTGGGATTCATACTTTTACCTAAGACTTGCTACCTGATTATGGTGATGGTCTAAGAAAGTCATGAAAAGGATAAGAAAGAGAATGAAGATTCAGCCAAGCATGATAAGAATATATCTTCACACTTAAATGGGAAGAAAGGGGGAAAATTAGTTTCCAATCTTCAAGAAGTCCATAGTCTTTATAAAATTCTCCTCTACTCAACTTGAAGATCTTCTCTTGACCATCATGAAATTTGAAACCAGAGCAAGTAATTCAGTGTCACCTGGAAGAATTCGGCCATCTCCAAATCAGGTAAAGGCATTTATTGATGTTTAAGCACTCAGTGGACTGGCCAAGTTCCCTGAAGGAGTCAGCTGTTTAGTAAAGCAAGGCAAGCATTTTTATATAAAAAATAGTGCTTATTACATCACAAGATATGTAAATGTTGAGGTTACAGGAGAGGCTTGCTAACAGGGGGAGGTCCTAAAGCTTTGGTGGAACTGCATATGTGGTTACCCAGAATATATACAGAAAAGTCAATTGTAGGATATTAATGTATGGTAGTGATATTATAACTAGCATAGGTTTACAAAGAACAGCAAAGCAAAGGAAATGTGCAGGCGCCAAATCAGAGAAAGCCCTTTATGTGGTTGTATGTTCAAAATGCTATTCTGTATTCTGTTGGTGTTACTCTCTTATTAGCTGATTTCCATGTTACATTTAAAGTAGATGGTGTGCTCACAGGGCATGCTGACCTGTTTGTTGCTATGGTGATTTCTGTGGGGTTTCAGAGGGGGCAAGAATAAGGGTTCTGTCCAGCCTTGTGGAGTCAGTGATGGGCTTAATAAAGGGAGTTAAGAAGGCATTGCACTCCTTCATCTCTTAAAGGCTTGACTCTTCTAAGTCTCTGAAAGGGAAAATCTTGTTTTTCTGAAAATCATCATGGAATAAATCATTGGGAAGAGATATGGATGATTTGTGGAGTAAATGTACACATCCAAGAGCCAACTATGATCCCCATGTCCCTAAAATGAGAGAAATAGAAAAATATCTCATCTATTTTCTTTTGCTTCTAGGGAAGTATCACCAGAGTCATCAGCACCAATTCCCTCCTACTGGACCAAAATGTTCATGTCCATTGAATCTTCCAGCATTCCCTCCATATTCTACCCTATAGGTTTTAGTGGTCACTGAGCTGTGCTTGAGTAGAGCTACCAAGGTCTGGGTGATAGCAGCAACTTCCCCATGTGCTGATGGTCTGACATATCATTGAAAATTTAGCCCCAGCTTGTGTGGGTTACCTTGCCCTATTCTGCTCTCATTGTATAGATTGAACATTCCACATTGGCTCCCAGCAATAGGTGAGCTTATAGGCTAATTTTTCTAGGCTGAATCTAGTGATCTTGGGTATCCCCAAGGTGCTCTACTGGCTCTATTTCACCTTGTTCTCTCTTTCATTTCGTGACCTCATCAGTTTTCATGGATTAAATAATCATTTCTATGCTGATGACTCTTAGATTGATTTATGCAATCAAAACCTCACTCGTGACCTACAGTTTCTCATCTCCAGCTACCTATTGGACAAATTCAATTGAATGTTCCATATTAAATCCAAGATGTCCAAAACTGAATTTGTAATCTTTCCTTCTCAACTTTCCATTCTTCCTAACTTTGATATTACTGTTGAGAGTACCACTATCCTTCCAGAGAATCAGGCTCACAACCTCCATGTCAGCCTAGATCCTCCACTGTTTTTCAACCAGCAATATTCAATTTTCAAGTTCTGTTGACTCTCCCATTGCATCCCTTATAAATACCCTGCTTTCTCCTCTGACATTGCTCCCATGGTGGAAATCTTTATTACTTCATGCTTAGATTATTGCCCTAGCCCTCTAGTTGGTGTCTCTGCCACAAGTCTCTCCCTACTTCAGGTGATAATAAGTTGTCAAACAATGTCCACTACTAAGCTGTCAAATTGGTCTCCCTAAAGCACAGACTGACCACATCATGCTTTTACTCAGTAAACTCCAGTGTTTCCAAACTGACTCTAGAATCAATTAGAGAAGCTTCTGTTTGGCTTTTAAAATCCTCCTCAATGCATCCTCTCCCCTACCTCTACTTTTCTTATACATTTTTTCCTCCACAGACCAGGGACACTGGTTTCCTTGTTGTTTCTTAAACAAAACAGTTCCACTCTCAGACTCTGAGCATCTCCTCTGGCATTCCCCAGTATAATGGGCTGAGGCTTGAGTTGATGCATTGAAGTCCCAAGCACATGAGGCTAAATAGTAATTGGACCATACTCTATTAATATACAAGCTTGGAGAAAGAATGGCCCCCGCCCACTCTTTGTGCAAGTCCTGATGTGTTGTATAGGAAATGACGATTTTGGTGGGTAGAGGCAGGGGAGTGGAAAAGGAAGGGGAAGGAGAGACTTTTGGCATTGCTATTGCAACGGTTTGCTCAGCTCAGATCTCTCTCTGTTAGCTGGCTTCCCATCACAGCTGCCCATATTGCTATGGCAATCTTTCTCACCTATATTTGCTATCGCAATCCTTATTCGTCTCTTCACTTCAATAAATATTGAAGATTTTTCCCTTAACCTGAATTCCTGACTCCAGCTGATTTTAAATACGTGGTCAGTACACCCCAGGTTTGGAATAGTCTTCCTCTTCATCTCTTGACTCATAACTTTTCTACATTCTTTCAGGTCCCAGTTAAAATCCTATCTTCCTATAGAGAAAATCTTTCTTTGACTTCTTAATTTAGTGTCTTTCTTATCCCTGATGATTTTTTATGCTAGACATCATTTGCTCATATGCAGTGTTTTGCTTATTGCCTCCTCCATTAAACTTAGAGAACAGATTTCTTTGACCTCTGCCTATTTAACACAGTGCCTGGCACACAGTCATTGATGAATAAATGAGTGTTAACTCAAATATTTTTGTTGTTATTGTTTGACCTTCATTCTTAAAGAGGGCCATGAGATCAGGGAAGTGATACCATGACATGCAATTACAATTTACTTGCATGTCATGGCATTTTACAATTTCACTTAAAGTGAGGGAGAACCTGTGCAAGATCCAATGACCAGATATAGATCAGCATGACTAGAGATGATCCTCACAGGGCTTGGCACAATATTCATCAATATTACTGAATATTGACTCAAATAATTAGAAAATAAGAAGGGAAGGGAACAATGGGAAAAATTAGCATTGGAATGGAAGTAGACAAAGTTGTGATTTTCTGACTTCAAGAAGCTGAGTGGCAGCTTCTGTTCAAGACCTTCTCCTTCAGCTTGACATATTAGCTAAGAGAGAATCTGGTCAAGACGGTTCTTTCTCCTAAACCAAGTTCCTTGTGCTAGCATAAAGGCCAGAGCAACACAATCAGTCCATTGATCACAAGTGGTGAGGAGGAAAAAAGTCAGGAGCACAAAAGCTGCCATTTTTTCCTTCTCTCTCTTCCTTCCTCCCTTCCTTTTTCTCTCTTTCTGTCTCTCTCTGTCTCTCTGTGTGTCTATCTTTCTGTTTCTTTATCTCTCTTTGTCTCTTTGTCTGTCTCTCTATGTACCTTGTTGTCTCTGTCTCTGTCTCTTTCTGTGTCTTCTATCACTTTCTCTCATTTTCTCCTCTTCCTCTTATCTGCTCCTCTCAAACTATGTATATCTTTTTTCCTCCCATCTTCCTCTTCCCAGGGTTTCCTTCCAAATACCTAATGTTATGCATCTTTGGAATTTTGTGTCTTCAAAAGCAGGGCCATACTTTAAATGGAAAAAACAAGCCAATGGAAGCCACGCTTCTGAGAGTCCAAATATTTTCTGCCTACTTTGGATATCTATCATGAAGTATGTACAGACACTCTGCCTAGTTCCAGTTCAACAGCTAAAAACAGTTTTGACCAGGATGAGTCAGGATGACCACCATGTAATGTTGAAAAATTGGCATCAAAAAGTGAAGAAATGATCACTCAAGAGAAACTGGACCATAAGTGAATGTGTGTATAAGAAGTTCAAGTGAGCAATTTCTCAGGTTCTTTCCCAGTGCATTTGAGCAAGGCTCTGTTTTGTTTGTTTGTTTTTCATTTTATTGTTATTAAATGCTTAGGCAAATGAGGATACTGTTAAGATGTAGCCAAGGTGAGTTCATGAGAGAGATGAGAGGTCTTAAGGTCCCACTGGCCATCAGGATAAGTTACTAATGTCACCTACAGCAGCAACAGCAACAGCTGTGTCGGGTGAGAAGATGGCACATCCTTGATCCAGCCCAATGGTGTATTGTTCCATTACCCGAACCATTCCTGGAGTCATCAGTGTCTCATCTATCAACAATTATGGACTATTCTGGATTCAAAGACAAAGGATTCCAAAAAGATAGAAAAGGAATCACAGAGTCAGGAACCACAAGGACCACAACATTAGAAGTCACAAGGATGTTGGAGGGGATGCGGGAAAACTGGGACACTAATGCATTGTTGGTGGAGTTGTGAACGAATCCAACCATTCTGGAGAGCAATCTGGAATTATGCCCCAAAAATTATCAAATTGTGCATACCCTTTGATCCAGCAGTGTTTCTATTGGGCTTATATCCCAAAGAAATACTAAAGAAGGGAAAGGGACCTGTATGTGCCAAAATGTTTGTACCAGCCCTGTTTGTAGTGGCTAGAAACTGGAAAATGAATGGATGCCCATCCATTGGAGAATGGCTGGGTAAATTGTGGTATATGAATGTTATGGAATATTATTGTTCTGTAAGAAATGACCAGAAGGATGAATACAGAGAGGACTGGCAAGACTTACATGAACTGATGCTAAGTGAAATGAGCAGAACCAGGAGATCATTATACACTTCGACAACGATATTGTATGAGGACATATTTTGATGGAAGTGGATTTCTTTGACAAAGAGACCTAACTGAGTTTCAATTGATAAATGAAGGACAAAAGCACCTACACCCAAAGAAAGAACACTGGGAAACCAATGTGAACTATCTGCATTTTTGTTTTTCTTCCCGGGTTATTCTGAATCCAATTCTCCCTATGCAACAAGAGAACTGTTTGGTTCTGCAAACATATATTGTATCTAGGATATACTGCAACATATCCAACATATAAAGGACTGCTTGCCATCTAGGGGAGGGGGTGGAGGGAGGGAGGGGAAAAAAATCGGAACAGAAACGAGTGTCAATATAAAGTAATTATTAAATAAAAATTAAAAAAAAAGAAAGAAAAAAAAAGGAATAATCATTCTATGAGATCTAACCTGCTAATCCCAGGGCAAATAGACACAGAGGATGTTTGTACCTGTTTGCAGATACATGGAAAATAAAAGGGAGAAAAAGTGTGGGAAATAGAGAAGGCAGGAAATTCTAAAATTTGAGTGGAAATGGGCTGTAAGGAATACTACATGGAGAACTGATCCCTGATCTGAGTATTGAAGGAAGATGAAGAATCAAAGCTGTTAATATAAAGATAAGTGCATTTTAGGCATTTCTTGCAATCTCCTTCCTGTTCAAATACTTTTGAAAGCCAAACAATTCCATAATTTGCTGTACCCATAGAAAGAGAAGAACAAAAAAGATTCTGTCACAGCAAGCAATGTCCCATTTTATGGGCCCATCAGATTTGACACTAGATGTTAAAAGACATAATTTATTTTTGTAATTATAAGACAAAATACTTTTAAAAATTTGGTATTATTACTAAATCAGGGCTAAAAATTATTGAACATTAAGTATTTGCACATGATATACTATAGGCCAAGTGAAAGTAAGTTGATAGACAGTTCTGCTCCACATGGGTCAAATATGTGTGGCACTCACTCTGGAACCATATGTCCAAATTGCACATTGCACATTGGACCCCCAGTCATCTGTTTGAAGTGCATGCTTTTTTTTATTTTCCAAATGTATATTTATATGTATCCATTTTCCTCTTGTGCCAAGCTACTGTGCTATACGTTGTAGCCTCTTGGGATGTTGTAGTCAAAGGAGGAGCTGACCTCCCTTTATTCAAAGACTTCATGTTCAACTGGCTGTAGGTTACTCCGTATTCCTCAGTCCCTGAATTCTGCAGAAAAAATACAAGGGAAAAGAGGGATCAGTGAATATCACTTAGCACTGAGAGCAAGAAGAAATACTGGGTCTACAATTAATCAGCAGATGACATCAGGGACTAGACTATATAGTGGGGCCAATGAGTTATTTCTGAATTATTTCCCAGGAGATGGATAAAATGGGTATTACTTACTGATGGGTTATTTTCTTTTTCATCATGTCTATACCTGGCATGAAGAATAAGTATTGTCAGTTCCTGAGATCCCCAGGTAGGTACCATATATCCTTCCCTCTTTTTTGTTCTAGAAAATTTATTTTCTTCTTTAAGTACTACGTGTTTGAAAGGAGCCAGACACATGAAAGAAGATGACATCCGACAAAGAATCTTATATAAAACATATAAATATACATAAAACATATGAGTTATATAAAACAAAGGAGGTGAGAAGGGTGAGAAGTCCGTCTGAGAGTCATTACCCTTTCCTTAATGACTGATTTGCAATGGGTAGAGTTTAGGGTTCATATGGGAGGAGGAATAGAGATAACTCAAGAGATTGGAGAGGTGAGCCAAGTTTCCCTACCTCCTAGTAGCTTTTCCTTTTGGGGTTCCTGGTGAGAATAACAAGAATAGAGATTCTATTAGCATCATAGATCGAAGGGACCTTAGAAACTGATAAATCTTCATTCCACAGATTAGGAAACTGAGACCCCAGCCCTCACCCCACTGTTTATTTCCTCATGCTTTCACACCCTCTTCCCAAACTCACCAAGGTAAAATTGATGATAGACAAAGGCCAACAAAAAGAGGAAGAAGAGAATGATGATACAGCAGAGGATGATGAGAGTGGTTTTTGATACTGAGACAAAGAAGAAAACCAGTTTTCAGGCTCCATTGGCTTGAAGGAGTTATCATTTTTAATCATGTTCCTATGCTTCTCTTGAAGTGCTAGGCTTGAACCCAGAGAACTGAGGAGACATGGCTTCCTTTCTCTGGGAGCCCTAATTCTTCCCCTTTCTTACCTATTGTGAGAGGTTTATCCATTGCACCTGGAAAACAGAATAGGAAAAAAACCAGAATGGGTGATAAGGAATGAATAAAATATCTCATAAATATGCATTTCCAAGGACACAGTATGGCCCTATGACTCCAAAACAATGGGAAGATAAAAGTCTACACTGTTTTCAATTCTCCTTATTCTCAATGTTAAAGTTCTTAATTATAATTCTGTTCTTTTGGGGAAGTGAGAGCACACCCTTCTGCAGAGTTGACTTTCCTTTAGAAATACTCCTCTCATAAATTTACCAAAAGCTCCAGGGTGGGAGGTGTCACTAGGCTCTGCCATCACTAAGCTGACAATATCTGAGAAATAGCAACATCTGTAATTCCCAATGTAGTGGTCACATAGGTAAAGAGAAATTTAGCCCCATACTGGGGAGAATTGTGGGTTGCCTCCCTTATACAGAGCAAACTTCATGCCCCAAGATAACCACTGACACAGGAGGGTCACATTTCACCTGAAGCATGAATCTGTTTGACCAGATTGAGGAGGTGGGGGGTTGAGAAGTGTGTTTCAAAGTTAAAACAAGCAACAGTAATACAAGAATATTTTTGAAAGGCTGTGGTTCTTTCTTGTCCCCCCCACCCCAGCCCAAAGGAGTAAAATACTGATTAGCAGAGAAGGGATATCTCTAACTTTTCCCATAACTTCGATGTCTTTGTAATGTTACAGAGCTCACTACAGAAAGGACATGTGGAGAAGTTTCACTTCTCATTGAGAATAAGAAATCCTCCTTCTGTCTCCAGTTCCTTAGATCATAAGGCATTGCCCTTTTCTAACTCTTATTCTACCTCCATCACTTAGCTTCCATTCTGATATAAGCCACTCAGAATTATTACCAAATTTAGAGCAGGGTTGCTGTTTTCTATCACACCCAAGAACGGTCTGGGCTGAAGCAGGAAGATGCCCTAAGGAGGAAATAGTAGGAAGCATATACCAAGGAGTCCAATTACAATCACCACCAACTTAACCAACATCTCCCCAGAACCCTGAACCCAAGAGCCTTGGGAATAGAAAACCACAAGATCTGCTTCCAGTTCAATCCTCAAAGACATCATTGAGAGAAGAAATCATGGTGGATAATGATTGTCTTCTTCCTCAACATAGTCAGCAACTGGTGATCAGTTGCCACCAACAAGACAGTTGAGTATGGGAATCTTGAGATGGTGCCAGCCCCTGGCCCAGCCCTTACAGCTCTATCCATTGTACTACCTTATTGTGTTAGAAAAATGCTAATTCTGAAGAACTACTTAGGTCTACATCCCAAATCGATCAAAGAAAGTGGGAAAGGATACACATAGAAAAATATCTATAGCAGCTATTTTTGTGGTAGCAAAAAATTAGAAATAGAGGGGATGTCCATCAATTGGAGAATGGCTGAAAAAGTTGTGATATATGATTGGATTGAATATGATTGTGTTCTAGGAATTGACAAGTTGAACAGAGAAAAACCAGGGAAGACCATAATGCAAAGTTCTACTCTTGCGAGTAGAACCAAGAGATCCTTCTATGCAGTAGCTATAATGTTGTTATAGTTATTCCTTCTTTCCTTCTGGAAGACAGTCATGACATCAGGAAGGTGACACCATGACATACAAATGAATTGTATTTAAGTCAAAGAGGACTGTACAAACTCACCAGTGACACTTTCTTCTCTAGAGCCATCAAAGGGCAAGATGTAGATCAGAACAACTGGAGAGGGACCCATTTGCTGCAGGGCACCTTAAGCCTAGGTCTTTAAATTGTATTATATTCATGATTAACTGTGTAATACTTATCTATTCTGATTAAGACATAGATCTAAAACAATTCAGAATGACTCATAATGAAAACTTCTATCTACTTCCAGAGAGAAATTTGATAGATTCTAAGTGCAAATTTAAATAAGGTTTTCTCACTTTATTTTTCTTGGCTCTTTGTGATATGGGTAATATGGAAATATGTTCTGCATCATTTCACATGAATAATGGATATTATATTGCCTGCCTTTCTGCAGAGTGGAGACAGGAAAAGAATATAGAAATAAAAAAATTTAAATGTAGAAAATAATTTCTACATTAAAAATAAAATAAATTATAATCATCATTTTAAAGAAAGTACTAAACATTCTAAGTTCTTTTGAGACTGCTTGATTTTGTATCCTTAAGAGTTATTGTGTCTATTTGCCTCCAAAGACATCTCCTGAAAGAAGGTTCATCACAGAATTTAGAGAGTTATCTTTGACTTTCATTTGGATTGTTGTTGTTGTTGTTTTTTCATTTATTTCCCTTTTTTGGTAAAGACCACACATCTGCATTAACAGTCCTCATCCTATCTTTGTCAATGGACCAAGTTAATCTTTAACAGGTCACAGGAGGGACTCCAGAAGAGTGTGGACCTCAAGGCTGATCTTTAGAATTTGGGATTCTCCCCCAACTATGCAGAAGGAGCTTGAGATTTGTTTTCTTGTTGGTGCTTTGTTTCAGACTTTATAATCTGAAAGAACAACCACGGTTTTGCCACAGGAATCTAGTATCTTTGGTCGAACTTAAAAGGATGAGATTAAATTCCCCCCAAGAGCCGAGGCATTTCTGAATTGGAGATATGGACAAGTATGTCAATTGTATTCCAATGTGATTAGCTGAGGGCAGAGGGAGAAGGAGAAGTGAATACTGTAATATTTCCACTTTCCCTTTCCAACTGAGTGACCTGTGCTGCCAGTGAAGGGACCTGAAAAAGCATAGGAATCATGCCAATGTTTTTCTTCTGGGTTTTCTTCTATTTTTTGTTTTTTTCGTTTGTTTAAATAAAGAAATACATTATACAAAATAAAAACAACTACAACAATAGAACCAGATTCCCATTCTCACCTTTCTCAGAAATTTCCAGGACCATGCTGGACTCTGACTCATTTTGTGGGTTCTGAGAGTCAAAGAACTTACAGCTGTAGTTCCCAAAATCCTGGGTTGTAGTAAACGGTAGGGTAAACTTAACCCAGCTTGCTTCTGTAGTCTTTGAACATAAGGGCTTGGAATTCCCCTCCTTGAACAGCTGATATGTCCATTTCAGGGGTGGCAAATCATCATCTGACATGTTGCACCTGAAGGTCACGTTGCCCCTTGGGACCAGGATAAAACTTTTCTGAACTGAGAGGTTAGGTTTGGGGAGAAGGCCTGGAAAAGAAAAGTCACTGAAGTAGGAGTTGGAACATTTGGGTGCAGATCCCAGCTCTGATCATATGTATTAAGGTGACTATGGACAAATTTGTTTTCTTACATTTCCAGTTTTATCATCCATATATTGAGGGGATCTTCCATAATAATTTCTGGTCCCCTTCCAGAATCCCTTTCTAATCTATGAATGTAAAAGGGAAATTTTCTCTTTTTTATTAAAGCTTTTTATTTATAAAACATATGCATGGGTAATTTTTCAACATTGACCCTTGCAAAACCTTTTGTTCCAAATTATCCCCTCCTTTCCCACAACCCCTTCCCTACATGGCAGATAGTCCAATATATGTTCAATATGTTACAATATATTGTAAATCCAATATCTATATATACATATTTATGCAGTTTTCTTGTTGCACATGAAAAATCAGAACAAGAAGGAGAAAAAAACTGAGAAAGAAAACAAAATACAAGCAAACAACAACAGAAAGCGTGAGAACACTATGTTGTGGTCCACACTCAGTTTCCATGATCCTTTCTTTGGGTGTAGATGTCTCTCTTCATCACTGAATAATTTGAACTGGTTTGAATCTTCTCAATGTTGAAGAGAGCCACTTCTGTCAGAATTGATCATCATATAGTCTTGTTGTTGCCGTTATAATGATCTCCCGCTTCTGCTCATTTCACTCAGCATCAATTCATGTCAGTCTTTTAGGCCTCTCTGAAATCGTCTTGCTGGTCATTTCTTACATAACAATAATATTCCATAACATTCATATACCATAGCTTACTCAGCCACTCCCCAACTAATGGGCATCCATTCTATTTCCAATTCCTTGGAAATACAAATATGCTGCCACTATACAAAGTGCTGCCACAAACATTTTTGCACATGTGGGTCCCTTTCCCTCCTGTAGGATCTCTTTGGGATATAATCCCAGTAGAAACACTGCTGAGTCAAAGGATATGCACAGTTTAATAACTTTTTGAGCATAGTTCCAAATTGGTTCCATTCACAGTTCCATCAACAATGTATTAGTGTCCCAGTTTTTCACATCCCTGCCAACATGCACCATTATCTTTTCCTGTCATCTTAGCCAATCTGTGAGGTATATAGTACTATCTTAGAGTTGTTTTGAGTTGCATTTTTCTGATCAATAGCAATTGGGAGCACTTTTTCATATGAGTAGAAAAAGTTTCAATTTCTTCATCTGAAAATTATCTGTTCCTTTCCTTTGCCAATTTATCAATTGGAGAATGGCTTGAATTTGTATAAATTTGAGTCAATTCTCTATGTATTTTAGAAATGAGGCTTTTATCAGAACGTTTGAATGTAAAAATGTTTTAAGGGAAACTTTCTCAATAAAACTCAACCCACATATTCTTTTTACCTAGCTTTGATGACTCAATGGGGAAAATTGTTCTAGGTCCCCCTTTGGTTTTAATCCTTGTCAATTACAGAAAGTATCAAGGTCTAAAACTAAGTTTTGGTTTAGAATGTAATTGAGAAGTCATAGGTTTCAAATTCTAGACCAAACTCTGATATATATTTGCTGCATGATCTAGACAAAGCCTATTGCCTTCCCTGAGGGCAATCCTTGAGATTCATTTTTCCCATCCATAACAAGAAACTCTAAGATTTCAAATCTACATGACTAGAAGGTTGGTGGTGTTCCTAATAGAAATAGAAAAGCAATGTTTTCTCTCTGAGAAAGGAAAGTTCAGGTTTGCAGCTTGTTAATTTTGAGAGGACTATAGAGGTGGTTTTCCTTTATTCTCCAAAGGGAGATCACTATATGGGGGTGAATGAACTGTGGCTAATCAGACCAAGATGAGTTCTGAAAGTTCTATGACAGGTCAGGCACAGATGGTCCATATGAACATTTAGAGTGGAGGTGGATCTAAATGTGCACATCTCACATTTCTAGATAACTGGAGCACATATAGTTTAAAAGGTTCAATACCAAGAAATGGTAGGGCTGGGAAAAAATCTGAAATGCATCTGAGTAGAGATGATTGATGTAAGCCAAATAGATGATGAAATGACTAAGTGACCATTTTGAGATAGGATAAGAGGACTAGGACAAGAGTCATGAGGATTCTATTCTTTTGGGGTCATGATAAAAATGATGATCCAAGAAAAGAGATTGAGAAGAAGCAAACAGGAAGGAGAGAGTAGTCAACAAAACCCAGGGAGTAGAGAGCAGTAAAGAGGAAGACATTCATTAGTATTAAAAATTAGAGAGAGTCCAAGAAGAGTGAGGAATGAAAACAGTCACCACATTTGCCACGTAAAGAGAGAGCAGTTTTGAGGAATGAGGTCCAAAGATAGATGAAAACTGAGAGGTGGGAGAGGAAACTGAGGCAAGGAGTATAAAGAATTTTCACATGCATTTAGTTGTGACATGGTGGACAATTAATTATAAGTTGTGGAAACACATTCATTTCCATATATATGCAGATGTGAGGGTTGGTATTTGGGGATTTTAGATAGCAGGGAAGGAGCAAAATAATAGGAAAAGATCAAATCTTGGAAGGTGAGGAAGAGGATGATCAAGAAGGTGAATTTCTCAGAGGAGATGGGATGGATTGGCTGAGACAAGGAGAAATGCTTGTGTAGGAATGTCTCTCCTGTACTGATCAGAAATGGGCACATAAACTGGTTGGTAAAATAAAAGGAAAGGTAGAGACCAAAGGAAACGGCTTCTAAGATTTCTACTATTTAATGGAAAAGCAGTGGATCTGATGGTCATGCCATCACTTCAAACTCCTAGCCTTCCATTTATGAGTATTGTGGCAACTTAAACCTCTGGGTTTTTATATCTACCTCTCTAAAATATACAGATGGACAAGCAGAGCCATAAAACCCCTCTAAGCTATAAATCTACAAAATTCCCATGCTGTTTAGGTGGGGGAATTCATGACATTCTTTTGCCCCTTGTATGCTTGATTTCCTTGCCTGAAAAATTAGAGGACTGAACTACATCAATGTATCGATCTATCAACAAACATGTTTGACCACTATTTTATATCTATATCAATACATATAAACATGGATATGTGTGTGTTTGTATAACTAATGCCATTCTAGAGGAATAGGGCCATGTGAAGAAAGGAACAATAAAAGTTTTCCTTACTCATTGAACATAAACATATTAGGATAAAGAGCTGAAGAGACCTCTTGGACCTCAGTGGGGAGAAGAAAAACAGAAAGTTCCAGAATCTCAGCCAGGTGACCTAGAGGACATAGGTATGTCATCCCAGGAAGGCATGACAGCAGCAGGGGCCAAAAGGGTACCATGACAACACTGGATCCCTGGTTATTAGGGATGAAACCAACCTCCCAGAGAAGTCACTAGATCTCAGTTGTCAATACCACTCTCCTCCTGCCCATGTCTCAGATGTTTAATCTTAGTTTCTTCTCCCTGAGAACATCCAGCTTCTATGCCCTACTGACCATTCAGGGCCTTGGGAGAAACACACTGTTTCAAGTTTAAAGCACCACGCCAATGTGAGTTTTTACTGTAACACTCTATTGGTATTAGTTTCAGGGTTCACTAAATGATTGTTAGATAGTCCTGTGGTCCTCATAGCAGTTGGAACTCTGAATTGAGAGCTCCCAAACACTTGAAAAGAAATTCATTCGGCAGAGCCAAGATGATAGAGAGGACCCATGTATCTTTCTTTGCTCTCCTTTACCCTCAAACTATTTTTATGAAACTCAGCCTCAGAATTAATGCTTGACTGTCAAAACCCATGAATATTGGGAGTACAACACATTAACACAGAAGATAATCTCGAAATTCACCAGAAAAGGCCTGTTTTTGCTCAAGCATGGGGACAGAACAGAGCTATGCCAGGCACAGACTCAGGCAGGTAGGTAGTGAGAGCTCAGAAAACAGCTCATGCTGAGCAGACCAGAGAGGGCTGGGGTGTGGTCTTAACAGGCTGAAAGTTTGCAAGGAGAATTTGATCACAGTGTCAGCTGCTCTATGCTGGCAGCAAGCCAGTAGATGAGCAGAGAAGCTATAAACACAGGGAATAAACACTATAACCCCAAAATGCTAGAGTCTCTCTGGATCTGGCCACATCAATGGAGCACCAGGAAGGACTCAGCACCATCTCATCATGCAACACTGATCCCAGTGCAGATGCTGATCCCAGCACAGCCATTGCTTTCCCACTGCTGCTTCACTGCTACTTCCTGTTGTCTGTTGAGGAAGCATGGTAACCTCACATTACCTCAAAAGCAAACTGCAACTTTTGTTTTGTTTTGTTAAAATGAGTAAAAAGACAAACCCGGCTCTAACTATAGATAGCTTCTATACTTAAAAAGAATAAACTTTAAACTCTGAGGAAACTAAAAATAAATTGTCTCCAGATGAATCCCCAAATGGTGATATAACCTAGTCTCCAACACACAATGCTTTCATAGAAGAAATTTAAAAGGTTTATGAAAGAGAGCTAGAAGAAAAATGAGGAAAGCAAAGGGAAATTTTGCAAGAGGGTCTGGATAAGACATGTAACTCAGTAAAAGATAGAGTGGATAAAGAAATCAACTCCCTGAAAAGCAGAATTAGTGAATTGGAAAAAGAAAATAACTCCTTAAAAAATGAAGTTGGGAAAATGGAAAAAAGTTTCATAGAACAAAACAATTCATTTAAAAACTCAATTGGACAATTACAAAAAGAAATAAAAAGTAAATGAAGAAAATAATTAATTAAAAATCAGATTTGAACACATAGAAATGAATGACTTGAGGAGACATCAAGAATCAGTCAAACAAAACCCCCCCAAAAATGAAAAAAAAAATAGAAAAAATGTTAAATACCTACTTGAGACAAGAACAGATCTGGAAAATAGATCTATAAGAGATAATCTAAGGATTATTGCCTCCCTGAAAATCATGATGAAAAAAAAAGAGCCTAGACACTATTTTTCAGGAAACCATCAAAGAGAACTGCCCAGATGTTAGAGAAATAGAAGATAAAATAGACATTGAAAGAATTCATCAATCACCTACTGAAAGAGATCCTAAAATCAAAACTCCAAGAAATATTGTGGTTAAATTCCAGAACTATCAGACCAAGGAAAAATACTACAAGCAGCCAGAAAAAATTCAAATACAGAGGAGCCACAATAAGGATGAGTCAAGATCTAGCAGCGTCCACATTAAAGGATCAAAGGGCCTGGAATATGATATTCCAAAAGGCAAAGGAACTTGGTATGCATTCAAGTATAACTTACTCAGCCAAACTGAGCATTTTCTTCCAGGGAAGAAGATGGACATTCAATGAAATAGGTGAATTCCATTTATTTCTGACCAAAACAAACCCATAACTAAACAAAAAGTTTGACCTCCAAAAATAGGACTCAAGAGAAGCATAAAAATGTAAAAATAATTCTTGAGGACTATATTCCTGTTATGACTATACATAAAGAGTACATGTATAATTTGATTTACTGTCATAACATAAAAAAGGATCTAGAGGTGGACAGGAAATTGTACTAGAAAAAGGGAAAGGTGCAGATACTACATCTCATGAAGAGGCAAAATAAACTATTATATCTGAGGGAAAGAAAGGAGGGGGATAAATATGTGAGAATCTTACTCTCAACCAAACTGGCTCAAAGAGAAAATATTAGACATATTTGGTTTACAGAGAAACTTCTTTCACCCCATTGAAAAGTGGAAGGGGAAAATTGAAAAGGGAAGGAGTAGGCTAAATAGAAGGGAATACAAAAATTGTAAGGGAAAGATTTAAGGAAAGGGGAGGGACTCTAAGGTTGAGATCCTAAAGAGGGAGGGCTGCATGAGGCAAGTGGTGCTCATAAATTTAATACCGGGGAAAGGGGTAAGGAGGAAAGGAAAGAGAAAAGCATAATCTGGGGTTAACGAGATGGCTGGAAATACAGAATTAGTAATTTTAACCATAAATGTTAATGGGTAAACTCCCTCATAAAGCTGAGGCAGATACCAGACTGTATTATAAGTCAGAATTCTACAATATGTTGTTTAAAGGAAACACACTTGAAACAGGGTGATACATATAGAGTAAGGATAAAAGGCTGGA
Source organism: Antechinus flavipes (assembly GCF_016432865.1). Taxonomy (NCBI): domain Eukaryota; kingdom Metazoa; phylum Chordata; class Mammalia; order Dasyuromorphia; family Dasyuridae; genus Antechinus; species Antechinus flavipes. The sequence continues at coordinate 622,054,575 of NC_067400.1, read as the reverse complement.
GCAGAATCTATTATGCTTCAGGTAAAGTAAAAAAAAAGCAGGTGTGGCCATCCTGAGCTCAGATCAAGCAAAAGCAAAAATTGATCTAATTAAAAGAGATAAGGAAGGGCACTATATTTTGCTAAAGGGTAACATAGATAATGAAGCAATACCAATACTAAACATATATGCACCAAGTGGTATAGTATCTAACTCCTGTAAGGAGAAGTTAAGAGAGCTGCAATAAGAAATCGACAGCAAAACTATAATAGTGGGAGATCTCAACCTTGCATTCTCAGAACTAGATAAATCAAACCACAAAATAATTAAGAGACAAGTTAAAGAGGAAAATAGAACACTACAAAAGGTAGGTATGATAGATCTTTGGAAAACAACTAAATGGATAGAGAAAGGAGTATACTTTCTTTTCGGCAGTCCATGGAACCTATACAAAAACTGACCATATATTAGGACATAAAGACATCAAATTCAAATAGGGTTGTCATCCCAGGAGGGATAAGGCAGAAATGGTAACTGCATCCTTTTCAGATCACAATGCAATAAAAATTACATTCAATAAAAAGCCAGGGGAAAATAGACCAAAAAGTAATTGGAAACTAAATAATCTCATCCTAAATAATGAATGGATGAAACAGCAAATCATAGACACAATTAATAATTTCACCCAAGATAATGACAATAATGAGATGACATACCAAAATGTGTAAAATGCAACAAAAACAGTAAAAAGGGGAAATTTTATATCTCTAGAAGCCTACTTGCATAAAAGAGAGAAAGAGAAAATCAATGAATTAGGTTTACATTCCAGTAAAAAAACTAGAAAAAAAAAAAACAAAGTAAAAGCTCCCAATCAAACACTAAACTTGAAATTCTAAAAATGAAAGGAGAGATTAATAAAATTCAAAGTAAAAGAAAACTGTTGAATTAATAATTTAAAAAAAAACTAAGAGTTGGTTCTAAAAAAAGAAAGAAAAGAAAATAGATTAACCCTTGGTAAATTTGATTAGAAAAAAGAAAGAGAAAAATTAAATTTTTAGTCTTAAAAAATGAAAAGGGAGAACTTGCCACTAATGAAGAGGAAATGACAGCAATAATTAGGAGTTATTTTGCCCAACTTTATAACTTACATGAAATGGATAAATGCCTTCAAAAATATAGGTTGCCCAGATTAACAGAGGAAGAAGTAAATTGGTTAAAAATTCCCATTTGGAAAAAAGAAATAGAATAAGCAATTGACCAACTCCCTAAGAAAAAATCCCCAGGACCAGATGGATTTACATGTGAATTCTACCAAATTTTTAAAGAACAATTAACGCCAAAGCTATATAAACCATTTTTAAAAATAGGGATTGAAGGAGTCCTACAAAATTCCTTTTATGACACAGACATGGTACTGATACCTAAACCAGGTAGGACAAAAACAGAAAAAGAAAATTGTAGACCAATTTACCTAATGAACATTAATGCAAACATCTTAAATAAAATAGTAGCAAAAAGATTACAGAAAATCATCCCCAGGATAATACACCATGATCAAGTAGGATTTAAATCATGAATGCAAGGCTGGTTCAATATTAGGGCAACTATTAACATAATTGACTGTATCAATAACCAAATTAACAAAAACCATATGATCATCCAATAAATGCAGAAAAAGCATTTGATAAAATCCAATTCCCATTCCTATTGAAAACACTAGAGAGTATAGGGATAAATGGATTTTTCCTTTAAATAGTAGCATCTATTTAAAACCATCAGTAAGCATCATATGTAATGGTGATAACCTATAACCATTCCCAATAATATCAGGAGTGAAACAAGATTACCCTTTATCACCATTACTATTCAATGTTATATTAGAAATGCTAGCTTTGGCAATATGAGATTAAATGAATCAGAACAGGAAACCAAATTATCATTCTTTGTAGATATACTTAGAGAACTCCAGAAATTTTACTAAAAAGCTATTAGAAATAATCCAGAACTTTATCAGAGCTTCAGGATACAAAATAAATCCACATACATCCTCAGGATTTTTATACATTATTTAAAAAAATCCAACAGCAAGAGATACAAAGAGAAATTCCACTGAAAATAATTGTCGATAGTATAAAATATTTGGGAATCTATCTGCCAAAGGAAAGTCAGGAACTGAGCAGGACCAGGAGTTTATTATATACTTCAACAATAATACTATATGATAATTAATGCTGATGGATGTGGCTCTCTTCAACAATGAGATGAACCAAATCAGTGCCATTTGTTCAACAATGAAGTGCCAGCTACACCCAGTGAAAGAATGATGGGAAATGAACATGAAGCACAACATAGCATTTCAATTCCCTCTGTTTTTGTCTACTTACATTTTTGATTTCCTTCTCAGGTTGTTTTTACCTTATGTCTAAGTCTGATTTTTCTTGTGCATCAAAATAACTATGTAGATATGTATACATATATTGTATTTAACATATACTTTAACATATTTAACATGTGTGGGTCTGCCTGACTTCTAGGGGAAGGGGTGGGAGGAAGGAAGGGAAAAGTTGAAAAAGAGAGTTTTGCAAGGGTGAATGTTAAAAAATTACCCATTCATATATCTTGTAAATAAAAAGCTATAATAAAAAAGGAAAGTCTGGAACTATATGACTAAAACTACAAAACACTTTCCACACAAATAACATCAGATCTAAACAACTGGAAAAATATTAAGTGGTCTTGGATAGGCCAAGTGAATATAATAAAGATGACAATACTCCCTAAACTAATCTATTTATTTAGTGCTATACCAATCAGACTCCCAAGAAACTATTTTAATGACCTAGAAAATATAACAACAAAATTCATATGGAAGAACAAAAGGTCAAGAATTTCAAGAGTACTAATGAAAAAGAAATCAAATGAAGGTGGCCTAGCTGTACCTGTTCTAAAACTATATTACAAAGCAGTGGTCACCAAAATGGCTAAGAAATAAACTAGTTGATCAGTGGAATAGATTAGGTTCACAAGACAAAATAGTCAATAACTACAAGAATCCAGTGTTTGACAAACCCAAGAGCCCAAATTTTGGGATAAAAATTCACTATTTGACAAAAACTGCTGGGGAAACTGGAAATTAGTATGGCAGAAATTAGGCATGGACCCACACTTAACACCATACACCAAGATAAACTCAAAATGGTTCATGATTTAAGCATAAGGAATTAGATTACAAATAAATTAGAAGAATATAGGATAGGTTACCTCTCAGAATTGTGAAGAAGGAAGGAATTTGTGACCAAAGAAGAACTAAAGATCATTATTAATAACAAAATAGAAAATTTGGATTATATCAAGTTAAAAAAATTTTGTGCAAACACGATTAGAAGGTAAGTAATAAAATGAGAAAACATTTTTACAGTTAAAGGTTCTGATAAAGGCCTCATTTCCAAAATATATAGAGAATTGACTCTAATTTATAAGAAATAAAGCCATTCTCCAATTGATAAATGGTCAAAGGATATGAATAGACAATTTTCAGATAATGAAATCAAAACTATTTCCACTCATATGAAAGAGTGTTCCAAATCACTATTGATCAGAGAAATGAATCAGAGAAAAGACAACTCTGAGATATCACTACACACCTGTCAGATTGGCTAAAATGACAGGAAAAAATAATGATGAATGTTGGAAGGGATGCAGGAAAACTGGGACATTGATGCATTGTTGGGGCATTTGTGAATGGATCCTATCATTCTGGAGAACAATTTGGAATTATGCTTAAAAAAAAGTTATCAAACTGTGCATACCCTTTGATCCAGCAGTGTTACTGCTGGGCTTATACCCCAAAGAGATACTAAAGAAGGAAAAGGGACCTGTATGTGCCAAAATGTTTGTGGCTGCCCTTTTTGTAGTGACTGGCTAGAAACTGGAAATTGAATGGATGCCCATCAGTTGGAGAATGGTTGGGTAAATTGTGGTATATGAATGTTATGGAATATTATTTTCTGTAAGAAATGACCTTCTGTAAGAAGGATGGTGGCAGAGGCTTGGAAAGACTTACATGAACTGACGCTAAATGAAATGAGCAGAACCAGGAAATCATTATACACAGCAACAATACTATATGAGGATATATTCTGATGGAAGTAGATACCTTCGACAATGAAAAGATCCGATTCAGTTCTAATTGATCAATGATGGACAGAATCAGCTACACCCAGAGAAAGAACTCTTGGAAATGAATGTGGACTATTTACATTTTTGTTTTTCTTCCCAGGTTATTTTTGCCTTCTGAATCCAACTTTTCTTGTGCAACAAGAGAACTGTACGATATATTATATTTAAGGTATACTTTAACATGTTTAATATGTATGAGACTGCCTGTCATCTAGGGGAGAGGGTGGAGGGAGGAAAAGGAAAAGTTGGAACAGAAGTGATTGCAAGGGACAATGTTCAAAAATTACCCATGCATATGTTCTGTCAATAAAAAGCTATAATAATAATAATAAAACAATAAATGAATGAGCAAAAAAGCAAAAAAAAAAAAAAAAAAAAGGAAAAGGAAAAGAAAAGAAACTCATTCTCCAGCCTGCAAATATTTATCGTGTCTAATCCCTTGTGAGATATTGAATCCTCTATTGTCGAGCCTTGGCACCAGATGGTCTCATTTGTGCCCAAGAAGGGTACTGGCTTCAGCAGCTTTTATCTCCATGTTCCCCTAGGACTGATCTCTGCCAGCTCAGTAAAATACCCCTCCAATCCTCAGTTTTCTGGAGTGATGACTTCCCCAGAAGAGACTGTCTGTATTAATACAGGAGAAGGGGTAAGGAGTATTTGGGGGATAGGACTCACCCTCCTGTGCTCTGATCCTCTGGCTCAGACACAGCCCTGTCAAAGAGATACTCCTGTGAGTCAAGTCCTAGAATGGCACTCACCATACCACATCTTATCCCCCTCTCATTAAAGATACCTGACGTGTATTTTTTCCGGAATGCCAGAAATTGTTACATTAATGACACTGAGAAGCATGAAGAACCTGCTCATTTCCCCACAACTCCCTGTGCATATACTTTATCAGAATCCTCCCATCACCCCCCACTTCCTCCATCTCTATTCCTGATCCCTTGGACTCACCGAGACAGAGTAAAAAGGAGAGTGTGGAGGCCATGGTGCAGCCAAAATGCTGTCCTCAGTTGAATGATCTCATCTGTCCAGAGAAAAAGAGGAGGGACCAAGGCTGAGGTTGGGTCCAGGATGTGGTGGCAGGGGCTTCTGTCTCCACCCCCTAAAACAAGCTCCAACTGTTTCCCCTCTAAAACAGATGAAACAGGGAAGATCGTTCCCAGAAAGCTTTCTCTTCAGCCTTCCCTATTGCCCAAAGAGGCATCCACACCCATCTGTCAAATTCTTTTCTTTATTCTTCCATATTCCATCCCATTCCCCTCCAATCTTTGCATGCCCCCTTTAGTATGGGGGAAGGGGGGGGTGAAGCAAAATCAGGATTTAGAAGCAGAACACCTGCCTTGAAATCCTAGTCCTATTCTTACTATCTGTGCTGTGTAAAAACTGTCATATTGACCACATTAAGTTGGTGTTTAGAACAAAAAAAAATCTATGCAAGTTCTTTGTAAAACTGGAGAAAGCTCATCCCTCTTTAGCATTAAGAGAAGAAGCAGGGCTAGAAGCAGTGAGGAAGCTTTGGCAGTATCTCCATAGGATATAATTGAAGGGACTGTCAGGAAGACACATTTGCACCCAAATGGACTCTAACACTCCTTGTACCTTGTTGAAATGAGCCCTAACTAAGCTAACACCCATCAGAATGGAAGTGAGGTGGTTGTAAAGAGAAATTTTGCACAGGGAGGATTGATGTATTGCTTTGTCTAATTCAAATTCAAAAGAAAACATTTAATGAGCACATACTGTCTTCAAGGTTCCATGTGTTGTGGCATAGGGAGCGGATGAGTATTAAGCACTTATAATGTTCCAGGCAATTTGTATTTTATATTTATTATTTCATCGAATCCTTTCAACAACCCAGGAAGTAAGTGCTATCATTATCCTTTTTTTATAGTTGGGGAACCCAAGATAGATAGAAAATAAGGAGCTTGTCTGAAATCAAACAGTTACTAAGTGTGTGAAGACACATTTGCATACAGGTCCAGTACTCAATCCATTAGGCCACCATGTGTCTTAACATCACTTGACTCTACCAGATAATTTTCCTATGGGAGCCATAAACATGAATGTCAGAGCAGGAGGTCAGTGCTAGACTTTGGGAGAGGCTTGAATGTGAACAATGTTAATTAGGAGTGGAAGAATATTCCTGGAGTGGGTAGAAGAATAAATATCAGAGAGCCTGGGGTCAATACCCCTAAATCTGTTACTCCCCAGTTAATGTAGGAAATCCAACAGAAAAGCAATAATGCCTACCTTCAAGATGCTGAAATTTCTTTATGTTGAATGTGTAAGAGATTGTATTTAATATAATTATTTTTTCTAAATATATGTCAGTGGTACAAATTCTTTAGTCTCTGTTAGCAAAATTTCAAATTGCTTTCCAGGATGCTTGGATGAGTGCAATTACGTGAGCAATGTGTTATATATTTATTTTCAAATAGAATGTTCAGAATTTCCATCTTTTTTTATTTTTCCCAATTTCTTGGGTGTAAGCTACAAACTCTGGATTGTTTTCATGTTCAATTTTCTTATTATTAGTGATTTGGAACATTTTATGTGATTGTTTAGATTTTGTAATTCTTCTTTTGAGAACTATATGTACATATTCTCTTGGCAAATGTTAATTGAATGTATTTTTTGCTTTTTTATTTTTTATTACACTTTGCTTTATTAATTTTATTGGAACAGAAAAATCTGAATGAGAGAAAAAAACCATAGTAGAGGGAAACAAAGCAGAAAAAAGAAGTGTACATAACAGGTATATTATATTCATTATATACATTATATTCAGCCTCCATCATTCTTTTTCAGGATGCAGATGGTGTTTTTTATCCAGATATATTGGGATTATCTTGGATCACTGAACCATTGAGAAGAATCAAGTCTTTCATAGTTGATCATAGCACATTCTTGCTGTTACCGTATACAGTGTACTACTGGTTCTGCTTGCTTTTCTCAGCATCAGTTCATGTAAATCTTTCTCGGTTTTTAAAAAATCATCTTGTTCATCATTTTATAGAACAATAATATTCCATTATGTTCATATACCACAACTTGTTCAACCATTCCCCAACTGATGGATATCTACTCATTTTCCAATTCTTTGCCACCACAAAAAGACCTGCTACCAAGATTTTCACACATATGAGTCCTTTTTCCTCCTTTATAATTTCCTTGGAATACAGACTCAGTAGTAGCACTGCTGGATCAAAAGGTTTGCAGTTTGTAAGCTTCATTTAATATAAATGTATTTTGATCACATACATGTATGTGTTAGTTCCCTTCATATTGTGGAAATGAATGCTTCTCAGAAATATCTTATGTGAAAAATCTTTTTTCCCATTTGAAAGCCCTTCTATATATTCAAGTTGAGCTGAGTTTAATTCAAGGGATACATTTCCTTGTCCTTAAATTGATTTTTATTTCATGATTATATCTTTCCCTTTTTAGTTAACGACTCTCTCCCTAAGTATAGCTATAGAAGCTACCTAATATAAATGTCTAATGTTTCCATAAATGGTGGGACCTTCAGTATTTTGACCATGTGTTTCATTTAAGCTTCATTGGTATTTGGCATAAAATGCTGATCTAAACCATTTTATTACTAAATTGCTTTCTAATATTCCCAATAGTCTGTCAACAAGTGATTCTGTCTTAAAAAATTTGCATCTTTAGATCTATTATGACTGGATCTTGGAGTTCTGGTGTTTGGATTCTAAATTCTAATTGAATTTGTTTCATTAATCTATTTTTTCCAAATTTTTAACATATACATATGTATGTATATGTATATGTATTTATGTATATATGCATGTATGTATGTATATTGCTGAGGCAATTAGGGTTAAATGACTTGCTTAGGGTCACACATAGGAAGTGTTAAGTGTCTGAGACAAGATTTGAAGTCAGGTCCTCCTGACTTTAGGGCTGGAGCTCTAACTACTGCACAACCTAGCTGCCCCTCCCTACAATTTTTTTAAAATAAATAATGATCTTTAAGATAATATCAGGTAGGCAACTGCAATTCTTCTTTCTTTCTTAGTATTTTAAAATTATCTTCCGTAAGATTATAAGTCTTTTGTATGGAAACCAAATGAATAAAACAAATTTTTGTAAGATTTCATATTTATATACTTGGCATCTTAATTGATATATTAATAAATTGATAGATTGGAATTTTATGTTTCTTTTCTGCCATACAATATGCATTTGTTATACAATATATTACTTAAACATTATGTATTCATATAAAAATTATAATTTTATAATATTGACACACTCCAAATCTGATCAGTAAATAACTCTCCTGTAAGCTTTTATTTTTAAATCTTTAAAATGCTTATACATATAATTATTATATACAAAAATAACTACAATTATATGTGTATATATATATATATATATGTGTGTAAGTTCATATATAAATATATATGTTAGAAGATTTTGTGTATGTATTTTTATATTTTTGGAACTATTTTCCCTCTAGGTGAAAATTTATTTAGATATAGCTGCAGGAACATGACATCATGGAGCAATGATCTTATAATAACCTACATTGAGGATATATCCTGTGAAGGAAAATTTTCAGAAAATCTTTTAGGCAGACAGGATGTGCAATGGTTACTAGAACACATTAAGATTCCAATTCCAGGCTGGTGGAAGAAATTGGAAAGGATAACTATTAAAAGTTAAAACTGCACCAAGACTCTGGAATGCCTTGTGTAAAGCTTAACTGTACTATAATAAATTGATTCCCAGACAATTTAGGCATTTTATATTTATTTACAATAAAACATTTCTTATTATTCTTTCATGTATTTTATCATTGCTATGTGTGATGGGAGATAAAGTGAAATAAATGAGGAAACAAAGATTTGCATTTCTGAAACAGTTTATTAAGCAAAGTATTCCAAATGGACAAGAAATCAGGACCAGACCTCCTCAGCGTGACACTAGACCCCATATAAAAGGGGAAGCAGATTGTTATGCCTTAAAAGAAAAGAATGCAAAAACCAGGATCCAACATTAAATAATCTGATCTCTAGTTGGATGAAAGATTGATGATTTTCCAAGTAGAGAGGGGGAGAATGAATTAATATAATTCTCTGAAATCAGGAAAGTAGGTATCCCACTCCCCTCTAGTGTCTGAATAATTAAAGGAACAAGGAAATAATGGATTGAACAGTACAGAATCAGTTTCCAGATAAGACATATGGGTGACTTAAGGAGGGGGGGAAATAATCACCTTTTCTCTGTCTTTGAATCTGACAAAGTTTCTAGTCAGTTTAACGTAGGTCCTTAGTTAATAAACTCTAAGCAACAAGTAGAAGTGGGCCAGCTTCTGGCAGGGAATTCACTGCAGATCCAAATGATGCCATAAATTCTCAGAATTCCCATAATTAAATAAAGTTTTCTCATAAGGCAGACACTGGACAAGCCACAAATTTGAAAAGAAAGAGAACTAAGCTAGCTCCAGAATTGGATCACTAGGTGAAGTCAAGTGTGATTCCCTCAGTTCCCACAATTCTTTCAATTTCACAATTCCCACAGAATGTGATCTAAAGTAAGCAAAGAAACAATGAATCTAAGTACTCTAGGGATAAGAGATGAAGATGACCCTAAAAGTTGAAGGCATTAAGAAGCTGTGCAGATAGGTAATTAGAAGGATGGTCATGCCCTGAAGTTAAATAGGGAAATAAGGAAGAGGATTGGGTCAAGGGAAAGATAATGATTTCTCTTTTGACTATATTGCATTTGATATCTCTGGGACAGTCAGCTCCAAATGGCCAAGAGTCAAATGGTAATATAAGATGGAAGCACAAAAGAGATGCTGGACTGAATATGGTAATCTGAGCCTAGATTAAGATGCTAACTAAAACCTTGGATATTGATGGGATTGTCAAGACAGAAAGTATAAGAGAGAGTGCCCAGGAGGAGATGAACCACGAAAATGTTGCCTCAGAAAAGAGCACGTCTCAGGTATTATGGTGCTAAAAGTCTCAAATGCTGTAGAGAGGTTAAGACCAATGAGAGCAGAGGGAGGAAAAGAGTCATTCGAGTTAACAATTATAGAACATTGGTAAATTTAGAAATGGTGGTTTCAACTGAGATAGGGGCAAAAAGCCAAGTTACATCGGCTTCCAAAGCATGTGAGAGGGGAGGAAGTGCAGAAAATGAGCACAGATTGTTTTTAATAGGTATACATCTGTGAGAGGAAGAAGACATTTAGAACTGCTTGACAAGAGAGTGCAAGTCAAAGTTTTTTAAAACATGGAAGACAATTGGACATGACAAAAAGAAACAGAGGCAAAGTATATTGGGAGAGAGTGAAGATTAGAGGGAAAAAATGATAGCAACAGTATGCTAGGGGAGATAGGCAGCCATAGGATTAAGAGTATGGGTAGAGAGGCCTGGCCTGGAAAATCAACAAGTTGTCTCTTCTTTATTTTCATTGAGCACTCTTTGGCACATAGTAAGCACTTCATAAACTCATGGTAACAAACCTGGAGTCAAAGCCCTATAGATTTACTGGGCAGCCGATATGTCCTGATCCATACACTCCATGGCCAAAGAAGGGGAGCTTCCTAGGCTCCATAAGCATCCATTCCATTGAGCTTCAGGTACTCTCTCCATATTCCTATACCTCCTTAGCAGTTGTCTTTCTTTTTATGAGGACAATCCACCTATACATGCACTATTCTAGCCACATAAATTTGCATTCTACCATGAGATAATGCCACCTCATACTGAACCAAATTTACCTGAAATGATACTTCAAATAATAACAAACCAGTTAGAAACTCCTTATCCTGATTATTCTTAACTCACAGTTGCCATATCTCAATGCCTCTTCCCACTGACCACTCCTATATTCCTTTCCCCAACATTTCCTCTCTATTCTGCTAATTTTTTCCACTAGAATAATGTGGGATTTTTTTTAAATCCCAGAGAATATATCAAACTTGCTTGTAATTGGTGAATATTTAACAAAATAATTGTTTAAGTAGATCTATTGTCATGAATAAGGAAGTAAATCAGTTATGGAGAGGTAAAGGAAAGCCTTGACATAGCGTGTTTCCCTGATAATAAGACACTGTCTTATTATTTTTTTGGACAGAAAAACACTAGAGGGCTTATTTTCAGGGGAGGGCTTATTTTAATGAACATTGACAGCAATTTTAATAAACAGGTAAATGTGAACAAAAAAAAGTACCTTTATTCAATAATGATCATGTCATCTTCTTCAACAATATCGTCATAAGTGTCCATACCCTGAATTCCATCCTGGATGTCTTGCGCCTCTATTTCCTTCAGAAGAAGTGGACCCAATCTGTCATGTCCAGCAATATAGCTCTCTTTAAATGAACATGTCTTGTCCGGGTAACCTGCTCGTAGTGCCTTGGCGACACAGTAATTTTATCCCATGACTTCTTCACCCAAGTCACAACTTCTTGCAGACAGGGCTTCACAAAGTTTCCATGCTGATTTCTTTCCATTCTGTTTTCAATGTAGTCATTGACTTCCATGCACAAATGGTCCTTGAATGGCTTGTTTATTGCAATATCAAGGGTGTGGAGATAGGCAGTCATTCCTGCAGGAATCATTACTTGATCTATTCTTCTCTCTGCAAGGAAGTTCTTCATTTCTTTAGCGTGGTGAGTGCTGGCTGAGTTCTTCTTTTATCCTCCATCATGCCCCCTGAGTTCTTCTTTTATCCTCCATCATGCCCCTTTTATCCTCCATCATGCCCCCTCGCTCCCACTTACATACCGGGTTTTTATGTTGTCCTGCCTCAGCTCTCCTCCGCAGCACTGCTCTCAATGGCGCCAGCAAGCAAATCACTGGGGAAGAACAGGATGACACGCTCACTGCTGCAGCTCTGATTGGATGCAGCTCAGAGTGCAGCATGCATTTCACCCGGTGGAGGGGGGGGGGGTGGAGGGGGGCGAGGGGAAGGGGGAAGGGACGGTATATACAAAGGGTACCATAATGTAGCGTGTAGCGCAGGGGATCACCTTCACTACAGTAGCAATCTCAATAGGGCTTATTTTCGGGGGAGGGCTTATTTTAGAGGAATCTTACACAGTAAGGGGAGGGCTTATTTTCAGGATAGGTCTTATTATCGGGGAAACACGGTAGTTAAGCCACATTAAGGTAGTGCTGCTTTTGGGGAGAGGGGGAACGTTATAGTTGCTGTTGTTGAGTGATTCAGTCATGTCGAACTCTTTGTAACCCCTTGCAACTCACCACCCCAGGCTCTTTTGTCCTCCACTATCTCTTCAAGTCTGTCCAAGCTCATGTTCATTGTTCCCATGACACCATCTATCCATCTTGTCCTCGACCATTGCCTTTTTCCATTTATCTTCAATCTTTCCCGACATCACGGTCTTTTCCAATGAACCCTGTCTTCTCATTATGTGGTCAAATGATTTAAAGTTCAGAGTCAGCATTTGATCTTCTATTGATTAGTCTGAATCAATTTAAGCTTTGACTCATCTAAACATCTTGTCATTGCTCAAAACTCTCCAAAGTTTGTTCTAGCACCAGAATCCAAAAGTATTTATTCTACAGTGTTCAGCCTTTCTTATATTTCAACTCACATAGCCATACATTGCTACTGGAAAAAGAAACAGACCTTTGTCAGGAAGCCTGATGTCCCTGATTTTCACCTGCTGTGCAAATTTGCCAAAGCTTTGCCAAGCAACAAGAGTCTTTTAACTTCATAGTGGCAGTCATTGTCTACAGTGATCTTTGAATGCAAGAATATAGAATCTGAAAGTGTTTTAATTTCTTCTCCCTCTATTTGGAATATAAAGATGAGACCAGTGGCAAAGATCTTACTGTGTTTTTTTCCATGTTTAGGTGGCTTTTCTGCCATCTTCTTTCACCTTCCTCCAAAGGTCTCTTATTCTTCATTTTCTGCCATCAGAGGGATGTCATCTGCATATATGAGATTTTTGGTATTTCTCCCAGAAACTTCAATTATGGCTTTTAATACATCCAGTCTCACTTTTAAAATCAAGTGCTCAGAATAAACGTTAAATAACGTTAAATAATAAACATACAGCTTAGTTGTACTCCTTTCCCAATCCAAAAACAATGACTAGTTCCATATTTTGTTCTATTATTTCTTGCATAGATTCCTCAAGAGAGAAGAAAAAATGATCTGGCCCTGCCATCACTTTGAAAACTTGCCACATTCCACATAATAAAAGGTTTTAGTGTAAATGAAGCAGAAGTAAATGTCTGGGTATTTTTTTTTTCTGAAACTCCTCTGCTTTTTCCATAATTCAGCAAAATATTGGCAACATATTCTTTCCGTTCTCTGCCTCTTTGAAAACTCATCTGTCCTTTTGAATTATTGGTCACATATCACTAAACCCACACTTAAATAATCTTAAACATAATCTTGTTGGCATGTGAAATTTAGCTTTAAATGGATCTTTTCCAATCTAATGGCCACTACAGACTTTCCCAAATTTGATGACATATTGTGTGTAGCTCTTTAACAGAATCATCTCTCAGGATTTTAAATGGCTCAGTCAGAATTTTGTTTTCTAATTAGTCTTATTAGTAGCAATGATTTCATCCCTGATATTCAAAGCCCCAGCACTGCACTAGCATGGTATACACACTTGGTCTCTGCAGCTATCACCCCGCCCCCATTCAAGTAAAAGTCACCCATTGGAGTCAGAACCCCCAGAGAACATAGACTATTGGGGGCTGTTGTTCCTTTGTGTTTGCCTTTCCTTGTGTCCTCAGTGCTTAACACAGATGCTGGCATACAATATGTGCTTAATAAATGCTTGTTGATTATTGAGTATTAGCTATTTCCCATAAGTTACATTCTCCTGCTCCATTGTGCCTTTGCACAGGGAATCCTCCATTTGCGGAATTCTCTCCCTTTTCCCATTTTCCTCGCAGAGTCCCCATATAGTTCACTTTCTATATCCTTATACAAGATCTTTTCTATTGTCATTATTCTTCTTGTAATTATTGTGCATTTATTCTTTCTAATTACTTTTCTCTGTATGTGTTGCATCTCCCCGTTACAACTACAAACTCCTTGAAGACAGAGACATTCTGATTTTTTATCCTTCTTCATCTCCAAGTTTTAACATACAAAAATCATTTATGGAAAGTTTTAAATTTTAGCTTTACTTTGCTATCATTGCAATTTCTTTATAATCCATCATCAAGAAATATTAGTTAATGGCATCCTCTGTGTGAGCCACTGTGCTAAGTGCTGTGGATATAAAAAGAATCAAAAGATGGTTCCTGCCCACAAGGAACTACCAATTTAAATGTGGGGAAGATGTGGAACAATAAAAATCCACAAAAAGATTAATACAAGATAAATAGTAAATGATTAAAAGAACAAAAGCATGAAAATTAAGAAACATTGGAAAGGCTTCTTGTTTAGCTGAGACTTGAGGGAAGACCGGGAAGTCAGGATGTGGAAACGAAGAAGGAGAGCATTCAATCTTGAGGGATGGCCAGAGAAAATCACAGAGACTTTTATGACTTATTATGGGACTTAAAAGAAGACACAGGACTGTGCAATTTAAGCAAAGGGAGCAATTACTTCCAACCAGAGATGACAAAGACAAAGATTTTTAGAGAAATGTTTTCATTGTGGTATAGATCATTTATATTTTTGAATTATGAATCATCCTGAAAAGCCAATTTTTTCCTCTTTAAATAATGATTACATAGAGGGTAGTCATGTCCTCCTGCCCTCAGTTTTATTTTTCCTATTTGTTTCTTTTCTCTATGAATCAACTCTTCTTTTAGTTTTCCTTTTGTGTTATGATTTTGTTTACCAGAAAATGATTTCTCTGAGTCTCAGAACTTCTCACTACTGATACTACGAATATGCTCTGCTTTCCTCTATCTTCTGCCTCTCCTTTTGGTAGATGTGCTATGACTGGCCAGCTAAGTAAGATTTCATATGAAAACACTGGTAAGACTTTGACCAGGGTTAAAATATGTCTATTCTCCTTCAGCCCATGTAAATAAAGCTTACAAGGAAAAAAATGTTGCATCAGTATTTTTTCACCCACCTATTGTTTAATATAAAACTTTTTCCTTTGTGTATGTGTGTGTTTGTGTGTGTGTGTATAGTGAAGGGAGGTTGTGGAAGGGTTGAAAAGGCTTGGATAACATAGTACTTTATATAGTTGTCCCAAATGACCAAAGATGATTAAACTTTTGAACTTGTTGTCATCACCCACAAGTCTTCTACATCCATATTCATGAGCTCTGAAATAACTCACTCTGATCATAACCTTCTATTATTACACCTCTCCTTCTATCTTCCAATCCCAACACTTGTTCTTGCCAGAAATAGGAGACTTTTTGGTACCCCTCATAGGCCACAGAACCCAGAGAGGGAAGTATCATTGAACTTCCAACACACCCAAGAATTCTCAAGCTCCTAGTACATCAAGGGAAGGGAAGTAGCCTCATTGTCTGCTGATCCCTTCTGTTGTGAGGAATTAGCAAGGCTTTCCCAAGTTTCAACCTTTGAAACTTCAGGGTCATATTCTTGGTTGGAGACCAGGCCATAAAAAGAGTAAAAATTTGTGCTAGAGATCTGCAAGAGAGGATGCAGAAGCCATTAAGGATATATGTTCCCCAATTATTTCCCAAAAGACTTGCCTTGGAATCGGAGTGGGCAGAGCTGAGATGCATTTCTTTCTTCTCTTTCTCTTTTGGATTCAAAGGCCAAAGAAAAACCTTATTAAGATATTTAAACCACTTTGCTTACCCAATCCTCAAGTTGTAGCAAAGGAAATTATTATTATCCTCATTTATAGAAAAAGAAACAAGTAACATTTGGCCACAGTCACGTACAAAAGAGGTATGGTATAAAATTAACAAACCCAAATCAGATTCAGACTATCTATTGCTTCCTCCTGAGTGTGCTAAATGTTTAAAATACATTATAGTTTTTGATTTCCCTCTTCACCTAACTCCTGTCACAAGTTGAAATTGATTTTTTCTTTCTTTCCCCTAACTCTTCTTTTTCATCCCTTCCCATTACCTCAAAGGAATGTATTCTATGGTTGTCATGTGCCAGGTATTATGTATGCTAAATAATAGAGACACATATGCAAAAAACTGAATGTTCCATGAATTTAAGAAGCTTAGAAATCAGCAGCATGCAGAATAGGAGGTCATAGATCGTGGAACACAGGAACCACTTCATGGAAACTTGTTGATTTCCTTCCTCATTGACTATGTACAATAAAATTGTGTTTTGTAAAATTTACCTTCTGAAAATCACTCAAATTTTCAGGAAAATGCAGAGAGTACCTTGAGTTAATCGCACCTTGAAAATGGTTAAAATCTCTTTTAAAGAAGGCTCTCTCTCTCAGAAAGGTGATGAATTTCTGACAGTTGCTATGACAACACATGGGTGTCAGTTGTATTTTTTATTTTCTAAGTTATAATTAAAAAGAGGCAGGATTTGGGGGCAGAGCCAAGATGTCAGAGAGGACAAACTTTTTTTTTCTGCTCTTCTCCTACAACCTTCAGATTAATTAGCAAATCCACCTCTAAATTGGCTTTGGATGACAGAATCTATGAATGTTGGGAGTACAACAAATTACTAACAGAAGATAATTTTGAAGATCTACAGAAAAGGTCTGTTTCAATTGGGCACAGAGGAGGTGGGCCAAGCACAAGAAGTGCAAACACAGATGCCAATGCAAACAGCACAGACTGAGGTGGTACAGACTCCATATGGTGGAGAAGTTATGGGGAGGAATCTAAAGCAATGTTGGCTACTCTGCCTTGTTTGCAAGCCGGTACATCAGCAGAGAAGTTATAAGACATCCAACACAAACACAAAATGTAAATAGTGAACCCCAAAATGCCAGAATCTCCCAGGACCTAGCCACACCCACACAGCACCAGAAGGGAGTCCACATGAAGTCAACACAGCATGGCTGCTTATAGAGGAAGCAGCTGCCACTTGTAGAAGAAGCAGCTGCCATTTGTAGAGGATGCTTGGAAAACCTCCCCTGTCCTAAAATCAGGCCTTAACTTAAAAAAATGATTAAAAAAGCAAAAAATAACTCTGACCATAGATAATTTTTATGGTGAAAGAAAAGAACAGATTTCAAACTCTGAGTAGATTAAAAGCAGATCGTCTCCAGACATAAAGTGATATAGTCTGATCCCCATCACACAAGACTCTCCTAGAAGAAATTAAAAGGGATCTTAAAAGAGAGCTAGCGATAAAATGGGGAAAGGAAATAAAAACTTTGCAAGAGAGTTTGGAAAAGGCATATAACTCATTAAAAGATAGAGTTGATAACATGGAAAAAGAAAACAAGTCCCAGAAAAACAGAATTTGTGAAACAGAGCAAAAAAAAAACTACTACTTAAAAAACAGAATTTGTGAAATGCAAAAAATTCCATAGAACAAAATAACTCACTTAAAAATTCAACTGGACAAATACAAAAAGAAGCAAAAAAAAGTAAATGAAGAAAATAATTGACTAAAAATTCAGAAATAAACAAATGGAAATGAAAGACTTAATAGACAATAAGAATCAATCAAACAAAACCAAAAAAAATGAAAAATAGGAAAAAATGTAAAATACATTATTGGGGAAACAAATGACCTGGAAAATAGATCTGGAAGAAACAATCTAAGGATTATTGGACTCCCTGAAAACCATGAAGAAAAAAAGAGAGCCTAGAAACTAGTTTTCAGGAAATCATCAAAGAAAACTAACTGCCTAAATGTCATAAAATCACAAGGTAAAATAACCATTGAAAGAATTCACTGAACACCTCCTGAAAGAGACCCCAACATTAAAACTCTAAGGAATATCGTGGCTAAATTTCAGAACTATCAGACTAAGGAAAAATGATTATAAGCAGTAAGAAAGAAACAATTCAAATACCAAAGAGCCACAAAAATAATTATCCAGGGCCAGTAACTTCCATCATAAAGGATAGAAGAGCCTAGAATCTGATCATCTGAAAGGTGCAGAAACTTGGAATGCAGTCAACAATAAATTATCCCACTAAACTGAGCATTTTCTTTTGAGGAAGAAGATGGACCTTCAATGAAACAGATGAATTTCATTTATTTCTGATGAAAAGACCAGGGCTGAACAAAAAATGTGACCTCCAAATTTTGACCAAGAGAAGCATAAAAAGGTAAAAAGAAAAGAACTTTTAAGAACTGTATTTCTGTTCTGGGTATACATAGAGAGTGCATGTATAATCTGATTTTACTGTTATAATATAAAAAAGAAATGAGGTGGAAAGGGGATTGTAACAGGAAAAAAGGGGAAAAGTGGAGGTAAAATGAGGGAAATTACATCTCAGGAAGAGGCAAAGAAAACCTATTGTAACTGAGGGAAAGAAGGGAGGGGATGAACATTGTGTGAATCTTACTCTCATCAGATTTGGCTCAAAGAAAGAATATTAGTCATATTTGGTTTCACCAAGAAACTCCTCTCACCTTATTGAAAAGTGGGAGGGTAAAGAAGAAAAGGAAAGGGATAGGCTAAATATAAGGGAAAACAGAAATAGTAGGGGAAAGATATAAGAAAGGGGAAGGAGTGCTTTAGGCCACCTTAGGACTGGGCCAGGCTGAAAGAGAGAGCTTAGGAAGGAGTCTGGGGGTGAAAGCCTAGACCAGAGCTTTCAAAGTTTCAAAGGAGTTAGCTAGCCTAGGATGGCTTCCCTTTGTCCCTTTTTCTTTCCCCCCCCCAGCCCATCTTTGCCTTCCCCTCTCAAGGAAAACTCTGTAGAGGACTGAAAGAATTGAATCGATGCACTGAGGTCAGGACGGCCGAGCACTTGAGGCTAACTACCGATTAGATAATACTCTATGAGTATATGCTTGGAAAGTGGTCCTTCCCACTATCCTGTGCTGGCTCAATGATTGATGTATACAGAGGATTGTAGGAGGGACTAGAGGATGGAGTAAGACTAGTCAGAGTCACCTTGGCTGTGGATGAGGAAGAAGGTGGTTGAGTAGATCCTACTTCAATCCCCTTTACTTCTATCCCTAAAGACCAAGAATAAAGACTAAGGACTTATGCTTATCCTGACTCTGGCTGATTCTAAGATACCCTGGGTGCTAGCGTGGTCATCACAACTCTCAGTCTTAAAACATGCAGATTTTATTTTTCTTTCTATTACAATGCTTTAGTTTACTCCCGACTCCACTAATGCCTCATCATACTATTTCCACTCTAAAATATATAAACTGGAGAACATCTTGCTAAATACTTTTATAAATATTAATTACATTTTATCCTCACAACAATCCTACAAGATAGGTGCTTATTATTACCCCCAATCACAATTAAGGAAACTGAAAAAAGAGGAGGGGGTTATATGACTTGCTTGATGTCACACAACTGGTAAAGTCTGAGGCTGAATTTTAACTCGGGTCTTCCCCATTCCAGAACTAAAACTTTAACTATTACATTACCTAGCTACACAACTCCAAAACTATACAATATAATTGGAAAGAAAAGAAAAAAAATCAGAATTGAATATTGCAGAATAATAAAAACAAGAATAGTTCCAACAAAGAGAAATGAGAAGAAATTCTCATGTTCCACTCCTTTGACAATGTGGGTATGTCATATTGCATTCATTTTCAGATTCTGTCAATATATTATTGGTTTTCCCATTTTTGTCTTTTTCCTTTTTTATTTTTCCTCCTTAAAAATCATTATTTGAC